>NC_059176.1:35533295-35841080 GCF_019923935.1 Bubalus bubalis
ACCAGTCTGTTGTTCCATGTCCAGTTCTAACTGTTGCTTCCGACCTGCATACAAATTTCTCAAAAGGCAGATCAGGTGGTCTGGTATTGCCATCTTTTTCAGAATTTTCCACGGTTTATTGTGATCCACACAGTCAAAGGCTTTGGCATAGTCAATAAAGCAGAAATAGATATTTTTCTGGAACTCGCTTGCTTTTTCGATGATCCAGCAGATGTTGGCAATTTGATCTCTGGTTCCTCTGCCTGTTCTAAAACCAGCTTGAACATCAGGAAGTTAACTGTTCACATATTGCTGAAGCCTGGCTTGGAGAATTTTGAGCCTTACTTTACTAGCGTGTGAGATGAGTGCAATTGTGTGGTAGTTTGAGCATTCTTTGGCATTGCCTTTCTTTGGGATTGGAATGAAAACTGACCTTTTCCAGTCCTGTGGCCACTGCTGAGTTTTCCAAATTTGCTGGCATATTGAGTGCAGCACTTTCACAGCATCATCTTTCAGGATTTGGAATAGCTCAACTGAAATTCCATCACCTCCACTAGCTTTGTTCGTAGTGATGCTGTCTAAGGCCCACTTGACTTCACATTCCAGGATGTCTGGCTCTAGGTCAGTGATCACACCATCGTGATTATCTGGGTCGTGAAGATCTTTTTTGTACAGTTCTTCTGTGTATTCTTGCCATCTCTTCTTGATATCTTCCGCTTCTGTTAGGTCCATACCATTTCTGTCCTTTATCGAGCTCATCTTTGCATGAAATGTTCCTTTGGTATCTCTGATTTTCTTGAAGAGATCCCTAGTCTTTCCCATTCTGTTGTTTTCCTCTATTTCTTTGCATTGATCGCTGAAGAAGGCTTTCTTATCTCTTCTTGCTATTCTTTGGAACTCTGCATTCAGATGTTTATATCTTTCCTTTTCTCCTTTGCTTTTCATTTCTCTTCTTTTCACAGCTATTTGTAAGGCCTCCTCAGACAGCCATTTTGCTTTTTTGCATTTCTTTTCTATGGGGATGGTCTTGATCCCTGTCTCCTGTACAATGTCACAAACCTCATTCCATAGTTCATCAGGCACTCTATCTATCAGATCTAGGCCCTTAAATCTATTTCTCACTTCCACTGTATAATCATAAGGGATTTGATTTAGGTCATACCTGAATGGTTTAGTGGTTTTCCCTACTTTCTTCAATTTAAGTCTGAATTTGGCAATAAGGAGTTCATGGTCTTAGCCACAGTCAGCTCCTGGTCTTGTTTTTGCTGACTGTATAGAGCTTCTCCATCTTTGGCTGCAAAGAATATAATCAATCTGATTTTGGTGTTGACCATCTGGTGATGTCCATATATAGAGTCTTCTCTTGTGCTGTTGGAAGAGGGTGTTTGTTATGACCAGTGCATTTTCTTGGCAAAACTCTATTAGTCTTTGCTCTGCTTCATTCCATATTCCAAGATTGTGACATATTTTGCAATAATTTTTCACAAGTTTGCTGCCTGTAAATCAAATATGCTTGTACTCACTTTTGATATAGAAACATTAAAAATTATTTTTTCAAATAATAATTTATTTATCAGCCTTTCATAGAATGTTTCTGGATTTCTAGTCATTACCAGAAAGGCTTTCCCCACTCTCATATGAAGGAATTTCCTCGTGCTTATTTCCAGCACATGTATGGTTTTATGCTGTATATTTGAAAATACAAATATCTATTCAAACTTTATTCTGGTGGTTTCTATGAAGTGTTACTCTTACTTAATCTCTTAACAAATGACTTGTTCAAAAATCTTTGTTAAAAGTCCATTTTTCCCCTCATGATTCGAAATGCTACCTTATTAGAAACTACATTTCCATAGATGCTTGTGAATGTTTCTGAGATCTTTCATTCTGTTTCACTAGTCTCTCTGTCTGTTCATCATTCAGCTCCACACTGTCTTCCAGAAAGAACTTTAGTAGTTTTTAAACTCCAATAGGCTGTCTCCCACACTATTCCTTTTGCTTGGTGGCATAATTTCCCTAGTGATTCTTTCATACTGATTTTTCCCAGAAATTTCAGAGATTGTCTAGGACTTGTATAACATCAAGAGAAAAATTGGATTGATTTTTAAAATCACATTATCTTATTTTATATCATACTTATGTATTATCTTTGGGAGAATCAGAACCTTTTTTTGGTGTAGATCCATCCGATCCAAGAACTAAGAACACCTTGATGTTTCTAAGTCTGTGTTCTTCAGAAGTACTTTAACATTTGTTTTGTTTTTCAGAAGTACTTTATCGTCTTGCACAGATAGGTTTTTTACAACTCTGGTTAAATTTTTCCTAAGCATCGTGTCTTCCTCTGTTGCTACTGTACAGATTTTCTTTTCAGTGATCTTCAAGCTGGTTATCATTTGTTTAGGCGAAAGGTACACGTTTCCAGTTTTTTGATTTTTTTGATTTTTGGCTGTGATGGGTTCTGTCGCTGCGTATGGGCTCCCTCGACTTGCCCAGAGAGGGCGCTACTCTAGCTTTGGTGTGTGGGCTTCTTACCGAGGTGGCTTCTCGTTGCAGAGCACAGGGTGCACAGCTTTAGTTGCTCAGCAGCATGTGGAATCTTCCTGGACCAGGAAGATTGGCAGGTGGATTCTTATCCACTGGACCACCAGGGTAGTCTCTGTACAGATTTCAATTCTGAACCAATCTCAAGCTTATAGAAAAGCTACAATTGCAATACAAAAACTTTTGTTTTCCAGAACTATTTGCAAGTAAAGTTACCGACATGATGCTTCATTGCTTTTCAAATACTTTAAAGTGTAACTCCTAAAACAAGGACACTCTTACAGAACCACATGCAAACCATCAAACCCAGGAAATTAACATCGATGTCATCATCTAATCCTCAGACACAGAGAAACCTGGCTCATCACCTTTAATGTGCTGACTTATCTGATTAGTCTACAAAGATTCATACAACATATCTCTCACCCCTCTTCCACAAGTGCAAGACCCTGCTGCCCCCACCTAGGCTCTGGTGATCCACACCAGCCAGCCCCTTGGTACCAACAGCCATTTCACCATATTTGTCCTACTCTGACATATCCTACCAGACTGCCCCCAAACCCATGAAAGCCTATAAATTCCCCTTGATCAGAAACCAACTTGTAGCCCATCCCTTGTGTGAACACCCTCTTCACCCCACTGGGGCATCCACTCTGCACCACACATGTATTCTGGTTACCTGATCCAGGCTGCCCACTGCAGAGTAGGGTGAGAAGTGTGTGCACTCAGGAGAGAGGCCGGGCGTGAGCACATTGTCACCCCACACAGGCTTGGCGTGGACACCCCACCCTGGTGTGCTGTGGCTCTCCCGCCAGAATCCTTATTGGCAGTGGGCT
This sequence comes from Bubalus bubalis, assembly GCF_019923935.1. Classification (NCBI taxonomy): domain Eukaryota; kingdom Metazoa; phylum Chordata; class Mammalia; order Artiodactyla; family Bovidae; genus Bubalus; species Bubalus bubalis. Next base: position 35,536,652 of record NC_059176.1, read on the forward strand.
TTGTTTCTTTAACATGTTGTTGCTTTTGTTGGGGGGCGGGCAGGGGGTGTGAATCAAGATGTTTAGGACCTACAATATTTTCAACTCCATGCCTCTCTTCACCTTTTCCATTATGAGGACATGACCAGGGTGATTTGGTTTGCAAGTGGTACAGAGACATCAGAATGCCATTTTCTGGGTAGTGGTGGGGGAATTCTGCTTTGCCTCCCTGGCATCCTTTCTCACTTCATGTGGGATTCCCTTCCCACAGGCTCTTCTTCCCTGACTGCAACACTCCTGATGGGGGTGACGTCTAGGGCCCTTCTATTTTTAACTGGTAGGAGCTCTTGATTGCCTCAAGGAGTGGAATATGGTAGAACAGATGCCTTATGACATCAAAGTCTAGGTAATGAACACAGCCTGTGCCTGGCTCATTTCTTAGCAGATGCTCATCCGAGGGCAAAGCAACCCCATGTTGTGAGGGAGACTAACAATCCCACAAATAAAGACTGCTTGAGGGACCTTTATGGCAAGAAGCCAACATGCCCAGTCAGCAGCCAGCACCATCCACTCAGCATATGTGAGCGAGCCTTCAAGAGATTCAGCCTCCAGGCTTGAAGCCTCCCTGATACCAAGGGAGCAGAGGGGTGCTATCCACATTGCACCCTGACCAAATGCAGATTCTAGGGTAACAGTAACATTGCTGTTCTTTTTTAAACTACTCAGTTCTTTAGTAATGGCAATAAGTCCTCTTCAGCATCACTCTCACACCATTCTGTCCATCCCACACCATGAATCTCACCATCCTTGTCTGATCATGATAGTTTTGTCTCCTCAACCAGAAGCAAGAAATCTTATCTCCAATGCTTCCCACAGTCTCACACACAAAGGGACCTCAATCTACAATGACCCTGGTGTAAATTCTTTTGCACAATGAAGGAAACTACAAGCAAAATGAAAAGACAGCCCTCAGAATGGAAGAAAATAATAGCAAACGAAACAACTGACAGAGGATTAATCTCCAATATATACAAGCAGCTCATGCAGCTCAATATCAGAAAAATAAACAATCCAATCGAAAAGAGGATAGAAGAACTAAACAGACATTTCCCCAAAGAAGACACACAGATGGCTATTAAATACACGAAAAGACGCTCAGCATTGCTCATTATTAGAGAAATGCAAATCAAAACTACAATAAGGTATCATCTCATCCTAGTCAGAATGGCCATCATCAAAAAGTCTACAAACAATAAATGCTGGAGAGGTTGTGGAGAAGAGAGAACCCTCTTGCGCTGTGGGTAGGAATGCAAATTGATACAGTCACTATGGAGAACAGTATGCAGACTCCTTAAAGAACTAGGAACAAAATTACCATATGACACAGCACCTCAGTCCTGGGCATATACCCTAAGAAAACCATAATTGAAAAAGGTGTATACGCTCCAGTGTTCAGTGCAGCACTACTTGCAATTGGTGGGGCTTGGAGCAACCTAGATGTCCATCAACAGATGAACGGATAAAGAAACTGTGGTACATATACACAACGGAATGTTACGCAGCTATAAAAAGGAATGCATTTGAATCCATTCAAATGAGGTGGATGAACCTAGAACCTATTGTACGGACTGAAGTAAGTCAGAAAGAGGAAGACACATATAGTATATTAATGCATATGTATGGACTCTTTCTATGTAATAGAAAGATGGTACTGATGATCCTATTTGCAGAGCAGCAAAGGAGATACAGGCATAAAGAGCAGACTTACGGTCACAGTGAGGGAGGGAGAATGTGGGATGACTTGAGGGTGTAGTATTGAAACATATACATTACCTTTTGTAAAGATAAAATAGATAGCCAGTGGGAATTTGCTGCATGATGCAGGTAACCCAAAGCCAGTGCTCTATGACAACCTATGGAGGTGGGATGGAGAGGGAGGTGGGAAGGCGGTTTCAGGGGGAGGGGACATTTATTCCTATGGCTGATTCATTATGACATATGGCAGAAACCATCACAATATTGTAAAGTAATTTTCCTCCACTTAAAAATGAAATAAAATTGTTAAATAAATAAATAATGACCCTGGTGATCTAAAGAGAACCACAGAAATGAAGACATTCTTGAAGCACTCATCATGAGCCCCAGGATGTTGGGTCTCAAAGATCTGGTATTTGCTGATACGACCTCTCACTACTCCTACTTGTAGCGATTTTCTTGTTTTCTGCCGAGTAATGGCACTAAACCAAGAGCTTACGGGTGCCTCTGTGGTGACCACTAAGTACGTACTCCACTCAGACCCCAAGACCTGATCAGACAGAGGTGTAAGGCTTTCAGAAAAGTCTCACATGGTAAAAACCACACCAGAGCAGACACTTAGGATTAAAAGACCAGACAGAAGCAGCAGCTATTCAGAATCTGATCAGCCTTCCTGGAGAGATGGTCCTGTTCCTGCTCCTGGCGGCCCTTCCTCTGTTCCCCACTGGGGAGGCAGGTGAGTGACGGTCCCACCCTCAGAGGCCCAGACCCACCCCACATGGACAGACCTGCTCAGATGCTACACTCATGCATGCCCTGGCCCTGGTCCATGTAAGGAAATTTCTGAATTCAGGTCAAATTCCCTCAAAGCCCAACAAATCTGGGCCCATCTCCCCTCTCTAGCCTTTGGCTCCATGAGCACAGCGGGCAGGCTGGAATCTTTCTTTCAGGGAAAATCATCGGGGGCCACGAGGCCGAGCCACACTCCCGTCCCTACATGGCGTTTCTTCAGTTCAAGACTTCGGGGAAACCTAACCACTGTGGGGGTTTCCTCGTGCGTGAGGACTTCGTGCTGACAGCGGCTCACTGCCTGGGAAGGTGAGGAGCAGTGCGGCCCCGCCCCTCTGTGGAGCCCTCCCAGGAGCCCTCTTCTCAGGGGCTGCAGATCTTGGCTACCAGCAACACAGGAAGTTCTTCGGAGGACAGGTGAGCTTTGGGGAGAGATGGACAGGTCAATGCCAGTGATGCATAGAGAGAAGGAACTGATCAAACCTGAGACAGAAGGAAGCCAAGGTTGTACCCTGGAGTGCAAATGTGAGAAGTTCACGTTTTCCTTAGAGACAGCCAAGCCTGTGCAGGATCGAACACCCTCCATGAACTCCAGGAAGTACCACCCTGCCCAGGCTGCCAGAAGCAGGCAGCACAGAGAAGCCCAGATCCAGGGTCCATTGTCTAGAATTCTTTCCCCAGACCTGCCCTGTTCCCAGCAGCGCTCTGTCCTTCAGGCTCCTGGTCTGTATCTCCTGTGACTCCCCTTCCCTCTCTGCTATGTATGCAGATCAATTAAGGTCACACTGGGGGCCCACAACATCAAGAAGAAGGAGAGGACCCAGCAGGTCATCCAGCTAAGAAGAGCCATCCCCTACCCAGGCTATAATAGTGAGACGTATGCCAACGACCTCATGTTACTGCAGGTGGGACACGCGGCTGCGCTGGTTCTGGGACACTTTCCTCCCAGGGTTCTGCATCCCCCATGACTCATCCCTGACCTTCCTTCTATACGGCCCCTTCTGTGGTCCCAGGGCTGGTGGAAGGCAACTCCACAAATGTCCTGCAGTTTCTGTGGGCCATCAGTAGGTGAGAATGCCTTTCCTCTGCCTTCAGCTGAAGAGAAAGGCCAAAGGCCAAAGTGACCGCTGCTGTGAGCACCATCGGCCTGCCCAGCAGCTCAGATACGGTGAACCCAGGGATGCTGTGCAGTGTGGCTGGCTGGGGACTCCTCCATGTCAATGGCTCCACCGCAAACAAACTGCAGGAGGTAGAGCTTGAAGTCCAAACGGATGAGAAATGCAAATCTCGCTATGAAGTTTACAACACCGACACCCAGATATGTGTGGGGAACCCAAGGATGAGGAAGAACGCTATGTATGTGAGTAACACACCTTTATGCATGCAAAGCCCTGGGCACAGCCAAGCTGTGGGGATGGGGAGCAGTGGGAATGAGCCTCGTCCCCAGCCTGTCCTCCTATCTGGTCTCTGTCCCGTGTCCCTGGGGGGTGAATACTGCCCCACAGTCACATATGGGTGGAGGCTTCCTGCAGGAGGAGGGGGATTGTCAGGTCCAGATTGAAACATCAGGAGCAACAAAGCCCTGATATCAGCCAGGGCCCCTAACAGAGACCACACCCCAGGGTCGCAGGGAGACCAGACCTGAAGAAGGTGAGCTCAGCCCTTGCTCTCTCTGCCCACAGGGTGACTCCGGGGGCCCCCTCGTATGTAATGGTATGGCCCAGGGCATTGTGTCCTTTGGAGAAGAGACACCTCCAGATGTCTACACTAGAATCTCAAGGTTTCAGCAATGGATCAAAGAAACAATGAAAATGTACAGACTGCAGGGACCAGACTGAGGTCCCCCAGGATTGATCTGTCCATCTTCCCTGGGGTAGAGGTGTTGGGTGGAGGAGGGCTGCCTGGAACTTAATAAAGTTTTATCTTTTGAGCAGAAACCACTGATTCCTCCTTTATTCACATACTCATTAGGCACCTACTCTGCCAGGGAAACATCTGTTCACATTTCTGATCTGTCACCAGCTTCCCCCTCCGGCACATACACCGCCCCTCTCACCCCCACCTTCCATCTCTGGAATAAAACTTCTACTGCACCAATAGCCAGCTCCCTCCAGCCACATGGCCCCAGTGCCAGCTTCCCCTGCAGGCTGCCCGTGAGCTCCACCAGAGAAGGGAGACCCCTCCTAAGGAGTATAGGTCTCTCTTGATTCCCACCTTGTGTGTCATCCATACGCCCTCCTCCTTGTCCACACCTACTCCCCTCCCCCACATCCCAGTGCCCAGGGGGCAACAGAAGAGAATCCAGATTTGGAAAGGGGACCCCCTGAGAAACTCTGGGGTTGAGGGGACACTTGTCCACCCTAACAGAAATGGGGGAGGTTTACAAAGGTGTGGTTCACCCTATGAGTGTTCCCTCCCTGCATCACAGCAGGCAGAGGTCAGAAGCCTGAGAAAGTTTCAGGAGGCCTTCAATATTCCCTGGTGGCTCAGACGGTAAAGCGTCTGTCTGCAATACAGGAGACCCGGGTTCAATCCCTGGGTTGGGAAGATCCCCTGGAGAAGGAAATGGCAACCCACTCCAGTATTCTTGCCTGGAAAATCCCAGGCTCCGCTGTCCATGGGGTCGCAAAGAGTCAGAAACGATTGAGCTACTTTACTTCACTTCAGTATTCCCAAGCTCAGCTCAAGTGCCTGTCACAGCCCTGTCTTGGAGTCCTGGGCCCAGGGCCCTGGGCAGCCTCTGGTGTCCTGAGGGCACATCCTCCTTCAGCCCCAAGTGACCTTGAGGGAGCTTTTCCACCTTGGGCTGAGGTAGCTGCTCCCACCTTCATTGCTCGCATGTGTGTGTGTGTGTGTAAATATATTTATCTCCAAAGGAAAGTCACTGTAAAGCAATATTTGGTTTCATGGTATCCTAAAGTTTCAAAGGTGTCTATAGCCATAGACTATTGGATATATTTTTTTTTCTATTTTTCATCAATCTTGAGGTTTTACTACAGGTACATATTGAGCAAACCAACTTCACTTTTAAAACATACACCTTAGAGAGCACTGAGGGGAAGTGGTTTGCTGAACATGTGAATGGAGAGTGAGCTTCAACCATCACAAAATGTGTTTTGGGTAGAAAGTAACACATATTCATCAAAACAATATTCCTCATAAATGGAACATATTCATCACAGAAAGACAACTAAAACAGAACATACATATATCAGAAAATAAAAATTACTAAGAATTTCACAATCTTAGATCATCATCACTAATGCTTAAGCATATTTTCTTCCACTGTTTTTCTATTTATTCATAAGATGCGCTTGTTTCAATTCCCTTGGGATTGGGTTGTTTAGAGCTCCTCATGCCATCCTTTCCATTCCTCTTTCTTCTGTCCTCATACTGGTAAGAGTGTTGGGGTCATCTGCACATGTTTAGGATGGCCTGGCCAGACACAGCAGATATATGGCTCTCTGGGCTCTGGACAGGGAATACTTAGTGGGCAGTAAGTATTAGATGATGGGCATCTGTTTCCCCTTCACCACTCACCAGTCACCAGGATTTCTGGAGAGGAAGCCCCTCCTGACTCACAAACACCCTGATTCAGGTGGGACAGAACCCAGGTGAGCTTGAGGGGTGCTGGATACCTCAGCACAACCCAATCATGTGCCTCATTGCCAAAGGACCTGGTGATGCTTTATTTCTGGTTCAGTGAATATCAAGTCCAGGACTTTATGTTAAAAATTTTTAGATAATAAAGGCTCTCTTTTTTCAGAATATTTATATTTAAAAAAGAGATTCTAAATCCTCCAAAAATGTGAGGCTGGAACCCTGGCAAGATATGAAATGGGGCTGCTGTTTGAGCCACTTGGGTGAGTCCAGGCCTCTCTGCCCCTAAAGCAAGTGCAGTCTCTGCCTCACCCTCGACCCCAAGCAGAGCCCCACGCTGTAGTCCTCACACACGTATTTTCTGCCCATAGATTCTAGGTCTCCTCCAGCCCCTGAGCTTCCCAAGTACAGGAGCCAAGTCGCTGAATCCCTGACACTCACCTATTGGGTAATTCTTCATGCTTTCCCCAGAATCAAAGACCCAAGAGGGGAGAAATGCAGACCCTCCTGATTCAGTCACTGAGGGCCTCTGGGGATCCAGCTCCTCCCCTGGCTGCAACACAGCCTCCACTTTCTTGCTGTTCCTCTTGCTCTGTGACTCAGCGGTGGGGGTGCAAGGGTGGTGACTGTGTCATTCTCACCTATCCCACAGCAGAGAACATGGGCACACGTGACATGCTCACACCTGGCTGGGGGGAGCACAGATCTGGGGGTCTGTGGGGGCACTGAGCCTCCCCTGCTTCCTTCCCCTGTGCTTTGTGTCTGGAAGGAAGAAACCCCAGCAGCTCTGAACTGGGCAAACCTTCTGGAAGATGCAGCCACTCCTGCTCCTGATGGCCTTTCTTCTGCCTCCTGGGCTGGGATATGTGAATGACTGTCCCCATTCTTGACAGGGTAGCACATCTCACTAAACATCCTGAAGTCCGGACCCTTCTGCTCAGCTCCAATTTCTGAACCAGCTCCCATCCCAACTGAGACTACAAGTTCGATGCTGCATAGACATTCAGCAAGGATGGGTGGTAGGAAGCAAGCTTTCACTAAAAGCTTTTGTAGCTCTTAGCCTCTCTCTCACCACTGGTAAAGTGGGTTGTGCATTTGCTGGAGGATGTGAAGCTGCAAAGCACAAGTAAGAAAATTCCTCACTCCAGCCAGGAAAGGACAACTCAGACAAACCATCCACAGCACGGGAGTTCTCAGTGGACCCAGCTTAAGAACCGGAGAAACTTGTCAGTTTCCCCGCCATTCACTCCTGCCCAGGAGAGGAGCCCAGGGTGTGACTGGTCAGAAATGGCTAGATGGCAGCACCCAAAGCTCTCTGGGTGTCGTTACTCTTCCCCAGACCCCAAGCAGTTCATTTTCTGCCCCAGTGTCTTTGGCATGTCCTCCCCCATCCCTGTGGTCCTAAATCCCACCAGTACTAACCCAACCAAACCTCAGCCAAAAGCTAATTGGAGGCCATTCAGGTGTCCAGTCAACAGATGTTTACTGAGATCGTGGGATGCGTTATGCCCTAGGACATGAGGATTTTAGAAAACCCAACTCCATAAACTCATAGGTGAATTATCAGAAAACGGCACCAATCAGGATGTTAGCAGAGGCTCAGAGGGGTCCAGAAGACTCCATGAGAATGCGGGCTCATCAGGGGGTCCCATCCGTGATCTTCTGGGCTCCACCCTCTGGAAGGCAGTCTCGGGCCCCTCCATATGTGTGTGTGACTCAGGATGTGGAGAACAATACTGAGGTTTGGGGTTCAGAAAAGGTTATCCCACCACAGGGAGAACCTGGGGGACTCTCCCCTAGAGTCTGTTGGGCACTGTCGACCCACCTTGACTGCCACCTTCCCGAACCCCCCTTCTAACCATAGCCTCTCCCATCTCCCCATCTTTCAGCCTTTTCTTTCAGAGGAGATCATTGGGGGCCACGAGGCCAAGCCCCACTCCCGCCCCTACATGGCTTTGGTTCACTTTCTGGGTGAGAAGAGTTGGAAGAGGTGTGGCGGTGTTCTCATACAAAAGGACTTTGTTCTGACAGCTGCTCACTGCAGAGGAAGGTGAGGGGCAGTAGCCAGCCTACCCTACCTGAGGCCTGGACAGGGACCCATCCTCTCCCCAGGAGCTGAGCCCAGGGGTACCCCTCCTTCACCCCAGGATCCTGGAAATCAGGACCACAAGAGCTCATCAGACAAGCCATCTTATGAGCAGGACTAGGGTGATGAAAAGCTGAGAAACAGGACAAGAAAGGTTTTCAGGTCAGTGGGTCGGAGGTGAGAACAAGAGACAGGGTTGAGAAGGCTTGACCCACAATGGCCAAATAAAGCATCAGAGAAGGATGAGAGTGTGCAGTGAGAGCCAAAACCCAAATTCAGAGTCACTTCACAATATTGCTGAGAAAGCTCCCAGAGCCCTGCCCTCATGTCCCTGAGAAGCACAGGGCTCAGTCACTCAGCCCCAGGACCGTCTGTCACCTCAATTCCCCCTCAGCTGCTGCCCTGCCCTGGTCTCAGCTGCCTGTCACAGTTCCTGGGCTGTATCTCCAGTGACCCCATGATCCCCACACCTCTGCTCTGGTCTCTGAGCAGCTCAATCATCGTCACCCTGGGGGCCCACAACATCAAACAGCAGGAGAAGACCCAGCAGGTCATCTGGGTGAGGAGGGTCATCCGCCACCCAGACTATAATCCTAACAACTTCTCCAATGACATCATGTTACTGCAGGCAAGGAAAACTCCCCTATGGCCCTGCCCTCCTGGGATCAGATTGCCCTCCCAGGATCTCCTGCCCTTTCGTCCCTCCCATCCTGGCTGCCTGACCAGTCCCTGTGGCTCAGGAGAGAGGGGAGACACATCAACGTCACTGCCCTGTCCAGGCTTGGGGACCACTGGCTGAGGCAGAGTCTTGCCTCTTCCCATAGCTGGAGAGAAAGGCCAAGAAGACTGCAGCTGTGAGGCAGCTCTGCCTGCCCAGGGCCATGGCCTGCATGAAGCCAGGACAGACGTGCAGTGTGGCTGTGGCTGGGGGAAGGACTCCATAGGCACCTACCCTAACTCACTGCAGGAGGTAAAGCTGATCATGCAGGAGGATCAAATGTGTGAGTCCCACTTACACTACTATTACACCAACGCCATCCAGCTATGTATGGGGGACCCAAAGACAAAGAAAACTTCCTTTAAGGTGAGAATGACATCTACTTTGCTTGGATCTGGGGAGAAGTGTGTTTGCAGAAGATCTGGGACCTGGGGACCACCTCACCCTCTAGACACCAAGACACATCCTGGGGCTAGTGTGTGAGTATGCTAGTGTGTGACATGAGTGCAATTGTGTGGCAGTTTCAACATTCTTTGGCATTGCCTTTCTTTGGGATTGGAATGAAAACTAATCCTTACCAGTCCTGTGGCCACTGGTGAGTTGTCCAAATTTGCTGACATATTGAGTGAGCATGTTCACAGCATCCTCTTTTAGGATTTGAAATAGCTCAACTGGAATTCTATCACCTCCACTAGCTTTGTTCATAGTGATGTTTCCCACTTAGGAATGGGAACAACTTAGCAATGGACACAGTGACAGACTTTCTTTTTGGGGGCTCCAAAATCACCGCAGATGGTGAATGTAGCCAGGAAATTAAAAGACGCTTGCTCCTTGGAAGAAAAGTTATGACCAACCTAGATAGCATATTAAAAAAGCAGAGACATTACTTTGCCAACAAAGGTCTCTCTAGTCAAAGCTTTGGTTTTTCCAGTAGTCATGTATGGATGTGAGAGTTGGACTATAAAGACAGCTGAGCACCGAAGAATTGATGCTTTTGAACTGTGGTGTTGGAGAAGACTCAGGAGAGTCCCTTGGAATGAAAGGAGATCCAACCAGTCCATCCGAAAGGAAATCAGTCATGAATATTCATTGGATGGACGATGTTGAAGCTGAAACTTCATTACTTTGGCCACCTGATGCGAAGAATTGACTCATTGGAAAAGACCCTGATGCTGGGAAAGATTGAAGGCAGGAGGGGAAGGGGTCAACAGAGGATGAGATGGTTGGATGGCATCACCGACTCAATCGACATAAGTTTGAGTAAACTCCAGGAGTTGGTGATGGACAGGAAGGCCTGGTGTGCTACAGTCCATAGGGTCTCAAAGAGTTGGACACGACTGAGCAACTGAACTGAATTGAACTGAAGGCCCACTTGTCTTTGTACTCCAGCATGTCTGTCTCTAGGTGAGTGATCACACCATCATGGTTATCTGGGTCATTAAGGTCTTTTTTATAATGTTCTTCTGTGTATTCTTGCCACCTCTTCTTAATATCTTCTGCTTCTCTTAGGCCTTTTCTGTTCTTTATTGTTCCCATCTTTGCATGAAATGTTCCCATTGGTATCTCTAATTTTCTTGAAGAGATCTGTAGTCTTCCCATTCTATTGTTTCCTTCTATTTCTTTGCATTGATCACTTCAGAAGGCTTTATCTCTCCTTGCTATTCTTTGGAACTCTGCATTCAGATGGATGTATCTTTCCTTTTCTCCTTTGCCTTTTGCTTCTCTTCTTTCCTCAGCTATTTGTAAGGCCTCCTCAGACAACCATTTTGCCTTTTTGCATTTCTTCTTCTTGGGGTTGGTTTTGATCACCACCTCCTGTACAATGTTATGAACCTCCATCCATAGTTCTTTAGGCATTCTATCTATCATATCTAATCCCTTGAATCTACTTGTCACTTCCTCTGTAAAATCTTAAGAGATTTCATCTAGGTCATACCTGAATGACCTGTTTTCCCTACTTGCTTCAACTGAAGTCTGAATTTTGCAATAAGGAGTTCATGATTTGAGCCACAGTCCACTCCTGGTCTTGTTTTTGCTGACTGTATAGAGCTTCTCCATCTTCGCCTACAAAGAACATAATCAATCTGATTTCAGTATTGACCATCTGGTGATATCCATGTGTAGAGTCGTCTCTTATGTTGTTGGAAGAGGATGCTTGCTAGGACCACTGCATTCTCTTGACAAAGCTCTGTTAGCCTTTGACCTGTTTCGTTTTGTACTCCAAGGTCAAACTTACTTGTTACTCCAAGTATCTCTTGACTTCCTACTTTTGCATTCCTGTCCCCATGATAAAAAGGACATCTTTTTTTGGTGTTAGTTCTAGAAGGTCTTGTAGGTCTTCATAGAACCATTCAGCTTCTTTGGCAGTAGTGGCTGGGCCATAGACTTGGATTTCTGTGATATTTAATGGTTTGCCTTGGAAACAAACAGAGATCATTCTGTCATTTTGAGATTGAACTGAAGTACTGCATTTTGGACTCTTTTGTTGACTATGAGGACTACTCCATTTCTTCTAAGGCATTCGTGCCCACAGGAGTAGATTTAATGGTCATCTGAATTAAATTTGCCTGTTTGGTCCATTTTAGTTCCCTGATTCCTAAAATGTCAATGTTCACCCTTGCCATCTCCTGTTTGACCACTTCCAATTTACCTTGATTCATGGGCCTAACATTCCAGGTTCCTATGCAATATTGTACTTTCTAGCAAGATCTTACATCCATCACAAGTCACATCCATACTGGGCATTGTTTTCACTTTGACTCAACCTCTTGATTCTTTCTAGAGCTATTTCTCTACTCTTCTCCAGTAGCATATTAGTTACCAACCGATATGGGGAGTTCATCTTTCAGTATCATATCTTTTTGCCTTTTCATATTGTTCATGGGGTTCTCAAGGCAAGAATACTGAAGTGGTTTGCCATTCCCTTCTCCAGTAGACCGTGTTTTGTCAGAAGTCTCCACCGTCTGTCTTGGGTGGCCCTACATGGCATAGCACATAGTTTCATTGGGTTAAACAAGTCTGTGATCCAAGTGATCAGTTTGGTTAGTTTGAAAGAGTACCTTTCATCCTGTCCCTTTAGTCATAGCTGGTCACTGGGCCAAGATTCCCTGCGGTCAGCTGGGGCCTTTTGAGTTAGAAAGGGCTCCTGTCCTTAGTAGGACTGAAAAGCACATTTTTCATTTATCAATACAAATGCTGGTAGATCACCTACTAAGTGCTGGACACTATGATTGTACAGTGGTACAGTGGACTCAATACAGGTTCTACTGTCTGAGCCCATTCAGAATAAAAACTCTAAACAAACTTGGTACAGAGGAAATATATCTCAGCAACATACAGGCTGTTTATGACAGATCCACATTGGGCTTCCCTTGTGGCTCAGACATTAAAAGTCTGCCTGCAATGCAGGAGACTCAGGTTCAATCCCTGGGTCAGGAAGATCCTCTGGAGAAGGGAATGGCTACCACTCCAGTATTCTTGCCTGGAGAATTCCATGGACAAAGGAGCCCAGTGGGCTACAGTGCATGGGGTCCCAGAGAGTTGGACATGACTGAATGACTAACACTTTCACTTTCCATGACAGACCCACCACTTACATCACATTCATCAGTGAAAAGCTGAAAGCTTTTCCCCTAAGATTAGGAACAAAACAGAAATCCTAAAAAGGCTTCTAGCTATTCTTCAGTTCAGTTCAGTCACTCAGTCATGTCAGACTCTTTGCAACCCCATGAGTCGTAGCACTCCAGGACTCCCTGTCTATCACCAACTCCCGGAGTTCACTCAGACTCACATCCATCGAGTCAGTGATGCCATCCAGCCATCTCAACCTCTGTCATCCCCTTCTCCCCCTGCCCCCAATCCCTCCCAGCATCAGGGTCTTTTCCAATGAGTCAACTCTTCGCATGAGGTGGCCAAAGTACTGGAGTTTCAGCTTCAGCATCATTCCCTCCACAGAAATCCCAGGGCTGATCGTCTTCAGAATGGACTGGTTGGATCTCCTTGCAGTCCAAGGGACACTCAAGAGTCTTCTCCAACACCACAGTTCAAAAGCATCAAGTCTTTGGCGCTCAACTTTCTTCACAGTCCAACTCTCCCATCTATACATGACCACAGGAAAAACCATAGCCTTGACTAGATGGACCTTTGTTGTCAAAGTAATGTCTCTGCTTTTCAATATGCTATCTAGGTTGGTCATAACTTTTCTTCCAAAGAGTAAGCGTCTTTTAATTTCATGGCTGCAGTCACCATCTGCAGTGATTTTGGAGCCCAGAAAAATAAAGTCTGACACTGTTTCCACTGTTTCCCCATCTATTTCCATGAAGTGATGGGACCGGATGCCATGATCTTCGTTTTCTGAATGTTGAGCTTTAAGACAAATTTTTCACTTTCCACTATTGCTAAACCCTAACTCAGCAAACTTCCTTTGCTGTAAACATTTCCTTCACAAACAGGTCTCAGATAACAATCCTTCCCATGGCCTCAAGCTGTGGCCTATGTGCTCATCCTGTAACATTCTTTGTAAAGATCCTTGAACAAATGTCAATGGTTACTTTATAGATTATTTTCTGGGCACAACTGCAGAAGGGTCTGTGCTTTCTCATGCTTCTCTTAAGAACAATAAGCACCTTAACATTCTTTCCAGCCAACTCAACCGAAGAAAGGAAAGAACAAGTCAGAATCACAAGGCCTAACTCCTTCATCCCGGGTCTGTGCCTGCAGGACTAGGAGAGGGGATTGGGGGCCGTGCCTCCATTTTGTCAGTAATGCCTAACATGGCTCCCAACAGCTGCACTCAATATGCCAGCAAATTAGGAAAAGTCAGCAGTGGCCACAGGACTGGAAAAGGTCAGTTCTATTCCAATCCCAAAGAAAGGCAATGCCAGAGAATGCTCAAACTACCGCACAATTGCACTCATCTCACATGCTAGTAAAGTAATGCTCAAAATTCTCCAAGCCAGGCTTCAGCAATATGTGAACCATGAATTTCCAGAGGCTCAAGCTGGTTTTACAGAAGGCAGAGGGACCAGAGATCAAACTGCCAACATCCACTGGATCATGGAAAAAGCAAGAGAGTTCCAGAAAAATATCTATTTCTGCTTTATTGACTATGCCAAAGCCTTTGACTGTGTGGATCACAATAAACTGTGGAAAATTCTGAAAGAGATGGGAATACCAGACCACCTGACCTGCCTCTTGAGAAACCTATATGCAGGTCAGGAAGCAACAGTTAGAACTGGACATGGAACAACAGTCTGGTTCCAAATAGGAAAAGGCATTTGTCAAGACTGCATATTGTCACCCTGCTTATATAATTTATATGCAGAGTACATCATGAGAAATGCTGGGCTGGAAGAAGCACAAGCTGGAATCAAGATTGCCGGGAGAAATATCAATAACCTCAGATATGCAGATGACACCACCCTTATGGCAGAAAGTGAGGAAGAACTAAAGAGCCTCTTGATGAAAGTGAAAGAGGAGAGTGAAAATATTGGTTTAAAGCTCAACATTCAGAAAACTAAGATCATGGCATCTGGTCCCATCACTTCATGGCAAATAGATGGGGAAACAGTGGACACAGTGGCTGAGTTTGTTTTCTGGGCTCTAAATCACTGCAGATGGTGACTGCAGCTATGAAATTAAAAGACGCTTACTCCTTGGAAGGAAAGTTATGACCAACCTAGACAGCATATTCAAAAGCAGAGACATTACTTTGCCAACAAAGGTCCATCTAGTCAAGGCTATGGTTTTTCCAGTGGTCATGTATGGATGTGAGAGTTGGACTATAAAGAAGGCTGAGCGCCGAATTATTGATGCTTTTGAATTGTGGTGTTGGCGAAGACTCTTGAGAGTCCCTTGGACTTCAAGGAGATCTAACCATTCAATCCTTAAGGAGATCAGTCCTGGATGTTCACTGAGGGGACTGAGGTTGAAGCTGAAACTCCAGTACTTTGGCCATCTGATGTGAAAAGCTGACTCATTTGAAAAGACCCTGATGCTGGGAAAGATGGAGGGCAGGAGGAGAAGGGGACCACAGAGGATGAGATGGTTGGATGGAATCAGTGACTCAATGGACATGGGTTTGGGTGGACTCTGGGGGTTGGTGATGCACAAGGAGGCCTGGCATGCTGCGGTTCATGGGGTAGTATAGAATCGTACATGATGGAGTGACTAAACTGAACTCAGCATCTTTTTATGTACCTGTTGGCCATCTTCATGTCTTCTTTGGAAGAATGTCTATTCAGATGTTCTACCCATTTAAAAAATTACTTTTATTGAAATATAGGTGATTTGCATGCTGTGTTACAGAAATGTGGTTCAGTTATTCATATATATCTTTTTTTATATGCTTTTCCATTATGGTATATCACAGGTTACTGAGTATAATACCCTGTGCTCTGCCTATTTTTCAGTTGGGTTAGTTTCTCTTTTAATATTGAGTTGTATGAGTTCTTTATATATTTTAAATGTTAGCCACTTATGAGACATATCATTTGTAAATACTTTCTCCTATCCAGTAGATTTCCCTTTTGTTTTGTTAATGATTTCCTTTGCTGTGTAAAAGCTTTGAAGTTTGATTAGGTCCCATTTGCACCTTTTTGCTTTTGTTTCCCTTGCCTGAGGAGAAATAGCAAAAAAAGTATTGCTAAGACCTGACCAAAGAGTGTACTGCTTGTGTTTTCTTCTAAGAATTTAATCGTTTCTGGTCTTGAATAAGTTTGAGTTTATCTTCGTGCATGGTGTGAGAAAATGTTCTAATTTTATTCCTTTATGTGTAGCTGTCCCGTTTTGCCAAAATGACTTATCGAAGAGACTGTCTTCTCTATTGTATGTATCTCGCCTCTTTTGTGATATAAATTGGCCTTACATATGTGGGTCATTTCTGGGCCCTCCATTCTGTTCCATTGGTCTATGTGTCTGCTTTGTGCCACTTTCATACCATTTTGATTACACTAGCTTTATAGTGTAGTCTGAATTGAGGGAGCATGATGAACAGTGAAAGTGCTAGCTGCTCAGTTGTGTCTGACTCTTTGCAACCCCAGGGACCGTAGCCCGCCAGGCTTCTCTGTCCCTGGAATTTTCCAGGCAAGAACACTGGAGAGATAGCCATTCCATTCTCCAGGGGATCTTCTTGACCCAAGGATAGAACCCATGCTCTTGCATTGTAGGCAGAGTCTTTACCATTTGAGCCACCACAGAAGCCTCAGGAAGCCTGATAACCCCATCTTCGTCCTTTTTCCTCAACATTGCTTTGCCTCTACGGGATCTTTTGTTGTTCCAGATGAATTATTTGTGGGACTATTTGTTCTAGTTCTGAAAAATGTCATGGGTGTTTTCATACGTATTGCCTTAACTGTAGGTTGCTTGGAGTAGTTCACTCATTTTAGTAATAATAGCTTTTTCAATCTCTGAACATGCAATATCTTTCCATTTATTGGTATTGTCTTCAAATTCCTTCAATCAGTGTTTTACAGATTTTAGAGTATAATACCTTCATGGGTAAATTTATTCATAGTTATTTATAAATTTTGATTGGATTGTCATCCCCTTCTCCTCCTGCCCCCAATCCCTTCCAGCATCACAGTCTTTTCCAATCAGTCAATTCCTTGCATGAGGTGGCCAAAGTACTGGAGTTCAGCTTCAGTATCATTCCTTCCGAAGAAATCCCAGGGCTGATCTCCTTCAGAATGGACTGGTTGGATCTCCTTGCAGTCCAAGGGACTCTCAAGAGTCTTCTCCAACACCACAGTTCAAAAGCATCAAGTCTTCGGCGCTCAGCTTTCTTCACAGTCCAACTCTCACATCCATACATGACCACAGGAAAAACCATAGCCTTGAATAGACGGACCTTTGTTGGCAAAGTAATGTCTTTTCTTTTCAATATTGTATCTAGGTTGGTCATAACTTTCCTTCCAAGGAGTAAGTGTCTTTTAATTTCATGGCTGCAATCACCATCTGCAGTGATTTTGGAGCCCCAAAAAATAGTCTGACACTATTTCCACTGTTTCCCCATCTATTTCCCATGAAGTGATGGGACCAGATGCCATGACCTTCATTTTCTGAATGTTGAGCTTTAAGCCAACTTTTTCACTCTCCACTTTCACTTTCATCAAAAGGCTTTTTAGTTCTTCTTCACTTTCTGCCATAAGGGTGGTGTCATCTGCATATCTGAGGTTATTGATATTTCTCCCGGCAATCTTGATGCCAGCTTGTGATTCTTCCAGCCCAGCATTTCTCATGATGTACTCTGCATATAAGCTAAACAAGCAGGGTGAAAATATACAGCCTTGACGTACTCCTTTTCCTATTTGGAACCAGTCTATATAAGATTCAGCAATTCCACACCTGGGTATATATCCAAAGTAAAGAAAAGCACGAATTCAATAAGTCATTAATACATGCACTCCAATGTTGTAAAAGGCATTACTTACAAAAACCAAGCTATGAAATCAAGCTCAGCATCCATTAACAGATGAATGGATAGAGAAGGGGTGGCATATATATACACACAATAGTATATACTCAGCCATAAAAAAATGAAATTTGTCCATTTGCAACAACATGAATGGACCTGTAAAGTATTAATTTTAGTGATATCAGAGAAGAATAACTACTACACATTATCACTTATATGCGGAATCTAAAACATAAAACAGTTGAACAAATTGAACAAAATGCAAACAGACTCATAGATACAGAGAACAAATTAGTGGTTACCAGAGGGGAGTGGGTGGAGACAGAGACAAGATAGTCGAAAGGGATTAAGAGGTACAAACCAGTAGGTATCAAATAAATAAGATACATGGATATAATGTACAGCCCTGGGAATGTAGTCAATACTATATAATAACTTTATATGGAGTATAAACTATAAAAATATGGGGTATGACATTGTACACCAGAAACTAATACTGCGAGTTGCTATACTCTAATTTTTAAAAAGTGACTAAATGGAAAAGAATTTATATCAGTTTCTTACATCGATTATTGACGATTTAAGGCAAAATAGTATATGAGGCATATAGTGGTGAAATGTATGACAAAGATAACTCAAAGGGTGAGAAGGAAGTCGAGTGAAAATATACCATACGAGGTTCACATATGAGTGAAAAACAAAGTGAAAGTGTTAGCTGCTCGGTCCCATCTGAGTCTTTGCAGCCCCATAGACTACAGCTGCCAGGCTCCTCCATCCATGGGATTTCCCAGGCAAGAAACCTGGAGTGGGTAGCCATTCCCTACTCCAGGGGATCTTCCCAACCCAGAGCTCAAACCCAGATCTCCGGCATTGCAGGCAGGTTTTTTACCATCTGAGCCACAGGGGAGGCTGACGGCATATCCTTCAGTGTAACAACTAAAATAATAGGTAGATAGATAACAGAAAGCCAATAAAGAAGCCAAAATGAGACATCACAAAATGGAGCAGAAAAGCAGGGCAGAAGAACAGAGAATAAATCACACTGTGTTCCAACAAGAACTTTCATAGTTTTTAGCTCTGATAGGCTAACCTTCTCCCTTATTATACATTTTTCATTTGGACAAAATTTCCCTAGTGATTCTTTCGTGTTTATTTTCCACATAAATTTTAGAAATTGTCTAGAACTTGTGGAACGCTAGGAGGAAAAATTCAATAGCTTTCTTTTAAAAATCACATTATATATATTATTTTTATAACCATATTCATATATTAACTTGGGAGAATCAGTACATTTTTGGTGTAGATCTATTCTATTTGAGAACTAAGAATACCTTGCTATTTCTAAAGACTTCTTGTGTTTTTCAGAAGCAGTTTAACATTTTGCATGAATAGGTTTTTCACAATTCTGGGTTAAGGTTTTCCTCAGCCTCATACTTATATTTGGTATTTCTGTAACAGATTTTCTTTTAAATTATATCTTAAAACAGGTTATTATTATATATGTGAAAGGTACAGGTTTCCTTTTACATTGGAAACAATCTCAAGCTCATAGACAAGTTGCAATCGCGATGCAAAAAGTTTTCCTCTCCAGAACCGTTTGCTAGTATAAGTTACTGAAACGGCACTCTATTGCTTCTCAAATACTATAGAATGTAATTCGTACAACCAAGGACATACGTAGCCACCATCCAACCTTCAGACCCAGGAAGTTAACACTGCTGCCACAATCGTCATCTAATCCTCAGTGAAAAACCTAGCTCAGTAGCCTGAATAAGTTGACATATCGGATCAGCATCTGCAGATATATATATATATAACCGATCTCTCACCCATCATCCCCAAGGGCATCCCCTGATCCCCGCGCCCCAGGATCTGGTGACGCACATTAGGTGGCCCCTTCCTACCAATGCCCTCCTCACCATATTTGTCCTGCACTGATAAATCCCACCTGATTGCCCCCACCCCCGAGAAGGCCCGTAAACCCCTCCTGCTCAGAAGCCACCCATCCCTTGTGGGAACATCCTCCTTATCCCACATGGGCATTGAATCTCCGGCTCATGTGTATTCTGTTACCTGATCCAGGATGCCCAATGCAGGGTGTAGGGTGAGAAGTGTGTCCACACAGGAGAGAGGCCAGGTGTGGACACACGCTCACCCGATGTGGGCTTGGCTTGGACAACATGCCCTGGTTACCTGTGGCTCCCCTGCCAGAATCCATATTGACAGTGGGCTTTGTTTCTTAATCAAAGGTTTCATTGCTTTAGAAGAGACTTGAGATCAAGGTGTTTAAGGTCCCATGATGTTTTCAATTTTATGACTCTCTCCGCCTTTTCCATTATTGGGACATGGCCAGGATAATTTGGTTAGCAACTTGTATAGGGACATCAGAATGCCATTCTCTGGGTAGTGGTGGGGGAATTCTGCATTGCCTCCCTGGCACCCACTCTCACTTCATGTGGAACTCCCATCCCACAGCCTCTTCTTCCTTGACTGCAACACTCCTGCTGGGAGATGAAATCTAGGGCCCTTCCTTTTTAATCTGCTGGGACCTCTTGATTGCCTCAAACAGAGGGATATGGTGGAATAGATGCCATAGGACATCAAAAGTGAGGTAATTAAAAGAGCCCAGCTTGTGCCTGGCTTGTTTCTTAGCAGATGCTTCTTTGGGAGAAAGCCAACAACATGTCATGTGTGAGGGAGACTGACCATCCCAGAAACAGAGATGACTTGAGGTGCCTCATGGAGAGAAACCAACATGCCCAGTGAACAGCCAGCACCATCCACTGGGCCTGTGTGAGCGAGACGTCAAGTAATTCAGCATCCAGGCTTCAAACCTCCCTGATACCAAGAGGAGCAGAGGAATGCTATCCACACTGGATCCTGACCAAAACGCAGATTCATGGCTTAAACAATGTTGCTGTTTTGAAAAAAAAAAATACTCAGTCTTTAATAACTGGAATAATCTTTCTTCAGCATCACTCTCACACACCATCCTGTATATACCACACCATGGTTCTCACCATCCTGTTTGACCAAGATGGTTTTGTCTCCTCCACCAGAAGTGAGAGATCTTACCTCCAAATTTCTCATACAAAGAGGCCTTAATACACATTCACCCTGGTGACCAAAGAGAACCACAGAAATGAAGACATTCTATGTTATGAATCTCTCATCATGGGACCCAGAATGCTGGGGCTCAAAGATCTGGTATTTGTTGATACAACGTCTCACTACCTCTACTTGTAGTGATTTTCTTGTTTTCTGCTGAGTGATGGCACTAAGCCAAGAGCTTATGGATGCTTCTGTGGTGACCACTAAGCACACACTGCACTCAGACCCCAGGTCAGACAGAGGTGTGAGACTTCAGAGAAATCTCAAGTGATAAAGCCACAACATAGGCGGAGACACTGGTTAAAAGGCCACATGGAAGTAGCAGCTGCTCAGATCTGGGCAGCTTTCCTGCAGAGATGGTCCTGCTGCTCCTGCTCCTGGTGGCCCTTCTGTCCCCTACCGGGGAGGCAGGTGAGTGACGGTCCCACCCTCAGAGGCCCAGTCCCACCCCACATGAACAGACCTGCCCAGACGCTACACTCATGCACAGCCTGGGCCTGGTCCATCTAAGAGAATTTCTGAACTCAGGGAAACCTTGATCCCATCTCCCCTGTTCAAACTTTGGCTCCATGAGCACAGCGGGCAGGCTGGAATCTTTCTTTCAGGGAAAATCATCGGGGGCCACGAGGCCAAGCCACACTCCCGTCCCTACATGGCGTTTCTTCAGGTCAAGATTTCAGGGGAACCTCAAGAATGTGGGGGTTTCCTCGTGCGTGAGGACTTCGTGCTGACAGCGGCTCACTGCCTGGGAAGGTGAGGAGCAGTGCGGCCCCGCCCCTCTGTGGAGCCCTCCCGGGGAGCCCTCTTAGGAGCTGCAGACCTGTGCCTCCAGGTAACATAGGAAGCTATTCAGAGGACAGGGGAGCACTGGGGAGGGAGGGACAGCCAATGCCAGTCGTGCATGGAGAGAAGGGACTGGTCAAACCTGGAACATAAGGAAGCCAAGGTTGTGGCCTGGAGCCCACAGTGCAAATGTGAGAAATTCATGTTTTCCTTAGAGACAGTCAAGCTCGAGCAGGACTGAACACCCTCCGTGGACTTCAGGAACTGCCACCCTGCCCAGGCTGCCAGGGAGCAGACAGTTTAGAGATGCTCAGCCTCAGGGCCCACCACCTAGAATTTCACCACACCCTCCCACTGCCCTGCCCCAAGTTTGGCCCTGTCCCAAGCTGTGCTCTTTCCTCCTGGCTCCTGGACCGGTTCTCCTGTGACGCCGCCTCTGTTTCTGCTCTCTGTGCAGCTCAATCAACGTCACCCTGGGGGCCCACAACATCATGGAACGAGAGAGGACCCAGCACGTCATCCCAGTGAGAAGAGCCATCCCCCACCCACGCTATAATGATGAGACTCTGGCCAACGACATCATGTTACTGCAGGTGGGACACGCGGCTGCACTGAGTATGGGACCCTTCCATCCAGGGTTCTGCATCCCCCATGACCTCATTCCTGACCCTCCTCCTGTACAACCCCTCCGTGGTCCCAGGGCTGAGAAGAAGGCAACCCCATTACTGTCCTGCCGCCTCTGTGGGCCAACAGTAGGCGAGAATGCTTTTCCTCTACCTTCAGCTGACTAGGAAGGCTGACATTACGGATGCAGTGAGCCCCATCAACCTGCCCAGGAGATTGGCGAAGGTGAAGCCAGGGATGATGTGCAGTGTGGCTGGCTGGGGGCGACTGGGGGTAAATATGCCCTCTACAGACAAACTACAGGAGGTAGATCTTGAAGTCCAAAGTGAGGAGAAATGTATCGCTCGCTTCAAAAACTACATCCCCTCCACACAGATATGTGCTGGAGATCCAAGCAAGAGGAAGAATTCTTTCTCGGTGAGACCCCCAGTGTTATCCATGCAAAACCCTGGGCCCAACTGAGCTGGGACGATGGGTGGCTGTGGGAACAAAGCCCGCCCCTGTGTCCCCAGCCTGTCCTCCTATCTGGACACTGTCCTGTGTCCCTGGGGTGTGAACACTGCCCCACAGTCACAAATGGGTGGAGGTTTCCTGCAGGAGGAGCAGCAGGATTGTCAATGCCAGGATGAAACCTTAGGACCAACAAGGCCCTGATATCAGCCAGGACCTCTAACTGAGCCCACCCACTCCAGGGTTGCAGGGAGACCAGACCTGAAGAAGGTGAGCTCAGCCCTTGCTCTCTCTACCCACAGGGTGACTCTGGGGGCCCGCTTGTGTATAATGGTGTGGCCCAGGGCATTGTGTCCTATGGAAAAAAGGATGGAACACCTCCAGATGTCTACACCAGAATCTCCAGCTTTCTGTCCTGGATCCAGACAACAATGAGACGGTACAAACGCCAGGGATCAGTGTGACATGTCCTCGGAATGGACCCCTCCATCTTCCCTGGGATTGGAAGCATTGGTCAAAGTGTGTGGAGGAAGGTTGCCTGGAACTTAATAAACATTCATCTCTTGAAAAGAAATCACTGATTGCTCCGTTATTCACAAATTCGTTAGGTACCTTCTCTGTCAAGGAAACATCTGTTCACATTTCTGATCTGTTAGCAGCTTCCGCCTCCAGCACATACACTGCTCCTCTCACCCCTCCCTTCCATTCTCTAGAATAAAGTCTTCTGCTGTACCTACAGCCAGCTCCCTCCAGTCACATGTCCCCAGTGCCAGCTCCCCCTCAGGCTGCCCATGAGCTCCATCAGAGAAGGGAGACCCCTCCTCAGGAACACAGGACCCCCTGGTCCACGACCCTTGTGTCTCATCCATATGCCCTCCTCCTCGTCAACACCTACTTCCCTCCCCCACATCCCAGAGTCCAGGGGGCAACAGAAGAGAATCCAGATTTGGAAAGGGGACCACCTGAGAAACTCTGGGGTCAAGGGGGGCACTTGTCCACCCTAACAGAAATGGGGGAGGTTTACAAAGGTGTGGCTCACCCCATGAGTGTTCCCTCCCTGCATCAGAGCAGGCAGAGCTCAGAAGCCTGAGAAAATTCCAGGAGGCCTTCAGTATTCCTAGGCCCAGCTTGAGTGCCTGTCACAGCCCTGTCTTGGGGTCCTCGGCCCAGGGCCCTGTGCAGCGTCTGGTGTCCTGAGGGCACATCCTCCTTCAGCCCCAAGTGACCTTGAGGGGGCTCTTCCACCTTGGGCTGAGCCAGCCGCTCCCACCTTCATCATTCCCATGTGTGTTTGTGCATAAATATATTTATCTCCAAAGAAACTCACTCTAAAGAAAATCATTGGTTTCAAGGTATCCTAAAATTTCAAAGAGTATCTATAGCCTATAGTTATTGGGTACATTTCTTCCTGTATTTTTTTTTTAATCAATTGCTGAAGTTTTAATGCAAGGTTCAGAAGAGCAACCTTAGTTTTAAGACATGCAGTTTAAGGAGGGCTTAAGAGAAGTGGTTTGCTGAACATTTGAATGGAGAGTGAGCTTCAACTATTGCAAAATGTGTTCTGGTAGAAAGTAACACATATTCATTAAAATACATTCCTCATAAATGGAACATAGTCAACACGGTGCATGCAAGTGTGCTAAGTTACTTCAGTCGTGTCGGATTCTTTGTGACCCTATGGACGGTCGCCCTCCAGGCTCCTCTGCCCATTCGTCATAGAAAGACAAGTAAATACAGAACATATGGATGAGAAAAGGAAACGAAGTGCAGTCCCCCACCCGCGATCATCATCATTCATGCTTAAGCATACTTCCTTCCACTATTTTTCTATTAATTCTTAAGATTCTCTTGCTTCAACTTCCTTGGGATTGGGTTGTTTAGCGCTCCTCATGACCTCCTTTCCATTCCTCTTTCTTCTGTCCTCATACTGCTGAGAATGTGGGGGTCATCTGCACATGTTTAGGATGGCCTGGCCCAGAGACAGCAGATAGATGGCTCTCTGGCCTCTGGACAGGGAATACTTAGTGGGGAGTAAGTATTAGATGACGGGCATCGGTTTCCCCTTCACCACTCATCAGTCACCAGCATTTCTGAAGATGAAGCCCTTCCTGACTCATAAACACCCTGATTCGGGTGGGAAAGCCTCCGTCTCAGCTTCAGGGGCGCAGGATACCTCGGCAAAACCCAACCATGTGCCTCGTTGCTGAAGGACCCGGAGACGGTTTTTTTCTGGTTCAGTGAATATCAAGTCTAGGACTTTATGTTCAAATTTTTCAGATAAGAAAGGCTCTCTGTTACAGAATACTTATATTTAAAAAAGAGATTCTAAATCCCGCAAAAATGTGAGGCTGGAACCCTGACAAGATACGAAATGGGGTTGCTCTTTGGGCCATTTGGCTGAGTCCAGGCCTCTCTGCTCCTAGAGCAAGTGCAGTCTCTGCTTCACCTCGGCCCAAGCAGAGCCCCACAACATAGTCCTCACGCATGTGTCTTCTGCCCATAGATTCTAGGTCTCCTCCAGCCCCTGAGCTTCCCAAGTACAGGAGCCAAGTCGCTGAATCCCTGACACTCACCTTTGGGGTAATTCTTCATGCTTTCCCCAGAATTAAAGAAGACCCAAGAGGGGAGAAATGCAGACCCTCCTGATTCAGTCACTGAGGGCCTCTGGGGATCCAGCTCCTCCCCTGGCTGCAACACAGCCTCCACTTTCTTGCTGTTCCTCTTGCTCTGTGACTCAGCGGTGGGGGTGCAAGGGTGGTGACTGTGTCGTTCTCACCTACCCACAGCAGAGAACATGGGCACAGTGGCATGCTCACACCTGGCTGGGGGGAGCACAGCTCTGGGGGGTCTGTGGGGGCACTGAGCCTCCCCTGCTTCCTTCCCCTATGCTTTGTGTCTGGAGGGAAGAAACCCCAGCAGCTCTGAGCTGGGCAAACCTTCTGGAAGATGCAGCTACTCCTGATCCTCATGGCCTTTCTTCTGCCTCCCGGGCTGGGATACGTGAGTGACCATCCCCATTTCTGACAGGGTAGCCCATCTCACTAAACCTCCCAAAGTCCTGGCCCTTCTGCTCAGCTCCAATCTGAACCAGCTCCCATCCCAACTGAGACTACAAGCTCGATGCTGCATAGACATTCAGCAAGGATGGGTGGTAGGAAGCAAGCTTTCACTAAAAGCTTTCGTAGCTCTTAGCCTCTCTCTCACCACTGGTAAAGTGGGTTGTGCATTTGCTGGAGGATGTGAAGCTACAAAGCACAAGTAGGAAAATTCCTCACTCCAGCCAGGAAAGGACAACTCAGACAAACCATCCACAGCATGGGAGTTCTCAGTGGACCCAGCTTAAGAACCAGAGAAACTTGTCAGTTTCCCCACCCTTCACTCCTGCCCAGGAGAGGAGCCCAGGGTGTGACTGGTCAGAAATGGCTAGATGGCAGCACCCAAAGCTCTCTGGGTGTCGTTACTCTTCCCCAGACCCCAAGCAGTTCATTTTCTGCCCCAGTGTCTTTGGCATGTCCTCCCCCATCCCTGTGGTCTTAAATCCCACCAGTACTATCCCCACCAAACCTCAGCCAAAAGCTAATTGCAGGCCATTCAGGCGTCCAGTCAACAGATGTTTACTGAGATCCTCAGATGTGTTATGCCCTAGGACATGAGGATTTTAGAAAACCCAACTCCATAAACTCATAGGTGAATTATCAGAAAATGGCACCAATCAGGATGTTAGCAGAGGCTCAGAGGGGTCCAGGAGACTCCATGAGAATGAGGATTCATCAGAGGGTCCCATCCATGATCTTCTGGGCTCCACCCTCTGGAAGGCAGTCTCGGGCCCCTCCATATGTGTGTGTGACTCAGGATGTGGAGAACAATACTGAGGTTTGGGGTTCAGAAAAGGTTATCCCACTGCAGTGAGAACCTGCGGGACTCTCCCCTAGTGTCTGTTGGGCACTGTCGATCCACCTTGACTGCCACCTTCCTGAACCTCCCTTCTAACCATAGCCTCTCCCATCTCCCCATCTTTCAGCCTCTTCTTTCAGTGGAAATCATTGGGAGCCACGAGGCCAAGCCCCACTCCCACCCCTACATGGCTTTGATTCAGCTTATGGGTGAGAAGAGTTGGAAGAGATGTGGTGGTGTTCTCATACAAAAAGACTTTGTTCTGATGGCTGCTTGCTTCACAGAAAGGTGAGGGGCAGTAGCCAGCCTACTCTACCTGAGGCCTGGACAGGGACCCATCCTCTCCCCAGGAGCTGAGCCCAGGGGTACCCCTCCGTCACTCCAGGATCCTGAAAATCAGGACCACAAGTGCTCATTAGACAAGCCATCTTATGAGCAGGACTAGGGTGATGAAAAGCTGAGAAACAGGACAAGAAAGGTTTTGAGGTCAGTGGGTCGGAGGTAAGAACAAGAGACAGGTTGAGAAGAGTTGACCCACATTGGCCAAATACAGCATCAGAGAAGGATGAGAGTGTGCAGTGAGAGCCAAAACCCAAATTCAGAGTCACTTCACAATATTGCTGAGAAAGCTCCCAGAGCCCTGCCCTCATGTCCCTGAGAAGCACAGGGCTCAGAGTCACTCAGCCCCAGGACCGTCTGTCACCTCAATTCCCCCTCAGCTGCTGCCCTGCCCTGGTCTCAGCTGCCTGTCACAGTTCCTGGGCTGTATCTCCAGTGACCCCATGATCCCCACACCTCTGCTCTGGTCTCTGAGCAGCTCAATCATCGTCACCCTGGGGGCCCACAACATCAAACAGCAGGAGAGGACACAGCAGGTCATCCAGGTGAGGAGGGCCATCCGCCATCCAGGCTATAATGCTAAGAACTTCTCCAACGACATCATGTTACTGCAGGCAAGGAAAACTCCCCACTGGCCCTGCCCTCCTGGGATCAGATTGCCCTCCCAGGATCTCCTGCCCTTTCGTCCCTCCCATCCTGGCTGCCTGACCAGTCCCTGTGGCTCAGGAGAGAGGGGAGACACATCAACGTCACTGCTCTGTCCAGGCTTGGGGACCACTGGCTGAGCCAGACTCTTGCCTCTTCCCATAGCTGGAGAGAAAGGCCAAACAGACTGCAGCTGTGAGGCAGCTCCGCCTGCCCAGGGCCATGGCCTGCATGAAGCCAGGACAGACGTGCAGTGTGGCTGTGGCTGGGGGAAGGACTCCATAGGCACCTACCCTAACTCACTGCAGGAGGTAAAGCTGATCATGCAGGAGGATCAAATGTGTGAGTCCCACTTACACTACTATTACACCAACGCCATCCAGCTATGTATGGGGGACCCAAAGACAAAGAAAGCTTCCTTTAAGGTGAGAATGACAGTCTACTTTGCTTGGATCTGGGGAGAAGTGTGTTTGCAGAAGATCTGGGACCTGGGGACCGCCTCACCCTCTAGACACCAAGACACATCCTGGGGCTAGTGTGTGAGTATGCTAGTGTGTGACATGAGTGCAATTGTGTGGCAGTTTCAACATTCTTTGGCATTGCCTTTCTTTGGGATTGGAATGAAAACTAACCCTTTCCAGTCCTGTGGCCACCGGTGAGTTGTCCAAATTTGCTGACATATTGAGCGAGCACGTTCACAGCATCTTCTTTTAGGATTTGAAATAACTCAACTGGAATTCTATCACCTCCACTAGCTTTGTTCATAGTGATGTTTCCCACTTAGGAATGGGAACAACTTAGCAATGGACACAGTGACAGACTTTCTTTTTGGGGGCTCCAAAATCACCACAGATGGTGAATGTAGCCATGAAATTAAAAGACGCTTGCTCCTTGGAAGAAAAGTTATGACCAACCTAGATAGCATATTAAAAAAGCAGAGACATTACTTTGCCAACAAAGGTCTCTCTAGTCAAAGCTTTGGTTTTTCCAGTAGTCATGTATGCATGTGAGAGTTGAACTATAAAGACAGTTGAGCACCGAAGAATTGATGCTTTTGAACTGTGGTGTTGGAGAAGACTCAGGAGAGTCCCTTGGAATGAAAGGAGATCCAACCAGTCCATCCGAAAGGAAATCAGTCATGAATATTCATTGGATGGACGATGTTGAAGCTGAAACTCCAATACTTTGGCCACCTGATGTGAAGAATTGACTCATTGAAAAGACCTTGATGCTGGGAAAGATTAAGGCAGGAGGGGAAGCGGTCAACAGAGGATGAGATGGTTGGATGGCATCACCGACTCAATCGACATAAGTTTGAGTAAACTCCAGGAGTTGGTGATGGACAGGAAGGCCTGGTGTGCTACAGTCCATAGGGTCTCAAAGAGTTGGACACGACTGAGCAACTGAACTGAATTGAACTGAAGGCCCACTTGTCTTTGTACTCCAGCATGTCTGTCTCTAGGTGAGTGATCACACCATCATGGTTATCTGGTCATTAAGGTCTTTTTTATAATGTTCTTCTGTGTATTCTTGCCACCTCTTCTTAATATCTTCTGCTTCTCTTAGGCCTTTTCTGTTCTTTATTGTTCCCATCTTTGCATGAAATGTTCCCATTGGTATCTCTAATTTTCTTGAAGAGATCTGTAGTCTTCCCATTCTATTGTTTTCCTCTATTTCTTTGCATTGATCACTTCAGAAGGCTTTATCTCTCCTTGCTATTCTTTGGAACTCTGCATTCAGATGGATGTATCTTTCCTTTTCTCCTTTGCCTTTTGCTTCTCTTCTTTCCTCAGCTATTTGTAAGGCCTCCTCAGACAACCATTTTGCCTTTTTGCATTTCTTCTTCTTGGGGTTGGTTTTGATCACCACCTCCTGTACAATGTTATGAACCTCCATCCATAGTTCTTTAGGCATTCTATCTATCATATCTAATCCCTTGAATCTACTTGTCACTTCCTCTGTAAAATCGTAAGAGATTTGATCTAGGTCATACCTGAATGACCTGTTTTCCCTACTTGCTTCAACTGAAGTCTGAATTTTGCAATAAGGAGTTCATGATTTGAGCCACAGTCCACTCCTGGTCTTGTTTTTGCTGACTGTATAGAGCTTCTCCATCTTCGGCTACAAAGAACATAATCAATCTGATTTCAGTATTGACCATCTGGTGATATCCATGTGTAGAGTCGTCTCTTATGTTGTTGGAAGAGGATGCTTCCTAAGACCACTGCATTCTCTTGACAAAGCTCTGTTAGCCTTTGACCTGTTTCGTTTTGTACTCCAAGGTCAAACTTACTTGTTACTCCAAGTATCTCTTGACTTCCTACTTTTGCATTCCTGTCCCCATGATAAAAAGGACATCTTTTTTTGGTGTTAGTTCTAGAAGGTCTTGTAGGTCTTCATAGAACCATTCAGCTTCTTTGGCAGTAGTGGCTGGGCCATAGACTTGGATTTCTGTGATATTTAATGGTTTGCCTTGGAAACAAACAGAGATCATTCTGTCATTTTTGAGATTGAACCAAAGTACTGCATTTTGGGCTCTTTTGTTGACTATGAGGACAACTCCATTTCTTCTAAGGCATTCGTGCCCACAGGAGTAGATTTAATGGTCATCTGAATTAAATTTGCCTGTTTGGTCCATTTTAGTTCCCTGATTCCTAAAATGTCAATGTTCACCCTTGCCATCTCCTGTTTGACCACTTCCAATTTACCTTGATTCATGGGCCTAACATTCCAGGTTCCTATGCAATATTGTACTTTCTAGCATCAGATCTTACTTCCATCACAAGTCACATCCATACTGGGCATGGTTTTCACTTTGACTCAACCTCTTGATTCTTTCTGGAGCTATTTCTCTACTCTTCTCCAGTAGCATATTAGTTACCAACCGATATGGGGAGTTCATCTTTCAGTATCATATCTTTTTGCCTTTTCATATTGTTCATGGGGTTCTCAAGGCAAGAATACTGAAGTGGTTTGCCATTCCTTTCTACAGTAGACCGTGTTTTGTCTGAAGTCTCCACCCGTCTGTCTTGGGTGGCCCTACATGGCACAGCTCATAGTTTCATTGGGTTAAACAAGTCTGTGATCCAAGTGATCAGTTTGGTTAGTTTGAAAGAGTACCTTTCATCCTGTCCCTTTAGTCATAGCTGGTCACTGGGCCAAGATTCCCTGCTGGTCAGCTGGGGCCTTTTGAGTTAGAAAGGGCTCCTGTCCTTAGCAGGACTGAAAAGCATATTTTTCATTTATCAATACAAATGCTGGTAGATCACCTACTAAGTGCTGGACACTATGATTGTACAGTGGTACAGTGGACTCAATACAGGTTCTACTGTCTGAGCCCATTCAGAATAAAAACTCTAAACAAACTTGGTACAGAGGAAATATATCTCAGCAAAATACAGGCTCTTTATGACAGATCCACATTAGGCTTCCCTTGTAGCTCAGACACTAAAAGTCTGCCTGCAATGCAGGAGACTCAGGTTCAATCCCTGGGTCAGGAAGATCCTCTGGAGAAGGGAATGGCTACCACTCCAGTATTCTTGCCTGGAGAATTCCATGGACAAAGGAGCCCAGTGGGCTACAGTGCATGGGGTCCCAGAGAGTTGGACATGACTGAATGACTAACACTTTCACTTTCCATGACAGACCCACCACTTACATCACATTCATCAGTGAAAAGCTGAAAGCTTTTCCCCTAAGATTAGGAACAAAACAGAAATCCTAAAAAGGCTTCTAGCTATTCTTCAGTTCAGTTCAGTTCACTTCAGTCGCTCAGTCATGTCCAACTCTTTGCGACCCCATGAATCGTAGCACGCCAGGCCTCCCTGTCTATCACCAACTCCTGGAGTTCACTCTGACTCACATCCATCGAGTCAGTGATGCCATCCAGCCATCTCATGCTTTGTCATCCCCTTCTCCTCCTGCCCCCAATCTCTCCCAGCATCAGGGTCTTTTCCAATGAGTCAACTCTTCGCATGAGGTGGCCAAAGTACTGGAGTTTCAGCTTCAGCATCATTCCCTCCTAAGAAATCCTAGGGCTGATCGCCTTCAGAATGGACTGGTTGGATCTCCTTGCAGTCCAAGGGACTCTCAAGAGTCTTCTCCAACACCGCAGTTCAAAAGCATCAATTATTTGGCGCTCAGCCTTCTTCACAGTCCAACTCTCACATCCATACATGACCACAGGAAAAACCATAGCCTTGACTAGATGGACCTTTGTTGGCAAAGTAATGTCTCTGCTTTTCAAGATGCTATCTAGGTTGGTCATAACTTTTCTTCCAAAGACTAAGCGTCTTTTAATTTCATGGCTGCAGTCACCATCTGCAGTGATTTTGGAGCCCAGAAAAATAAAGTCTGACACTGTTTCCCCATCTATTTCCCATGAAGTGATGGGACCGGATGCCATGATCTTCGTTTTCTGAATGTTGAGCTTTAAGACAACTTTTTCACTCTCCACTATGCCTAAACCCTAAACTCAGCAAAGTTCCTTTGCCATAAACATTGTCTTCACAAACAGGTCTCAGATAACAATCCTTCCCATGGCCTCAAGCTGTGGCCTATGTGCTCATCCTGTAACATTCTTTGTAAAGATCCTTGAACAAATGTCAATGGTTACTTTATAGATTATTTTCTGGGCACAACTGCAGAAGGATCTGTGCTTTCTCATGCTTCTCTTAAGAACAATAAGCACCTTAACATTCTTTCCAGCCAACTCAACCGAAGAAAAGAAAGAACAAGTCAGAATCACAAGGCCTAACTCCTTCATCCCAGGTCTGTGCCTGCGGGACTAGGAGAGGGGATTGGGGCCGTGCCTCCATTTTGTCAGTAATGCCTAACGCGGCTCCCGACAGGTACACTCAATATGCCAGCAAATTAGGAAAAGTCAGCAGTGGCCACAGGACTGGAAAAGGTCAGTTCTATTCCAATCCCAAAGAAAGGCAATGCCAAAGAATGCTCAAACTACCACACAGTTGCACTCATGTCACACGTTAGTAAAGTAATGCTCAAAATTCTCCAAGCCAGGCTTCAGCAATACGTGAACCATGAACTTCCAGAGGTTCAAGCTGGTTTTAGAAAAGGCAGAGGAACCAGAGATCAAATTGCCAACATCCACTGGATCATGGAAAAAGCAAGAGAGTTCCAGAAAAATATCTATTTCTGCTTTAAGGACTATGCCAAAGCCTTTGACTGTGTGGATCACAATAAACTGGAAAATTCTGAAAGAGATGGGAATGCCAGACCACCTGACCTGCCTCTTGAGAAATCTATATGCAGGTCAGGAAGCAACAGTTAGAACTGGACATGGAACAACAGTCTGGTTCCAAATAGAAAAAGGAGTTTGTCAAGACTGCATATTTCACCCTGCTTATATAACTTATATGCAGAGTACATCATGAGAAATGCTGGGCTGGAAGAAGCACAAGCTGGAATCAAGATTACCGGGAGAAATATCAATAACCTCAGATATGCAGATGACACCACCCTTATGGCAGAAAGTGAGGAAGAACTAAAGAGCCTCTTGATGAACGTGAAAGAGGAGAGTGAAAATGTTGGTTTAAAGCTCAACATTCAGAAAACTAACATGGCATCTGGTCCCATCACTTCATGGCAAATAGATGGGGAAACAAAAGACACAGTGGCTGAGTTTGTTTTCAAGGCTCCAAAATCACTGCAGATGGTGACTGCAGCCATGAAATTAAAAGACACTTACTCCTTGGAAGGAAAGTTATGACCAACCTAGATAGCATATTCAAAAGCAGAGACATTACTTTCCCAACAAAGGTCCATCTAGTCAAGGCTATGGTTTTTCCAGTAGTCAGGTATGGATGTGAGAGTTGGACTATAAAGAAGTCTGAGTGCCAAAGAATTGATGCTTTTGAAATGTGGTGTTGGAGAAGACTCTTGAGAGCCCCTTGGACTGCAAGGAGATCCTACCAATCCATCCTAAAGGAGATCAGTCCTGGATGTTCATTGAGGGGACTGAGGTTGAAGCTGAAACTCCAGTACTTTGGCCATCTGATGTGAAAAGCTGACTCCTCTGAAAAGACCCTGATGCTGGGAAAGATAGAGGGCAGGACGAGAAGGGGACGACAGAGGATGAGATGTTTGGATGGCATCACCGACTTGATGGACATGGGTTTGGGTGGACTCTGGGGGTTTGTGATGCACAAGGAGGCCTGGCATGCTGCGGTTCATGGGGTAGCATAGAATCGGACATGACGGAGTGACTAAACTGAACTCAGCATCTTTTTATGTACCTGTTGGCCATCTTCATGTCTTCTTTGGAAGAATGTCTATTCAGATGTTCTACCCATTTAAAAAATTACTTTTATTGAAATATAGGTGATGTACATGCTGTGTTAATTTATGCTGCACAGAAAAATGGTTCAGTTATTCATATATATCCTTTTTTATATCCTTTTCCATTATGGTATATCACAGGTTACTGAGTATAATCCCCTGTGCTCTGCCTATTTTTCAGTTGGGTTAGTTTCTCTTTTAATATGAGTTGTATGAGTTCTTTATATATTTTAAATGTTAGCCACTTATGAGACATATCATTTGTAAATAGTTTCTCCTACTCAGTAGGTTTCTCTTTTGTTTTGTTAATGATTTCCTTTGCTGTGCAAACGCTTTGAAGTTTGATTAGGTCCCATTTGCTCTTTTTTGCTTTTGTTTCCCTTGCCTGAGGAGAAATAGCCAAAAAAGTATTGCTAAGACCTGACCAAAGAGTGTACTGCTTGTGTTTTCTTCTAAGAATTTAATCGTTTCTGGTCTTGAATAAGTTTGAGTTTATCTTCGTGTATGCTGTGAGAAAATGTTCTAATTTTATTCCTTTATGTGTAGCTGTCCCGTTTTGCCAAAATGACTTATCAAAGAGACTGTCTTTTCTCTACTGTATGTATCTTGCCTCTTTTGTGATATAAATAGACCTTACATGTGTGGGTTCATTTCTGGGCCCGCCATTCTGTTCCATTGGTCTATGTGTCTGCTTTGTGCCACTTTCATACCATTGTGATTACACTAGCTTTATAGTGTAGTCTGAATTGAGGGAGCATGATGAACAGTGAAAGTGCTAGCTGCTCAGTTGTGTCTGACTCTTTGCAACCCCAGGGACGGTAGCCCGCCAGGCTTCTCTGTCCCTGGAAGTTTCCAGGCAAGAACACTGGAGAGATAGCCATTCCATTCTCCAAGGGATCTTCTTGACCCAAGGATAGAACCCCTGCTCTTGCATTGTAGGCAGAGTCTTTACCATTTGAGCCACCCCGGAAGCCTCAGGAAGCCTGATAACCCCATCTTCATTCTTTTTCCTCAACATTGCTTTGCCTCTATGGGGTCTTTTGTTGTTCCAGATGAATTATTTGTGGGACTATTTGTTCTACTTCTGAAAAATGACATGGGTGTTTTCATACGTATTGCCTTAACTGTAGGTTGCTCGGAGTAGTTCACTCATTTTAGTAATAATAGCTTTTTCAATCCCTGAACATGCAATATCTTTCCATTTATTGGAATTGTCTTCAAATTCCTTCAATCAGTGTTTTACAGATTTTAGAGTATAATACTTTCATGGGTAAATTTATTCAAGTTATTTATAAATCTTTATTGGAATGTCATCCCCTTCTCCTCCTGCCCCCAATCCCTCCCAGCAACAGAGGCTTTTCCATTGAGTCAGTTCTTTGCATGAGGTGGCCAAAGTACTGGAGTTTCAGCTTCAGCATCATTCCCTCCAAAGAAATCCCAGGGCTGATCTCCTTCAGAATGGACTGGTTGGATCTCCTTGCAGTCCAAGGGACTCTCAAGAGTCTTCTCCAACACCACAGGTCAAAAGCATCAATTCTTCGGCGCTCAGCCTTCTTCACAGTCCAACTCTCACATCCATACATGACCACGGGAAAAACCATAGCCTTGACTAGACGGACCTTTGTTGGCAAAGTAATGTCTCTGCTTTTCAATATTGTATCTAGGTTGGTCATAACTTTCCTTCCAAGGAGTAAGTGTCTTTTAATTTCATGGCCACAATCACCATCTGCAGGGATTTTGGAGCCCCCAAAAAATAAAGTCTGACACTGTTTCCACTGTTTCCCCATCTATTTCCCATGAAGTGATGGGACCAGATGCCATGATCTTCGTTTTCTGAATGTTGAGCTTTAAGCCAACTTTTTCACTCTCCGCTTTCACTTTCATCAAAAGGCTTTTTAGTTCCTCTTCACTTTCTGCCATAAGGGTGGTGTCATCTGCATATCTGAGGTTATTGATATTTCTCCCGGCAATCTTGATTCCAGTTTGTGCTTCTTCCAGCCCAGCCTTTCTCATGATGTACTCTGCATATAAGCTAAACAAGCAGGGTGACAATATACAGCCTTGACGAACTCCTTTTCCTATTTGGAACCAGTCTATATAGGATTCACCAATTCCACACCTGGGTATATCCAAAGTAAAGAAAAGCACGAATTCAATAAGTCATTAATATATGCACTCCAATGTTCAAAAAAGTATTATTTACAAAAACCAAGCTATGAAATCAAGCTCAGCATCCATTAACAGATGAATGGATAGAGAAGGGGTGGCACACATATACACACAATAGTATATACTCAGCCATAAAAAAATGAAATTTTTCCATTTGCAACAACATGAATGGACCTATAAAGTATTAAGTTTAGTGATATCAGACAGAGAAGGATAACTACTACACATTTTCACTTACATGTGGAATCTAAAATATAAAACAGTTGAACAAATTGAACAAAATACAAGCAGACTCATAGATACAGAGAACAAATTAGTGGTTACCAGAGGGGAGTGGGTGGAGACAGAGACAAGATAGTCGAAGGGGATTAAGAGGTACAAACCAGAAGGTATCAAATAAATAAGATACATGAATATAATGTACAGCGCTGGGAATGTAGTCAATACTATATAATAACTTTATATGGAGTATAAACTATAAAAATATGGGGTATGACATTGTACAGCAGAAACTAATACTGCGAGTTGCTATACTCTAGTTTTTAAAAAGTGACCAAATGGAAAAGAATTTATATCAGTTTCTTACATCGATTATTGATGATTTAAGGCAAAATAGTATATGAGGCATATAGTGGTGAAATGTATGACAAAGATAACTCAAAGGGTGAGAAGGAAGTCGAGTGAAAATATACCATACGAGGTTCACATATGAGTGAAAAACAAAGTGAAAGCATTAGCTGCTCGGTCCCGTCTGAGTCTTTGCAGCCCCATAGACTACAGCTGCCAGGCTCCTCCGTCCATGGGATTTCCCAGGCAAGAAACCTGGAGTGGGTAGCCATTCCCTTCTCCAGGGGATCTTCCCAACCCAGGGCTCAAACCCAGATCTCCGGCATTACAGGCAGATTTTTTACCATCTGAGCCACAGGGGAGACTGACGGCATATCCTTCAGTGTAACAACTAAAATAATCGGTAGTTAGATAACGGAAAGCCAATAAAGAAGCCAAAATGAGACATCACAAAATGGAGCAGAAAAGCAGGGCAGAAGAACAGAGAATAAATCACACTGTGTTCCAACAAGAACTTTCATAGTTTTTAGCTCTGATAGGCTAACATTCTCCCTTATTATACATTTTTCATTTGGACAAAATTTCCCTAGTGATTCTTTCGTGTTTATTTTCCACATAAATTTTAGAAATTGTCTAGAACTTGTGGAACACTAGGAGAAAAAATTCAATAGCTTTCTTTTAAAAATCACATTATATATATTATTTTTATAACCATATTCATATATTAACTTGAGAGAATCAGTACATTTTTGGTGTAGATCTATTCTATTTGAGAACTAAGAATATCTTGCTGTTTGTAAAGACTTCTTGTGGTTTTCAGAAGCAGTTTAACATTTTGCATGAATAGGATTTTCACAATTCTGGTTAAGGTTTTCCTCAGCCTCATACCTATATTTGGTACTTCTGTAACAGATTTTCTTTTAAATTATATCTTAAAACAGGTTATTATTATATATGTGAAAGGTACAGGTTTCCTTTTACATTGGAAACAATCTCAAGCTCATAAACAAGTTGCAATCACGATGCAAAAAGTTTTCCTCTCCAGAACCGTTTGCTAGTATAAGTTACTGAAACGGCACTCTATTGCTTCTCAAATACTATAGAATGTAATTCGTACAAACAAGGACATACGTAGCCACCATCCAACCTTCAGACCCAGGAAGTTAACACTGATGCCACAATCATCATCTAATCCTCAGTGAAAAACCTAGCTCAGTAGCCTGAATAAGTTGACTGATCAGCATGTGCAGAGATATATATATATAACCGATCTCTCACCCATCATCCCCAAGGGCATCCCCTGATCCCCGCGCCCCAGGATCTGGTGACGCACATTAGGTGGCCCCTTCCTACCAATGCCCTCCTCACCCTATTTGTCCTGGTCTGATAAATCCCACCTGATTGCCCCCACCCCCGAGAAGGCCCGTAAACCCCTCCTGCTCAGAAGCCACCCATCCGTTGTGGGAACATCCTCCTTATCCCACGTGGGCATTGAATCTCCGCCTCACTTGTATTCTGTTACCTGATCCAGGATGCCCAATGCAGGGTGTAGGGTGAGAAGTGTGTCCCCACAGGAGAGAGGCCAGGTGTGGACACACGCTCACCCGATGTGGGCTTGGCTTGGACACCATGCCCTGGTTACCTGTGGCTCCCCTGCCAGAATCCATATCGACAGTGGGCTTTGTTTCTTAATCAAAGGTTTCATTGCTTTAGAAGAGACTTGAGATCAAGGTGTTTAGCCCCAATGATGTTTTCAGTTATATGACTCTCTCCACCTTTTCCATTGTTGGGACTTGGCCAGGATAATTTGGTTAGCAAATTGTATAGGGACATCAGAATGCCATTCTCTGGGTAGTGGTGGGGGAATTCTGCATTGCCTCCCTGGCACCCACTCTCACTTCACGTGGAACTCCCATCCCACAGCCTCTTCTTCCTTGACTGCAACACTCCTGCTGGGAGATGAAATCTAGGGCCCTTCCTTTTTAATCTGCTGGGACCTCTTGATTGCCTCAAACAGAGGGATATGGTGGAATAGATGCCATAGGACATCAAAAGTCAGGTAATTAAAAGAGCCCAGCTTGTGCCTGGCTTGTTCTTAGCAGATGCTTCTTTGGGAGAAAGCCAACAACATGTCATGTGTGAGGGAGACTGACCATCCCAGAAACAGAGATGACTTGAGGTGCCTCATGGAGAGAAACCAACATGCCCAGTGAACAGCCAGCACCATCCACTGGGCCTGTGTGAGCGAGACGTCAAGTAATTCAGCATCCAGGCTTCAAACCTCCCTGATACCAAGAGGAGCAGAGGAATGCTATCCACACTGGATCCTGACCAAAACGCAGATTCATGGCTAAAACAATGTTGCTGTTTTGAAAAAAAAAAAATACTCAGTCTTTAATAACTGGAATAATCTTTCTTCAGCATCACTCTCACACGCCATCCTGTATATACCACACCATGGTTCTCACCATCCTGTTTGACCAAGACGGTTTTGTCTCCTCCACCAGAAGTGAGAGATCTTACCTCCAAATTTCTCATACAAAGAGGCCTTAATACACATTCACCCTGGTGACCAAAGAGAAACACAGAAATGAAGATATTCTATGTCATGAATCTCTCATCATGGGACCCAGAATGCTGGGGCTCAAAGATCTGGTATTTGTTGATACAACGTCTCACTACCTCTACTTGTAGTGATTTTCTTGTTTTCTGCTGAGTGATGGCACTAAGCCAAGAGCTTATGGGTGCTTCTGTGGTGACCACTAAGCACACACTCCACTCAGACCCCAGGACCAGGTGAGACAGAGGTGTGAGGCGTCAGAGAAATCTCAAGTGATAAAGCCACAACAAGGCGGAGACACTGGTTAAAAGGCCAGATGGAAGTAGCAGCTGCTCAGATCTGGGCAGCTTTCCTGCAGAGATGGTCCTGCTCCTGCTCCTGGTGGCCCTTCTGTCCCCTACCGGGGAGGCAGGTGAGTGACGGTCACACCCTCAGAGGCCCAGTCCCACCCCACACGAACAGACCTGCCCAGACGCTACTCTCATGCACAGCCTGGGCCTGGTCCATTTAAGAAAATTTCTGAACTCAGGGAAACCTTGAATCCATCTCCCCTGTTCAAACTTTGGCTCCATGAGCACAGCGGGCAGGCTGGAATCTTTCTTTCAGGGAAAATCATCGGGGGCCACGAGGCCAAGCCACACTCCCGTCCCTACATGGCGTTTCTTCAGGTCAAGATTTCAGGGGAACCTCAAGAATGTGGGGGTTTCCTCGTGCGTGAGGACTTCGTGCTGACAGCGGCTCACTGCCTGGGAAGGTGAGGAGCAGTGCGGCCCCGCCCCTCTGTGGAGCCCTCCCGGGGAGCCCTCTTAGGAGCTGCAGACCTGTGCCTCCAGGTAACACAGGAAGCTATTCAGAGGACAGGGGAGCACTGGGGAGGGAGGGACAGCCAATGCCAGTCGTGCATGGAGAGAAGGGACTGGTCAAACCTGGAACATAAGGAAGCCAAGGTTGTGGCCTGGAGCCCACAGTGCAAATGTGAGAAATTCATGTTTTCCTTAGAGACAGTCAAGCTCGAGCAGGACTGAACACCCTCCGTGGACTTCAGGAACTGCCACCCTGCCCAGGCTTCCAGGGAGCAGACAGTTTAGAGATGCTCAGCCCCAGGGCCCACCACCTAGAATTTCACCACACCCTCCCCCGGCCCCACCCCAAGTTTGGCCCTGTCCCAAGCTGTGCTCTTTCCTCCTGGCTCCTGGACCAGTTCTCCTGTGACGCCGCCTCTGTTTCTGCTCTCTGTGCAGCTCAATCAACGTCACCCTGGGGGCCCACAACATCAAAGAACGAGAGAGGTCCCAGCAGGTCATCCCAGTGAGAAGAGCCATTCCCCACCCACGCTATAATGATGAAACTCTGGCCAACGACATCATGTTACTGCAGGTGGGACACGTGGCTGCACTGAGTATGGGACCCTTCCATCCAGGGTTCTGCATCCCCCATGACCTCATTCCTGACCCTCCTCCTGTACAACCCCTCCGTGGTCCCAATGCTGAGAAGAAGGCAACCCCATTACTGTCCTGAAGCCTCTGTGGGCCAACAGTAGGTGAGAATGCTTTTCCTCTACCTTCAGCTGACTAGGAAGGCTGACATTACGGATAAAGTGAGCCCCATCAACCTGCCCAGGAGATTGGCGAAGGTGAAGCCAGGGATGATGTGCAGTGTGGCCGGCTGGGGGCAACTGGGGGTAAATATGCCCTCTACAGACAAACTACAGGAGGTAGATCTTGAAGTCCAAAGTGAGGAGAAATGTGGGGATCGCTTCCAAGACTACCACACCTCCACACAGATATGTGCTGGAGATCCAAGCACGAGGAAGAATTCTTTCTTGGTGAGACCCCCAGTGTTATCCGTGCAAAACCCTGGGCCCAACTGAGCTGGGACGATGGTTGGCTGTGGGAACAAAGCCCGCCCCTGTGTCCCCAGCCTGTCCTCCTATCTGGACACTGTCCTGTGTCCCTGGGGCGTGAACACTGCCCCACAGTCACAAATGGGTGGAGGTTTCCTGCAGGAGGAGCAGCAGGATTGTCAATGCCAGGATGAAACCTCAGGACCAACAAGGCCCTGGTATCAGCCAGGACCGCTAACTGAGCCCACCCACTCCAGGGTTGCAGGGAGACCAGACCTGAAGAAGGTGAGCTCAGCCCTTGCTCTCTCTACCCACAGGGTGACTCTGGGGGCCCGCTTGTGTGTAATGGTGTGGCCCAGGGCATTGTGTCCTATGGAAGAGATGATGGGACAACTCCAGATGTCTACACCAGAATCTCCAGCTTTCTGTCCTGGAT
The DNA here is from genome assembly GCF_019923935.1 of Bubalus bubalis. Lineage (NCBI taxonomy): Eukaryota > Metazoa > Chordata > Mammalia > Artiodactyla > Bovidae > Bubalus > Bubalus bubalis. The sequence goes on from NC_059176.1 coordinate 35,577,713, forward strand.
CCAGAAAACAATGAGACGGTACACACGCCAGGGATCAGCATGACATGTCCGCGGGATGGACCCCTCCATCTTCCCTGGGATTGGAAGCACTGGTCAAAGTGTGTGGAGGAAGGTTGCCTGGAACTTAATAAACATTCATCTCTTGAAAAGAAATCACTGATTGCTCCGTTATTCACAAATTCGTTAGGTACCTTCTCTGTCAGGGAAACATCTGTTCACATTTCTGATCTGTTAGCAGCTTCCGCCTCCAGCACATACACTGCTCCTCTCACCCCTCCCTTCCATTCTCTAGAATAAAATCTTCTGCTGTACCTACAGCCAGCTCCCTCCAGTCACATGTCCCCAGTGCCAGCTCCCCCTCAGGCTGCCCGTGAGCTCCATCAGAGAAGGGAGACCCCTCCTCAGGAACACAGGACCCCCTGGTCCACGACCCTTGTGTCTCATTCATATGCCCTCCTCCTCGTCAACACCTACTTCCCTCCCCCACATCCCAGAGTCCAGGGGGCAACAGAAGAGAATCCAGATTTGGAAAGGGGACCACCTGAGAAACTCTGGGGTCGAGGGGGGCACTTGTCCACCCTAACAGAAATGGGGGAGGTTTACAAAGGTGTGGCTCACCCCATGAGTGTTCCATCCCTGCATCAGAGCAGGCAGAGCTCAGAAGCCTGAGAAAATTCCAGGAGGCCTTCAGTATTCCTAGGCCCAGCTTGAGTGCCTGTCACAGCCCTGTCTTGGGGTCCTCGGCCCAGGGCCCTGTGCAGCGTCTGGTGTCCTGAGGACACATCCTCCTTCAGCCCCAAGTGACCTTGAGGGGGCTCTTCCACCTTGGGCTGAGCCAGACGCTCCCCACCTTCATCATTCCCATGTGTGTTTGTGCATAAATATATTTATCTGCAAAGGAAACTCACTCTAAAGAAAATCATTGGTTTCAAGGTATCCTAAAATTTCAAAGAGTATCTATAGCCTATAGTTATTGGGTACATTTCTTCCTGTATTTTTTTTTTTAATCAATTGCTGAAGTTTTACTGCAAGGTTCAGAAGAGCAACCTTAGTTTTAAGACATGAAGTTTAAGGAGGGCTTAAGAGAAGTGGTTTGCTGAACATTTGAATGGAGAGTGAGCTTCAACTATTGCAAAATGTGTTCTGGTAGAAAGTAACACATATTCATCAAAATACATTCCTCATAAATGGAACATAGTCAACACGGTGCGTGCAAGCGTGCTAAGTTACTTCAGTCGTGTCGAATTCTTTGTGACCCTATGGACGGTCGCCCTCCAGGCTCCTCTGCCCATTCGTCATAGAAAGACAAGTAAATACAGAACATATGGATGAGAAAAGGAAACGAAGTGCAGTCCCCCACCCGCGATCATCATCATTCATGCTTAAGCATACTTCCTTCCACTATTTTTCTATTAATTCTTAAGATTCTCTTGCTTCAACTTCCTTGGGATTGGGTTGTTTAGCGCTCCTCATGACCTCCTTTCCATTCCTCTTTCTTCTGTCCTCATACTGCTGAGAATGTGGGGGTCATCTGCACATGTTTAGGATGGCCTGGCCCAGAGACAGCAGATAGATGGCTCTCTGGCCTCTGGACAGGGAATACTTAGTGGGGAGTAAGTATTAGATGACGGGCATCTGTTTCCCCTTCACCACTCACCAGTCACCAACATTTCTGAAGAGGAAGCCCTTCCTGACTCATAAACACCCTGATTCGGGTGGGAAAGCCTCCGTCTCAGCTTCAGGGGCGCTGGATACCTCGGCAAAACCCAACCATGTGCCTCGTTGCTGAAGGACCCGGTGATGGTTTTTTTCTGGTTCAGTGAATATCAAGTCTAGGGCTTTATGTTCAAATTTTTCAGATAAGAAAGGCTGTCTGTTACAGAATACTTATATTTAAAAAAGAGATTCTAAATTCTCCAAAATTGTGAGGCTGGAACCCTGGCAAGATACGAAATGGGGTTGCTCTTTGGGCCATTTGGCTGAGTCCAGGCCTCTCTGCTCCTAGAGCAAGTGCAGTCTCTGCCTCACCCTCGGCCCAAGCAGAGCCCCACACCATAGTCCTCACGCACGTGTCTTCTGCCCATACATTCTAGGTCTCCTCCAGCCCCTGAGCTTCCCAAGTACAGGAGCCAAGTCACTGAATCCCTGACACTCACCTTTTGGGTAATTCTTCATGCTTTCCCCAGAATTCAAGAAGACTCAAGAGGGGAGAAATGCAGACCCTCCTGATTCAGTCACTGAGGGCCTCTGGGGATCCAGCTCCTCCCCTGGCTGCAACACAGCCTCCACTTTCTTGCTGTTCCTCTTGCTCTGTGACTTAGCGGTGGGGGTGCAAGGGTGGTGACTGTGTCGTTCTCACCTATCCCACAGCAGAGAACATGGGCACAGTGGCATGCTCACACCCGGCTGGGGTGAGCACAGCTCTGGGGGGTCTGTGGGGGCACTGAGCCTCCCCTGCTTCCTTCCCCTATGCTTTGTGTCTGGAGGGAAGAAACCCCAGCAGCTCTGAACTGGGCAAATCTTCTGGAAGATGCAGCTACTCCTGATCCTCATGGCCTTTCTTCGGCCTCCCGGGCTGGGATACGTGAGTGACCATCCCCATTTCTGACAGGGTAGCCCATCTCACTAAACCTCCCGACATCCTGGCCCTTCTGCTCAGCTTCAATCTGAACCAGCTCCCATCCCAACTGAGACTACAAGTTCGATGCTGCATAGACATTCAGCAAGGATGGGTGGTAGGAAGCAAGCTTTCACTAAAAGCTTTTGTAGCTCTTAGCCTCTCTCTCACCACTGGTAAAGTGGGTTGTGCATTTGCTGGAGGATGTGAAGCTACAAAGCACAAGTAGGAAAATTCCTCACTCTAGCCAGGAAAGGACAACTCAGACAAACCATCCCCAGTGCCGGAGTTCTCAGTGGACCCAGCTTAAGAACCAGAAAACTTATCAGTTTCCCCACCCTTCACTCCTGCCCAGGAGAGGAGCCCAGGGTGTGACTGGTCAGAAATGGCTAGATGGCAGCACCCAAAGCTCTCTGGGTGTCGTTACTCTTCCCCAGGCCCTAAGCAGTTCATTTTCTGCCCCAGTGTCTTTGGCATGTCCTCCCCCATCCCTGTCGTCTTAAATCCCACCAGTACTATCCCCACCAAACCTCAGCCAAAAGCTAATTGCAGGCCATTCAGGCGTCCAGTCAACAGATGTTTACTGAGATCCTCGGATGCGTTATGCCCTAGGACATGAGGATTTTAGAAAACCCAACTCCATAAACTCATAGGTGGATTATCAGAAAATGGCACCAATCAGGATGTTAGCAGAGGCTCAGAGGGGTCCAGGAGACTCCATGAGAATGAGGGCTCATCAGGGGGTCCCATCCGTGATCTTCTGGGCTCCACCCTCTGGAAGGCACTCTCGGGCCCCTCCATATGTGTGTGTGACTCAGGATGTGGAGAACAATACTGAGGTTTGGGGTTCAGAAAAGGTTATCCCACTGCAGTGAGAACCTGGGGGACTCTCCCCTAGAGTCTGTTGGGCACTGTCGACCCACCTTGACTGCCACCTTCCCGAACCGCCCTTCTAACCATAGCCTCTCCCATCTCCCCATCTTTCAGCCCTTTCTTTCAGAGGAGATCATTGGGGGCCCCGAGGCCAAGCGCCACTCCCGCCCCTACATGGCTTTGGTTCAGTTTCTGGATGAGATGAGTTGGAAGAGGTGTGGCGGTGTTCTCACACAAAAGGACTTTGTTCTGACAGCTGCTCACTGCAGAGGAAGGTGAGGGGCAGTAGCCAGCCTACCCTACCTGAGGCCTGGGCAGGGACCCGTCCTCTCCCCAGGAGCTGAGCCCAGGGGTACCCCTCCATCACTCCAGGATCCTAAAAATCAGGACCACAAGTGCTCATTAGACAAGCCATCTTATGAGCAGGACTAGGGTGATGAAAAGCTGAGAAACAGGACAAGAAAGGTTTTCAGGTCAGTGGGTCGGAGGTAAGAACAAGAGACAGGTTGAGAAGAGTTGACCCACAATGGCCAAATACAGCATCAGAGAAGGATGACAGTGTGCAGTGAGAGCCAAAACCCAAATTCAGAGTCACTTCACAATATTGCTGAGAAAGCTCCCGGAGCCCTGCCCTCATGTCCCTGAGAAGCACAGGGCTCAGAGTCACTCAGCCCCAGGACCGTCTGTCACCTCAATTCCCCCTCAGCTGCTGGCCTGCCCTGGTCTCAGCTGCCTGTCACAGCTCCTGGGCTGTATCTCCAGTGACCCCATGATCCCCACACCTCTGCTCTGGTCTCTGAGCAGCTCAATCATCGTCACCCTGGGGGCCCACAACATCAAACAGCAGGAGAGGACACAGCAGGTCATCCAGGTGAGGAGGGCCATCCGCCATCCAGACTATAATCCTAAGAACTTCTCCAACGACATCATGTTACTGCAGGCAAGGAAAACTCCCCTATGGCCCTGCCCTCCTGGGATCAGATTGCCCTCCCAGGATCTCCTGCCCTTTCGTCCCTCCCATCCTGGCTGCCTGACCAGTCCCTGTGGCTCAGGAGAGAGGGGAGACACATCAACGTCACTGCCCTGTCCAGGCTTGGGGACCACTGGCTGAGCCAGACTCTTGCCTCTTCCCATAGCTGGAGAGAAAGGCCAAGAAGACTGCAGCTGTGAGGCAGCTCCGCCTGCCCAGGGCCATGGCCTGCATGAAGCCAGGACAGACGTGCAGTGTGGCTGTGGCTGGGGGAAGGACACCATAGGCACCTACCCTAACTCACTGCAGGAGGTAAAGCTGATCATGCAGGAGGATCAAATGTGTGAGTCCCACTTACACTACTATTACACCAACACCATCCAGCTATGTATGGGGGACCCAAAGACAAAGAAAGCTTCCTTTAAGGTGAGAATGACATCTACTTTGCTTGGATCTGGGGAGAAGTGTGTTTGCAGAAGATCTGGGACCTGGGGACCACCTCACCCTCTAGACACCAAGACACATCCTGGGGCTAGTGTGTGAGTATGCTAGTGTGTGACATGAGTGCAATTGTGTGGCAGTTTCAACATTCTTTGGCATTGCCTTTCTTTGGGATTGGAATGAAAACTAAAGCTTTCCAGTCCTGTGGCCACTGGTGAGTTGTCCAAATTTGCTGACATATTGAGTGAGCACGTTCACAGCATCCTCTTTTAGGATTTGAAATAGCTCAACTGGAATTCTATCACCTCCACTAGCTTTGTTCATAGTGATGTTTCCCACTTAGGAATGGGAACAACTTAGCAATGGACACAGTGACAGACTTTCTTTTTGGGGGCTCCAAAATCACCGCAGATGGTGAATGTAGCCATGAAATTAAAAGACGCTTGCTCCTTGGAAGAAAAGTTATGACCAACCTAGATAGCATATTAAAAAAGCAGAGACATTACTTTGCCAACAAAGGTCTCTCTAGTCAAAGCTTTGGTTTTTCCAGTAGTCATGTATGCATGTGAGAGTTGAACTATAAAGACAGTTGAGCACCGAAGAATTGATGCTTTTGAACTGTGGTGTTGGAGAAGACTCAGGAGAGTCCCTTGGAATGAAAGGAGATCCAACCAGTCCATCCAAAAGGAAATCAGTCATGAATATTCATTGGATGGACAATGTTGAAGCTGAAACTCCAATACTTTGGCCACCTGATGCGAAGAATTGACTCATTGAAAAGACCTTGATGCTGGGAAAGATTAAGGCAGGAGGGGAAGGGGTCAACAGAGGATGAGATGGTTGGATGGCATCACCGACTCAATCGACATAAGTTTCAATAAACTCCAGGAGTTGGTGATGGACAGGAAGGCCTGGTGTGCTGCAGTCCATAGGGTCTCAAAGAGTTGGACACGACTGAGCAACTGAACTGAATTGAACTGAAGGCCCACTTGTCTTTGTACTCCAGCATGTCTGTCGCTAGGTGAGTGATCACACCATCATGGTTATCTGGGTCATTAAGGTCTTTTTTATAATGTTCTTCTGTGTATTCTTGCCACCTCTTCTTAATATCTTCTGCTTCTCTTAGGCCTTTTCTGTTCTTTATTGTTCCCATCTTTGCATGAATAGTTCCCATTGGTATCTCTAATTTTCTTGAAGAGATCTGTAGTCTTCCCATTCTATTGTTTTCCTCTGTTTGTTTGCATTGATCACTTCAGAAGGCTTTATCTCTCCTTGCTATTCTTTGGAACTCTGCATTCAGATGGATGTATCTTTCCTTTTCTCCTTTGCCTTTTGCTTCTCTTCTTTCCTCAGCTATTTGTAAGGCCTCCTCAGACAACCATTTTGCCTTTTTGCATTTCTTCTTCTTGGGGTTGGTTTTGATCACCACCTCCTGTACAATGTTATGAACCTCCATCCATAGTTCTTTAGGCATTCTATCTATCATATCTAATCCCTTGAATCTACTTGTCACTTCCTCTGTAAAATCTTAAGAGATTTGATCTAGGTCATACCTGAGTGACCTGTTTTCCCTACTTGCTTCAACTGAAGTCTGAATTTTGCAATAAGGAGTTCATGATTTGAGCCACAGTCAGCTCCTGGTCTTGTTTTTTGCTGACTGTATAGAGCTTCTCCATCTTCGGCTACAAAGAACATAATCAATCTGATTTCAGTATTGACCATCTGGTGATATCCATGTGTAGAGTCGTCTCTTATGTTGTTGGAAGAGGATGCTTGCTAGGACCACTGCATTCTCTTGACAAAGCTCTGTTAGCCTTTGACCTGTTTCGTTTTGTACTCCAAGGTCAAACTTACTTGTTACTCCAAGTATCTCTTGACTTCCTACTTTTGCATTCCTGTCCCCATGATAAAAAGGACATCTTTTTTTGGTGTTAGTTCTAGAAGGTCTTGTAGGTCTTCATAGAACCATTCAGCTTCTTTGGCAGTAGTGGCTGGGCCATAGACTTGGATTTCTGTGATATTTAATGGTTTGCCTTGGAAACAAACAGAGATCATTCTGTCATTTTTGAGATTGAGCTGAAGTACTGCATTTTGGACTCTTTTGTTGACTATGAGGACAACTCCATTTCTTCTAAGGCATTCGTGCCCACAGGAGTAGATTTAATGGTCATCTGAATTAAATTTGCCTGTTTGGTCCATTTTAGTTCCCTGATTCCTAAAATGTCAATGTTCATAAGATACATGAATATAATGTACAGCACTGGGAATGTAGTCAATACTATATAATAACTTTATATGGAGTATAAACTATAAAAATATGGGGTACGACATTGTACAGCAGAAACTAATACTGTGAGTTGCTATACTCTAATTTTTAAAAAGTGACCAAATGGAAAAGAATTTATATCAGTTTCTTACATCGATTATTGACGATTTAAGGCAAAATAGTATATGAGGCATATAGTGGTGAAATGCATGACAAAGATAACTCAAAGGGTGAGAAGGAAGTCGAGTGAAAATATACCATACGAGGTTCACATATGAGTGAAAAACAAAGTGAAAGCATTAGCTGCTCGGTCCCGTCTGAGTCTTTGCAGCCCCATAGACTACAGCTGCCAGGCTCCTCCGTCCATGGGATTTCCCAGGCAAGAAACCTGGAGTGGGTAGCCATTCCCTTCTCCAGGGGATCTTCCCAACCCAGGGCTCAAACCCAGATCTCCGGCATTACAGGCAGGTTTTTTATCATCTGAGCCACAGGGGAGGCTGAGGGCATATCCTTCAGTGTAACAACTAAAATAATAGGTAGATAGATAACGGAAAGCCAATAAAGAAGCCAAAATGAGACATCACAAAATGGAGCAGAAAAGCAGGGCAGAAGAACAGAGAATAAATCACACTGTGTTCCAACAAGAACTTTCATAGTTTTTAGCTCTGATAGGCTAACCTTCTCCCTTATTACACATTTTTCATTTGGACAAAATTTCCCTAGTGATTCTTTCATGTTTATTTTCCACTTAAATTTTAGAAATTATCTAGAACTTGTGGAACACTAGGAGAAAAAATTCAATAGCTTTCTTTTAAAAATCACATTATATATATGATTTTTATAAACATATTCATATATTAACTTGAGAGAATCAGTACATTTTTGGTGTAGATCTATTCTATTTGAGAACTAAGAAAATCTTGCTATTTCTAAAAACTTCTTGTGTTTTTCAGAAGCAGTTTAACATTTTGCATGAATAGGTTTTTCACAATTCTGGTTAAGGTTTTCCTCAGCTTCATACCTATATTTGGTACTTCTGTAACAGATTTTCTTTTAAATTATATCTTAAAACAGGTTATTATTATATATGTGAAAGGTACAGGTTTCCTTTTACATTGGAAACAATCTCAAGCTCATAGACAAGTTGCAATCGCGATGCAAAAAGTTTTCCTCTCCAGAACCGTTTGCTAGTATAAGTTACTGAAACGGCACTCTATTGCTTCTCAAATACTATAGAACGTAATTCGTACAACCAAGGACATACGTAGCCACCATCCAACCTTCAGACCCAGGAAGTTAACACTGATGCCACAATCATCATCTAATCCTCAGTGAAAAACCTAGCTCAGTAGCCTGAATAAGTTGACTGATCAGCATGTGCAGAGATATATATATATAACCGATCTCTCACCCATCATCCCCAAGGGCATCCCCTGATCCCCGCGCCCCAGGATCTGGTGACGCACATTAGGTGGCCCCTTCCTACCAATGCCCACCTCACCTTATTTGTCCTGGTCTGATAAATCCCACCTGATTGCCCCCACCCCCGAGAAGGCCCGTAAACCCCCCTTGCTCAGAAACCACCCATCCCTTGTGTGAACACCCTCCTTATCCCACGTGGACATTGAATCTCCGCCTCACTTGTATTCTGTTACCTGATCCAGGATGCCCAATGCAGGGTGTAGGGTGAGAAGTGTGTCCCCACAGGAGAGAGGCCAGGTGTGGACACATGCTCACCCGACGTGGGCTTGGCTTGGACAACATGCCCTGGTTACCTGTGGCTCCCCTGCCAGAATCCATATTGACAGTGGGCTTTGTTTCTTAATCAAAGGTTTCATTGCTTTAGAAGAGACTTGAGATCAAGGTGTTTAAGGTCCCATGATGTTTTCAATTTTATGACTCTCTCCACCTTTTCCATTATTGGGACATGGCCAGGATAATTTGGTTAGCAACTTGTATAGGGACATCAGAATGCCATTCTCTGGGTAGTGGTGGGGGAATTCTGCATTGCCTCCCTGGCACCCACTCTCACTTCACGTGGAACTCCCATCCCACAGCCTCTTCTTCCTTGACTGCAACACTCCCGCTGGGAGATGAAATCTAGGGCCCTTCCTTTTTAATCTGCTGGGACCTCTTGATTGCCTCAAACAGAGGGATATGGTGGAATAGATGCCATAGGACATCAAAAGTCAGGTAATTAAAAGAGCCCAGCTTGTGCCTGGCTTGTTTCTTAGCAGATGCTTCTTTGGGAGAAAGCCAACAACATGTCATGTGTGAGGGAGACTGACCATCCCAGAAACAGAGATGACTTGAGGTGCCTCATGGAGAGAAACCAACATGCCCAGTGAACAGCCAGCACCATCCACTGGGCCTGTGTGAGCGAGACGTCAAGTAATTCAGCATCCAGGCTTCAAACCTCCCTGATACCAAGAGGAGCAGAGGAATGCTATCCACACTGGATCCTGACCAAAACGCAGATTCATGGCTAAAACAATGTTGCTGTTTTGAAAAAAAAAAAAAATACTCAGTCTTTAATAACTGGAATAATCTTTCTTCAGCATCACTCTCACACACCATCCTGTATATACCACACCACGGTTCTCACCATCCTGTTTGACCAAGACGGTTTTGTCTCCTCCACCAGAAGTGAGAGATCTTACCTCCAAATTTCTCATACAGAGGCCTTAATACACATTCACCCTGGTGACCAAAGAGAACCACAGAAATGAAGACATTCTATGTCATGAATCTCTCATCATGGGACCCAGAATGCTGGGGCTCAAAGATCTGGTATTTGTTGATACAACGTCTCACTACCTCTACTTGTAGTGATTTTCTTGCTTTCTGCTGAGTGATGGCACTAAGCCAAGAGCTTATGGGTGCTTCTGTGGTGACCACTAAGCACACACTCCACTCAGACCCCAGGTCAGACAGAGGTGTGAGGCTTCAGAGAAATCTCAAGTGATAAAGCCACAACATAGGCGGAGACACTGGTTAAAAGGCCACATGGAAGTAGCAGCTGCTCAGATCTGGGCAGCTTTCCTGCAGAGATGGTCCTGCTGCTCCTGCTCCTGGTGGCCCTTCTGTCTCCTACCAGGGAGGCAGGTGAGTGACGGTCCCACCCTCAGAGGCCCAGTCCCACCCCACACGAACAGTCCTGCCCAGACGCTACTCTCATGCACAGCTGGGCCTGGTCCATCTAAGAGAATTTCTGAACTCAGGGAAACCTTGATCCCATCTCCCCTGTTCAAACTTTGGCTCCATGAGCACAGCGGGCAGGCTGGAATCTTTCTTTCAGGGAAAATCATCGGGGGCCACGAGGCCGAGCTACACTCCCGTCCCTACATGGCGTTTCTTCTCTTCAAGACTTCAGGGGAGTCTCACTGCTGTGGGGGTTTCCTCGTGCATGAGGACTTCGTGCTGACAGCGGCTCACTGCCTGGGAAGGTGAGGAGCAGTGCGGCCCCGCCCCTCTGTGGAGCCCTCCCGGGGAGCCCTCTTAGCAGCTGCAGACCTGTGCCTCCAGGTAACACAGGAAGCTATTCAGAGGACAGGGGAGCACTGGGGAGGGAGGGACAGTCAATGCCAGTCGTGCATGGAGAGAAGGGACTGGTCAAACCTGGAACATAAGGAAGCCAAGGTTGTGGCCTGGAGCCCACAGTGCAAATGTGAGAAATTCATGTTTCCTTAGAGACAGTCAAGCTCGAGCAGGACTGAACACCCTCCGTGGACTTCAGGAACTGCCACCCTGCCCAGGCTGCCAGGGAGCAGACAGTTTAGAGATGCTCAGCCCCAGCGCCCACCGCCTAGAAATCACCATACCCTCCCCCTGCCCCGCCCCAAGTTTGGCCCTGTCCCAAGCTGTGCTCTTTCCTCCCGGCTCTTGGACCGTTTCTCCTGTGACTCCCTTTCCCTCTCTGCTCTCTGTGCAGCTCAATCAACGTCACCCTGGGGGCCCACAACATCAAAGAACGAGAGAGGTCCCAGCAGGTCATCCCAGTGAGAAGAGCCATTCCCCACCCACGCTATAATGATGAGACTGGGGCCAACGACATCATGTTACTGCAGGTGGGACACGTGGCTGCACTGACTCCAGGACACTTCCTTCCTGGGTTCTGCATCCCCCATGACCTCATTCCAGACCCTCCTCCTGTATGACCCCTTCTGTGGTCCCAGGGCTGTGAAGAAGGCAACCCCATGACTGTCCTGCAGTCTCTATGGGCCATCAGTGGGTAAGAATGCCTTTCCTCTCTGCTTTCAGCTGATGAGAAAGGCACACGTGACCACCGATGTGAGCCCCATCAGTCTGCCCAGGGACTGGGATACGGTGAATCCAGGGATGCTATGCAGTGTGGCTGGCTGGGGGCGTCTTGATGTGCATATGTCCTGCACAAATAAACTACAGGAGGTGGAGCTTGAAGTCCAAACGGCCGAGAAATGCACCTCTCACTACAAAAATTACAATGACACCACCCAGATATGTGTAGGGGACCCGAGAAAGAGGAAGAGTTCCTTTAAGGTGAGCTCTCCAGTGTTATCCATGCAAAGCCTTGGTCTCTGGATCCGGGGCCATGGGAACGAGCTCTGTCCTGTGTCCCCAGCCTGTCCTCCTGTCCAGTCTCTGTCTGGGGTCCCTGGGGGATGGACATTGCCTCTAAGTCACATATGGGCAGAGGCTTCCTGTGGGAGGAGGCGGATTGTCAGGGCCAGATTGAAACCTCAGGACCAACAAGACCCTTTTATCAGCCAGGGCCCCTAAGAGGGACCACCCACCACAGGGTGGCAGGGAGAACAGATCCGAAGAAGGTGAGCTCAGCCTTTGCCCTCTCTGCCCACAGGGTGACTCCGGGGGCCCACTTGTGTGTAATGGTGTGGCCCAGGGCATTGTGTCCTATGGAAGAGATGATGGGACACCTCCACGGGTCTTCACCAGAATCTCAAGATTTCTGCCTTGGATCCAAAAAACAATGAAACAGTACGAACTTCAGGGACCAGATTGAGGTTTCTCCAAGGACTGATCTGTCCATCTTCCCTGGGATGGAGGCACTGGGAAAGTGGTTAGAAGCTAGGCTGGCTGAAACTTAATAAACTTCCATCTCTTGAGCAGAAATCATGGATTCGTCCTTTACTTACCTAAACATATTCATTTAGCAAATGCTGTGTCTGACCTGTTTATAGTTCTGATCTGTTACTGGCTTCCACCTCCAATACACCACCCTGTTCCAACTCTGGAATAAAAACTCCTGCTGCACTGATAGCCAGCTCCCTCCACTCACACGTCCTCAGTGCCAGCTCCCTCTCCAGGCTAACCATGAGCTCCATCAGAGCAGAGAGACTCCTCTCAGGACTACCCGACCCTCTTCTTGACAACCCTCGTGTCTCATCCATACACCTTCTTCCTCGTCCACATCTACTCCCCTCCCCCCCAAATCCCAGTGCCCTGGGGGAAAAGAAGAGAATCCAGATTTGGAAGGAGGGCCACATGAGGTTGAGGGTTGAGGCAGAGGGGCACTTGTCCACCCTAACAGAAATGGGGGAGGTTTACAAAGGTGTAGCTCACCTCATGCAGTGTTCCTCCCTGCATCAGAGCAGGCAGAGCTCAGAAGCCTGAGAAAGTTTCAGGAGACCTTCAGTATTCCTAGGCCTGGCTTGAGTGCCTGTCACAGCCTTGTCTTAGAGTCCTGGGCCCAGGGCCCTGTACAGCCTCTGGTGTCCTGAGGGCACATCTTCCTTCAGCCCCAAGTGACCTTGAGGGAGCTCTTCCACCTTGGGCTGAGCCAGCCGTTCCGACGTTCATCATTCCCACCTGTGTTTGTACATAAATACATTTATCTCCAAAGGAAACTCACTCTAAAGAAAATCATTGGTTTCAAGGCATCCTAAAGTTTCAAAGAGTATCTATAGCCTATAGTTATTTGATACGTTTCTTCCTGTATTTTTTTTTTAATCAATTGCTGAAGTTTTGATGCAAGGTTCAGAAGAGCAACCTCAGTTTTAAGACATGCAGTTTAGAGAGGGCTTAAGAGAAGTGGTTTGCTGAACATTTGAATGGAGAGTGAGCTTCAGCTATTGCAAAATGTGTTCTGGTAGAAAGTAACACATATTCATCAAAATATATTCCTCATAATGGAATATATGCAACATGGTGCGTGCAAGTGTGCTAAGTTGCTTCAGTCGTGTCGGATTCTTTGTGACCCTATGGACGGTCGCCCTCCAGGCTCCTCTGCCCATTCATCATAGAAAGACAAATAAATACAGAACATACGGCTAAGAAAAGTAAATGAAGTGCACTTCCACCACCCCCGATCATCATCATTAATGCTTAAGCATATTTCCTTCCACTATTTTTCTATTTATTCATAAGATGCTCTTGCTTCAACTCCCTTGGGATTGGGTTGTTTAGATCTCCTCATGCCCTTCTTTCCATTCCTCTTTCTTCTGTCCTCATACTGCTGAAGGTGTTGGGGTCATCTGCACATGTTTAGGATGGCCTGGCCCAGAGACAGCAGATATATGGCTCTCTGGGCTCTGGACAGGGAATACTTAGTGGGGAGTAAGTATTAGATGACGGGCATCTGTTTCCCCTTCACCACTCACCAGTCACCAGCATTTCTGGAGAGGAAGCCCCTCCTGACTCACAAACACCCTGATTTGGGTGGGACAGCCTCCGTCTCAGCTTCAGGGGCGCTGGATACCTCAGCACAACCCAACCATGTCCCTCATTGCCAAAGGATCTGGTGATGGTTTTTTTCTGGTTCGGTGAATATCAAGTCCAGGACTTTATGTTCAAAATTTTCAGATAAGAAAGGCTCTCTTGGTTACAGAATACTTATATTTAAACAGGAGATTCTAAATCCTCCAAAATTGTGAGGCTGGAACCCTGGCAAGATACGAAATGGGGTTGCTCTTTGGGCCATTTGGCTGAGTCCAGGCCTCTCTGCTCCTAGAGCAAGTGCAGTCTCTGCCTCACCCTTGGCCCCAAGCAGAGCCCCACGCCGTTTTCCTCGCGTACGTGTCCTCTGCCTGCAGATTCGAGGTCTCCTCCAGCCCCTGAGCTTCCCAAGTACAGGAGCCAAGTCGCTGAATCCCTGACCCTCACCTGTTGGGTAATTCTTCATGCTTTCCCCAGAATCAAAGAAGACCCAAGAGGGGAGAAATGCAGACCCTCCTGATTCAGTCACTGAGGGCCTCTGGGGATCCAGCTCCTCCCCTGGCTGCAACACAGCCTCCACTTTCTTGCTGTTCCTCTTGCTCTGTGACTCAGCAGAGGGGATGCAAGTGTGGTGACTGTGTCGTTCTCACCTATCCCACAGCAGAGAACATGGGCACATGTGACATGCTCACACCCGGCTGGGGGGAGCCCAGCTCTGAGGGGTCTGTGGGGGCACTGAGCCTCCCCTGCATCCTTCCCCTGTGCTTTGTGTCTGGAAGGAAGAAGCCCCAGCAGCTCTGACCTGGGCAAATCTTCTGGAAGATGCAGCCACTCCTGCTCCCTATGGCCTTTCTGCCTCCTGGGCTGGGACAGGTGAGTGACCGTCCCCATTCCTGACAGGGTAGCCCATCTCACTAAACCTCCCCAAGTCCTGGTCCTTCTGCTCAGCTCCAATTTCTGAACCAGCTCCCATCCCAACTGAGACTACAAGTTCGATGCTTCATAGACATTCAGCAAGGATGGGTGGTAGGAAGCAAGCTTTCACTAAAAGCTTTTGTAGCTCTTAGCCTCTCTCTCACCACTGGTAAAGTGGGTTGTGCATTTGCTGGAGGATGTGAAGCTACAAAGCACAAGTAGGAAAATTCCTCACTCTAGCCAGGAAAGGACAAGTCAGACAAACCATCCACAGTGCGGGAGTTCTCAGTGGACCCAGCTTAAGAACCAGAGTAACATGTCAGTTTCCCCGCCCTTCACTCCTGCCCAGGAGAGGAGCCCAGGGTGTGACTGGTCAGAAATGGCTAGATGGCAGCACCCAAAGCTCTCTGGGTGTCGTTACTCTTCCCCAGGCCCTAAGCAGCTCATTTTCTGCCCCAGTGTCTTTGGCATGTTCTCCCCCAACCCTGTGGTCTTAAATCCCACCAGTACTATCCCCACAAAACCTCAGCCAAAAGCTAATTGCAGGCCATTCAGGTGTCCAGTCAACAGATGTTTACTGAGATCGTGGGATGCGTTATGCCCTAGGACATGAGGATTTTTGAAAACCCAACTCCATAAACTCATAGGTGGATTATCAGAAAACGGCACCAATCAGGATGTTAGCAGAGGCTCAGAGGGGTCTAGAAGACTCCATGAGAATGAGGGCTCATCAGGGGGTCCTATCCACGATCTTCTGGGCTCCACCCTCTGGAAGGCAGTCTCAGGCCCCTCCATATGTGTGTGTGACTCAGGATGTGGAGAACAATACTGAGGTTTGGAGTTCAGAAAAGGTTATCCCACCACAGTGAGAACCTGGGGGACTCTTCCCTAGTGTCCGTTGGGCGCTGTCAACCCACCTTGACTGCCACGTTCACGAACCTCCCTTCTAACCATAGCCTCTCCCATCTCCCCATCTTTCAGCCTTTTCTTTCAGAGGAGATCATTGGGGGCCACGAGGCCAAGCCCCACTCCCGCCCTTATATGGCTTTGGTTCACTTTCTGGATGAGAAGAGTTGGAAGAGATGTGGTGGTGTTCTCACACAAAAAGACTTTGTTCTGATGGCTGCTTGCTTCAGAGAAAGGTGAGGGGCAGTAGCCAGCCTACCCTACCTGAGGCCTGGACAGGGACCCATCCTCTCCCCAGGAGCTGAGCCCAGGGGTACCCCTCCTTCACCCCAGGATCCTGGAAATCAGGACCACAAGAGCTCATCAGACAAGCCATCTTATGAGCAGGACTAGGGTGATGAAAAGCTGAGAAACAGGACAAGAAAGGTTTTCAGGTCAGTGGGTCGGAGGTAAGAACAAGAGACAGGTTGAGAAGAGTTGACCCACATTGGCCAAATACAGCATCAGAGAAGGATGAGAGTGTGCAGTGAGAGCCAAAACCCAAATTCAGAGTCACTTCACAATATTGCTGAGAAAGCCCCCAGAGCCCTGCCCTCATGTCCCTGAGAAGCACAGGGCTCAGAGTCACTCAGCCCCAGGACCGTCTGTCACCTCAATTCCCCCTCAGCTGCTGCCCTGCCCTGGTCTCAGCTGCCTGTCACAGCTCCTGGGCTGTATCTCCAGTGACCCCATGATCCCCACACCTCTGCTCTGGTCTCTGAGCAGCTCAATCATCGTCACCCTGGGAGCCCACAACATCAAACAGCAGGAGAGGACACAGCAGGTCATCCGGGTGAGGAGGGTCATCCGCCATCCAGACTATAATCCTAACAACTTCTCCAACGACATCATGTTACTGCAGGCAAGGAAAACTCCCCTATGGCCCTGCCCTCCTGGGATCAGATTGCCCTCCCAGGATCTCCTGCCCTTTCGTCCCTCCTATCCTGGCTGCCTAACCAGTCCCTGTGGCTCAGGAGAGAGGGGAGACACATCAACGTCACTGCCCTGTCCAGGCTTGGGGACCACTGGCTGAGCCAGACTCTTGCCTCTTCCCATAGCTGGAGAGAAAGGCCAAGAAGACTGCAGCTGTGAGGCAGCTCCGCCTGCCCAGGGCCATGGCCTGCATGAAGCCAGGACAGACGTGCAGTGTGGCTGTGGCTGGGGGAAGGACACCATAGGCACCTACCCTAACTCACTGCAGGAGGTAAAGCTGATCATGCAGGAGGATCAAATGTGTGAGTCCCACTTACACTACTATTACACCAACACCATCCAGCTATGTATGGGGGACCCAAAGACAAAGAAAGCTTCCTTTAAGGTGAGAATGACAGTCTACTTTGCTTGGATCTGGGGAGAAGTGTGTTTGCAGAAGATCTGGGACCTGGGGACCGCCTCACCCTCTAGACACCAAGACACATCCTGGGGCTAGTGTGTGAGTATGCTAGTGTGTGACATGAGTGCAATTGTGTGGCAGTTTCAACATTCTTTGGCATTGCCTTTCTTTGGGATTGGAATGAAAACTAAAGCTTTCCAGTCCTGTGGCCACTGGTGAGTTGTCCAAATTTGCTGACATATTGAGTGAGCACGTTCACAGCATCCTCTTTTAGGATTTGAAATAGCTCAACTGGAATTCTATCACCTCCACTAGCTTTGTTCATAGTGATGTTTCCCACTTAGGAATGGGAACAACTTAGCAATGGAAACAGTGACAGACTTTCTTTTTGGGGGCTCCAAAATCACCGCAGATGATGATTGTAGCCAGGAAATTAAAAGACGTTTGCTCCTTGGAAGAAAAGTTATGACCAACCTAGATAGCATATTAAAAAAGCAGGGACATTACTTTGCCAACAAAGGTCTCTCTAGTCAAAGCTTTGGTTTTTCCAGTAGTCATGTATGCATGTGAGAGTTGGACTATAAAGACAGTTGAGCACCGAAGAATTGATGCTTTTGAACTGTGGTGTTGGAGAAGACTCAGGAGAGTCCCTTGGAATGAAAGGAGATCCAACCAGTCCATCCGAAAGGAAATCAGTCATGAATATTCATTGGATGGACGATGTTGAAGCTGAAACTCCAATACTTTGGCCACCTGATGCGAAGAATTGACTCATTGGAAAAGACCTTGATGCTGGGAAAGATTAAGGCAGGAGGGGAAGGGGTCAACAGAGGATGAGATGGTTGGATGGCATCACCGACTCAATCGACATAAGTTTCAATAAATTCCAGGAGTTGGTGATGGACAGGAAGGCCTGGTGTGCTGCAGTCCATAGGGTCGCAAAGAGTTGGACACGACTGAGCAACTGAACTGAATTGAACTGAAGGCCCACTTGTCTTTGTACTCCAGCATGTCTGTCTCTAGGTGAGTGATCACACCATCATGGTTATCTGAGTCATTAAGGTCTTTTTTATAATGTTCTTCTGTGTATTCTTGCCACTTCTTCTTAGTATCTTCTGCTTCTGTTAGGCCTTTTCTGTTCTTTATTGTTCCCATCTTTGCATGAAATGTTCCCATTGGTATCTCTGATTTTCTTGAAGAGATCTGTAGGCTTCCCATTCTATTGTTTTCCTCTGTTTGTTTGCATTGATCACTTCAGAAGGCTTTATCTCTCCTTGCTATTCTTTGGAACTCTGCATTCAGATGGATGTATCTTTCCTTTTCTCCTTTGCCTTTTGCTTCTCTTCTTTCCTCAGCTATTTGTAAGGCCTCCTCAGACAACCATTTTGCCTTTTTGCATTTCTTCTTCTTGGGGTTGGTTTTGATCACCACCTCCTGTACAATGTTATGAACCTCCATCCATAGTTCTTTAGGCATTCTATCTATCATATCTAATCCCTTGAATCTACTTGTTACTTCCTCTGTAAAATCTTAAGAGATTTGATCTAGGTCATACCTGAATGACCTGTTTTCCCTACTTGCTTCAACTGAAGTCTGAATTTTGCAATAAGGAGTTCATGATTTGAGCCACAGTCAGCTCCTGGTCTTGCTTTTGCTGACTGTATAGAGCTTATCCATCTTTGGCTACAAAGAACATAATCAATCTGATTTCAGTATTGACCATCTGGTGATATCCATGTGTAGAGTCGTCTCTTATGTTGTTGGAAGAGGATGCTTGCTAGGACCACTGCGTTCTCTTGACAAAGCTCTGTTAGCCTTTGACCTGTTTCGTTTTGTACTCCAAGGTCAAACTTACTTCTTACTCCAAGTATCTCTTGACTTCCTACTTTTGCATTCCTGTCCCCATGATAAAAAGGACATCTTTTTTTGGTGTTAGTTCTAGAAGGTCTTGTAGGTCTTCATAGAACCATTCAGCTTCTTTGGCATTAGTGGCTGGGGCATAGACTTGGATTTCTGTGATATTTAATGGTTTGCTTTGGAAACAAACAGAGATCATTCTGTCATTTTTGAGATTGAACCAAAGTACTGCATTTTGGACTCTTTTGTTGACTATGAGGACTACTCCATTTCTTCTAAGGCATTCGTGCCCACAGGAGTAGATTTAATGGTCATCTGAATTAAATTTGCCTGTTTGGTCCATTTTAGTTCCCTGATTCCTAAAATGTCAATGTTCACCCTTGCCATCTCCTGTTTGACCACTTCCAATTTACCTTGATTCATGGGCCTAACATTCCAGGTTCCTATGCAATATTGTACTTTCTAGCAAGATCTTACATCCATCACAAGTCACATCCATACTGGGCATGGTTTTCACTTTGACTCAACCTCTTGATTCTTTCTAGAGCTATTTCTCTACTCTTCTCCAGTAGCATATTAGTTACCAACCAATATGGGGAGTTCATCTTTCAGTATCATATCTTTTTGCCTTTTCATATTGTTCATGGGATTCTCACGGCAAGAATACTGAAGTGGTTTGCCATTCCCTTCTACAGTAGACCGTGTTTGGTCCGAAGTCTCCACCTGTCTGTCTTGAGTGGCCCTACATGGCACAGCTCATAGTTTCATTGGGTTAAACAAGTCTGTGATCCAAGCGATCAGTTTGGTTAGTTTGAAAGAGTACCTTTCATCCTGTCCCTTTAGTCATAGCTGGTCACTGGGCCAAGATTCCCTGCTGGTCAGCTGGGGCCTTTTGAGTTAGAAAGGGCTCCTGTCCTTAGTAGGACTGAAAAGCACATTTTTCATTTATCAATACAAATGCTGGTAGATCACCTACTAAGTGCTGGACACTATGATTGTACAGTGGTACAGTGGACTCAATACAGGTTCTACTGTCTGAGCCCATTCAGAATAAAAACTCTCAACAAACTTGGTACAGAGGAAATATATCTCAGCAACATACAGGCTGTTTATGACAGATCCACATAGGGCTTCCCTTGTGGCTCAGACATTAAAAGTCTGCCTGCAATGCAGGAGACTCAGGTTCAATCCCTGGGTCAGGAAGATCCTCTGGAGAAGGGAATGGCTACCACTCCAGTATTCTTGCCTGGAGAATTCCATGGACAAAGGAGCCCAGTGGGCTACAGTGCATGGGGTCCCAGAGAGTCGGACATGACTGAATGACTAACACTTTCACTTTCCATGACAGACCCACCACTTACATCACATTCATCAGTGAAAAGCTGAAAGCTTTTCCCCTAAGATTAGGAACAAAACAGAAATCCTAAAAAGGCTTCTAGCTATTCTTCAGTTCAGTTCAGTTCACTTCAGTCACTCAGTCATGTCCAACTCTTTGCGACCCCATGAATCGTAGCACGCCAGGCCTCCCTGTCTATCACCAACTCCTGGAGTTCACTCTGACTCACATCCATCGAGTCAGTGATGCCATCCAGCCATCTCATGCTCTGTCATCCCCTTCTCCTCCTGCCCCCAATCTCTCCCAGCATCAGGGTCTTTTCCAATGAGTCAACTCTTCGCATGAGGTGGCCAAAGTACTGGAGTTTCAGCTTCAGCATCATTCCCTCCTAAGAAATCCTAGGGCTGATCGCCTTCAGAATGGACTGGTTGAATCTCCTTGCAGTCCAAGGGACTCTCAAGAGTCTTCTCCAACACCGCAGTTCAAAAGCATCAATTATTTGGCGCTCAGCCTTCTTCACAGTCCAACTCTC
This sequence comes from Bubalus bubalis, assembly GCF_019923935.1. Taxonomy (NCBI): domain Eukaryota; kingdom Metazoa; phylum Chordata; class Mammalia; order Artiodactyla; family Bovidae; genus Bubalus; species Bubalus bubalis. The sequence continues at coordinate 35,598,449 of NC_059176.1, forward strand.
ACATCCATACATGACCACAGGAAAAACCATAGCCTTGACTAGATGGACCTTTGTTGGCAAAGTAATGTCTCTGCTTTTCAAGATGCTATCTAGGTTGGTCATAACTTTTCTTCCAAAGACTAAGCGTCTTTTAATTTCATGGCTGCAGTCACCATCTGCAGTGATTTTGGAGCCCAGAAAAATAAAGTCTGACACTGTTTCCACTGTTTCCCCATCTATTTCCCATGAAGTGATGGGACCGGATGCCATGATCTTCGTTTTCTGAATGTTGAGCTTTAAGACAACTTTTTCACTCTCCACTATTCCTAAACCCTAAACTCAGCAAACTTCCTTTGCCATAAACATTGCCTTCACAAACAGGTCTCAGATAACAGTCCTTCCCATGGCCTCAAGCTGTGGCCTATGTGCTCATCCTGTAACATTCTTTGTAAAGATCCTTGAACAAATGTCAATGGTTACTTTATAGATTATTTTCTGGGCACAACTGCAGAAGGGTCTGTGCTTTCTCATGCTTCTCTTAAGAACAATAAGCACCTTAACATTCTTTCCAGCCAACTCAACCGAAGAAAAGAAAGAACAAGTCAGAATCACAAGGCCTAACTCCTTCATCCCAGGTCTGTGCCTGCGGGACTAGGAGAGGGGATTGGGGCCGTGCCTCCATTTTGTCAGTAATGCCTAACGCGGCTCCCGACAGGTACACTCAATATGCCAGCAAATTAGGAAAAGTCAGCAGTGGCCACAGGACTGGAAAAGATCAGTTCTATTCCAATCCCAAAGAAAGGCAATGCCAAAGAATGCTCAAAGTACCACACAGTTGCACTCATGTCACACGTTAGTAAAGTAATGCTCAAAATTTTCCAAGCCAGGCTTCAGCAATACGTGAACCATGAATTTCCAGAGGTTCAAGCTGGTTTTAGAAAAGGCAGAGGAACCAGAGATCAAATTGCCAACATCCACCGGATCATGGAAAAAGCAAGAGTGTTCCAGAAAAATATCTATTTCTGCTTTATTGACTATGCCAAAGCCTTTGACTGTGTGGATCACAATAAACTGTGGAAAATTCTGAAAGAGATGGGAATGCCAGACCACCTGACCTGCCTCTTGAGAAATCTATATGCAGGTCAGGAAGCAACAGTTAGAACTGGACATGGAACAACAGTCTGGTTCCAAATAGGAAAAGGCATTTGTCAAGACTGCATATTGTCACCCTGCTTATATAATTTATATGCAGAGTACATCATGAGAAATGCTGGGCTGGAAGAAGCACAAGCTGGAATCAAGATTGCCGGGAGAAATATCAATAACCTCAGATATGCAGATGACACCACCCTTATGGCAGAAAGTGAGGAAGAACTAAAGAGCCTCTTGATGAACGTGAAAGAGGAGAGTGAAAATATTGGTTTAAAGCTCAACATTCAGAAAACTAACATGGCATCTGGTCCCATCACTTCATGGCAAATAGACGGGGAAACAAAAGACACAGTGGCTGAGTTTGTTTTCAAGGCTCCAAAATCACTGCAGATGGTTACTGCAGCCATGAAATTAAGACACTTACTCCTTGGAAGGAAAGTTATGACCAACCTAGATAGCATATTCAAAAGCAGAGACATTACTTTCCCAACAAAGGTCCATCTAGTCAAGGCTATGGTTTTTCCAGTAGTCAGGTATGGATGTGAGAGTTGGACTATAAAGAAGTCTGAGTGCCAAAGAATTGATGCTTTTGAAATGTGGTGTTGGAGAAGACTCTTGAGAGCCCCTTGGACTGCAAGCAGATCCTACCAGTCCATCCTAAAGGAGATCAGTCCTGGATGTTCACTGAGGGGACTGAGGTTGAAGCTGAAACTCCAGTACTTTGGCCATCTGATGTGAAAAGCTGACTCATCTGAAAAGACCCTGATGCTGGGAAAGATAGAGGGCAGGACGAGAAGGGGACGACAGAGGATGAGATGTTTGGATGGCATCACCGACTTGATGGACATGGGTTTGGGTGGACTCTGGGGGTTTGTGATGCACAAGGAGGCCTGGCATGCTGCGGTTCATGGGGTAGCATAGAATCGGACATGACGGAGTGACTAAACTGAACTCAGCATCTTTTTATGTACCTGTTGGCCATCTTCATGTCTTCTTTGGAAGAATGTCTATTCAGATGTTCTACCCATTTAAAAAATTACTTTTATTGAAATATAGGTGATGTACATGCTGTGTTAATTTATGCTGCACAGAAAAATGGTTCAGTTATTCATATATATCCTTTTTTATATCCTTTTCCATTATGGTATATCACAGGTTACTGAGTATAATCCCCTGTGCTCTGCCTATTTTTCAGTTGGGTTAGTTTCTCTTTTAATATGAGTTGTATGAGTTCTTTATATATTTTAAATGTTAGCCACTTATGAGACATATCATTTGTAAATAGTTTCTCCTACTCAGTAGGTTTCTCTTTTGTTTTGTTAATGATTTCCTTTGCTGTGCAAACGCTTTGAAGTTTGATTAGGTCCCATTTGCTCTTTTTTGCTTTTGTTTCCCTTGCCTGAGGAGAAATAGCCAAAAAAGTATTGCTAAGACCTGACCAAAGAGTGTACGGCTTGTGTTTTCTTCTAAGAATTTAATCGTTTCTGGTCTTGAATAAGTTTGAGTTTATCTTCGTGTATGCTGTGAGAAAATGTTCTAATTTTATTCCTTTATGTGTAGCTGTCCCGTTTTGCCAAAATGACTTATCAAAGAGACTGTCTTTTCTCTATTTTATGTATCTTGCCTCTTTTGTGATATAAATAGACCTTACACGTGTGGGTTCATTTCTGGGCCCGCCATTCTGTTCCATTGGTCTATGTGTCTGCTTTGTGCCACTTTCATACCATTGTGATTACACTAGCTTTATAGTGTAGTCTGAATTGAGGGAGCATGATGAACAGTGAAAGTGCTAGCTGCTCAGTTGTGTCTGACTCTTTGCAACCCCAGGGACGGTAGCCCACCAGGCTTCTCTGTCCCTGGAAGTTTCCAGGCAAGAACACTGGAGAGATAGCCATTCCATTCTCCAAGGGATCTTCTTGACCCAAGGATAGAACCCCTGCTCTTGCATTGTAGGCAGAGTCTTTACCATTTGAGCCACCCCGGAAGCCTCAGGAAGCCTGATAACCCCATCTTCATTCTTTTTCCTCAACATCGCTTTGCCTCTATGGGGTCTTTTGTTGTTCCAGATGAATTATTTGTGGGACTATTTGTTCTACTTCTGAAAAATGACATGGGTGTTTTCATACATATTGCCTTAACTGTAGGTTGCTCGGAGTAGTTCACTCATTTTAGTAATAATAGCTTTTTCAATCCCTGAACATGCAATATCTTTCCATTTATTGGAATTGTCTTCAAATTCCTTCAATCAGTGTTTTACAGATTTTAGAGTATAATACTTTCATGGGTAAATTTATTCAAGTTATTTATAAATTTTTATTGGAATGTCATCCCCTTCTCCTCCTGCCCCCAATCCCTCCCAGCAACAGAGGCTTTTCCAATGAGTCAGTTCTTTCCATGAGGTGGCCAAAGTACTGGAGTTTCAGCTTCAGCATCATTCCCTCCACAGAAATCCCAGGGCTGATCTCCTTCAGAATGGACTGGTTGGATCTCTTTGCAGTCCAAGGGACTCTCAAGAGTCTTCTCCAACACCACAGGTCAAAAGCATCAATTCTTCGGCGCTCAGCCTTCTTCACAGTCCAACTCTCACATCCATACATGACCACGGGAAAAACCATAGCCTTGACTAGACGGACCTTTGTTGGCAAAGTAATGTCTCTGCTTTTCAATATTGTATCTAGGTTGGTCATAACTTTCCTTCCAAGGAGTAAGTGTCTTTTAATTTCATGGCCGCAATCACCATCTGCAGGGATTTTGGAGCCCCCAAAAAATAAAGTCTGACACTGTTTCCACTGTTTCCCCATCTATTTCCCATGAAGTGATGGGACCGGATGCCATGATCTTCGTTTTCTGAATGTTGAGCTTTAAGCCAACTTTTTCACTCTCCACTTTCACTTTCATCAAAAGGCTTTTTAGTTCCTCTTCACTTTCTGCCATAAGGGTGGTGTCATCTGCATATCTGAGGTTATTGATATTTCTCCCAGCAATCTTGATTCCAGCTTGTGCTTCTTCCAGCCCAGCGTTTCTCATTATGTACTCTGCATATAAGCTAAACAAGCAGGGTGACAATATACAGCCTTGACGAACTCCTTTTCCTATTTGGAACCAGTCTATATAGGATTCACCAATTCCACACCTGGGTATATCCAAAGTAAAGAAAAGCACGAATTCAATAAGTCATTAATATATGCACTCCAATGTTCAAAAAAGTATTATTTACAAAAACCAAGCTATGAAATCAAGCTCAGCATCCATTAACAGATGAATGGATAGAGAAGGGGTGGCACACATATACACACAATAGTATATACTCAGCCATAAAAAAATGAAATTTTTCCATTTGCAACAACATGAATGGACCTATAAAGTATTAAGTTTAGTGATATCAGACAGAGAAGGATAACTACTACACATTTTCACTTACATGTGGAATCTAAAATATAAAACAGTTGAACAAATTGAACAAAATACAAACAGACTCATAGATACAGGGAACAAATTAGTGGTTACCAGAGGGGAGTGGGTGGAGACAGAGACAAGATAGTCGAAGGGGATTAAGAGGTACAAACCAGTAGGTGTAAAATAAATAAGATACATGAATATAATGTACAGCGCTGGGAATGTAGTCAATACTATATAATAACTTTATATGGAGTATAAACTATAAAAATATGGGGTATGACATTGTACAGCAGAAACTAATACTGCGAGTTGCTATACTCTAATTTTTAAAAAGTGACTAAATGGAAAAGAATTTATATCAGTTTCTTACATCGATTATTGACGATTTAAGGCAAAATAGTATATGAGGCATATAGTGGTGAAATGTATGACAAAGATAACTCAAAGGGTGAGAAGGAAGTCGAGTGAAAATATACCATACGAGGTTCACATATGAGTGAAAAACAAAGTGAAAGCATTAGCTGCTCGGTCCCGTCTGAGTCTTTGCAGCCCCATAGACTACAGCTGCCAGGCTCCTCCGTCCATGGGATTTCCCAGGCAAGAAACCTGGAGTGGGTAGCCATTCCTTCTCCAGGGGATCTTCCCAACCCAGGGCTCAAACCCAGATCTCCGGCATTACAGGCAGATTTTTTACCATCTGAGCCACAGGGGAGGCTGAGGGCATATCCTTCAATGTAACAACTAAAATAATAGGTAGATAGATAACGGAAAGCCAATAAAGAAGCCAAAATGAGACATCACAAAATGGAGCAGAAAAGCAGGGCAGAAGAACAGAGAATAAATCACACTGTGTTCCAACAAGAACTTTCATAGTTTTTAGCTCTGATAGGCTAACCTTCTCCCTTATTACACGTTTTTCATTTGGACAAAATTTCCCTAGTGATTCTTTCATGTTTATTTTCCACTTAAATTTTAGAAATTATCTAGAACTTGTGGAACACTAGGAGAAAAAATTCAATAGCTTTCTTTTAAAAATCACATTATATATATTATTTTTATAAACATATTCATATATTAACTTGGGAGAATCAGTACATTTTTGGTGTAGATCTATTCTATTTGAGAACTAAGAAAATCTTGCTATTTCTAAAAATTTCTTGTGTTTTTCAGAAGCAGTTTAACATTTTGCATGAATAGGTTTTTCACAATTCTGGTTAAGGTTTTCCTCAGCTTCATACCTATATTTGGTACTTCTGTAACAGATTTTCTTTTAAATTATATCTTAAAACAGGTTATTATTATATATGTGAAAGGTACAGGTTTCCTTTTACATTGGAAACAATCTCAAGCTCATAAACAAGTTGCAATCGCGATGCAAAAAGTTTTCCTCTCCAGAACCGTTTGCTAGTATAAGTTACTGAAACGGCACTCTATTGCTTCTCAAATACTATAGAACGTAATTCGTACAACCAAGGACATACGTAGCCACCATCCAACCTTCAGACCCAGGAAGTTAACACTGATGCCACAATCATCATCTAATCCTCAGTGAAAAACCTAGCTCAGTAGCCTGAATAAGTTGACTGATCAGCATGTGCAGAGATATATATATATAACCGATCTCTCACCCATCATCCCCAAGGGCATCCCCTGATTCCCGCGCCCCAGGATCTGGTGACGCACATTAGGTGGCCCCTTCCTACCAATGCCCACCTCACCTTATTTGTCCTGGTCTGATAAATCCCACCTGATTGCCCCCACCCCCGAGAAGGCCCGTAAACCCCCCTTGCTCAGAAACCACCCATCCCTTGTGTGAACACCCTCCTTATCCCACGTGGACATTGAATCTCCGCCTCACTTGTATTCTGTTACCTGATCCAGGATGCCCAATGCAGGGTGTAGGGTGAGAAGTGTGTCCCCACAGGAGAGAGGCCAGGTGTGGACACATGCTCACCCGACGTGGGCTTGGCTTGGACAACATGCCCTGGTTACCTGTGGCTCCCCTGCCAGAATCCATATTGACAGTGGGCTTTGTTTCTTAATCAAAGGTTTCATTGCTTTAGAAGAGACTTGAGATCAAGGTGTTTAAGGTCCCATGATGTTTTCAATTTTATGACTCTCTCCACCTTTTCCATTATTGGGACATGGCCAGGATAATTTGGTTAGCAACTTGTATAGGGACATCAGAATGCCATTCTCTGGGTAGTGGTGGGGGAATTCTGCATTGCCTCCCTGACACCCACTCTCACTTCACGTGGAACTCCCATCCCACAGCCTCTTCTTCCTTGACTGCAACACTCCCGCTGGGAGATGAAATCTAGGGCCCTTCCTTTTTAATCTGCTGGGACCTCTTGATTGCCTCAAACAGAGGGATATGGTGGAATAGATGCCATAGGACATCAAAAGTCAGGTAATTAAAAGAGCCCAGCTTGTGCCTGGCTTGTTTCTTAGCAGATGCTTCTTTGGGAGAAAGCCAACAACATGTCATGTGTGAGGGAGACTGACCATCCCAGAAACAGAGATGACTTGAGGTGCCTCATGGAGAGAAACCAACATGCCCAGTGAACAGCCAGCACCATCCACTGGGCCTGTGTGAGCGAGACGTCAAGTAATTCAGCATCCAGGCTTCAAACCTCCCTGATACCAAGAGGAGCAGAGGAATGCTATCCACACTGGATCCTGACCAAAACGCAGATTCATGGCTAAAACAATGTTGCTGTTTTGAAAAAAAAAAAATACTCAGTCTTTAATAACTGGAATAATCTTTCTTCAGCATCACTCTCACACACCATCCTGTATATACCACACCATGGTTCTCACCATCCTGTTTGACCAAGACGGCTTTGTCTCCTCCACCAGAAGTGAGAGATCTTACCTCCAAATTTCTCATACAAAGAGGCCTTAATACACATTCACCCTGGTGACCAAAGAGAACCACAGAAATGAAGACATTCTATGTTATGAATCTCTCATCATGGGACCCAGAATGCTGGGGCTCAAAGATCTGGTATTTGTTGATACAACGTCTCACTACCTCTACTTGTAGTGATTTTCTTGCTTTCTGCTGAGTGATGGCACTAAGCCAAGAGCTTATGGGTGCTTCTGTGGTGACCACTAAGCACACACTCCACTCAGACCCCAGGTCAGACAGAGGTGTGAGGCTTCAGAGAAATCTCAAGTGATAAAGCCACAACATAGGCGGAGACACTGGTTAAAAGGCCACATGGAAGTAGCAGCTGCTCAGATCTGGGCAGCTTTCCTGCAGAGATGGTCCTGCTGCTCCTGCTCCTGGTGGCCCTTCTGTCCCCTACCGGGGAGGCAGGTGAGTGACGGTCCCACCCTCAAAGGCCCAGTCCCACCCCACACGAACAGACCTGCCCAGACGCTACTCTCATGCACAGCCTGGGCCTGGTCCATCTAAGAGAATTTCTGAACTCAGGGAAACCTTGATCCCATCTCCCCTGTTCAAACTTTGGCTCCATTAGCACAGCAGGCAGGCTGGAGTCTTTCTTTCAGGGAAAATCATCGGGGGCCACGAGGCCAAGCCACACTCCCATCCCTACATGGCGTTGCTTCAGGTCAAGACTTCAGGGAAATCTCACCGCTGTGGGGGTTTCCTCGTGCGTGAGGACTTTGTGCTGACAGCGGCTCACTGCCTGGGAAGGTGAGGAGCAGTGCGGCCCCGCCCCTCTGTGGAGCCCTCCCGGGGAGCCCTCTTAGGAGCTGCAGACCTGTGCCTCCAGGTAACACAGGAAGCTATTCAGAGGACAGGGGAGCACTGGGGAGGGAGGGACAGCCAATGCCAGTCGTGCATGGAGAGAAGGGACTGGTCAAACCTGGAACATAAGGAAGCCAAGGTTGTGGCCTGGAGCCCACAGTGCAAATGTGAGAAATTCATGTTTTCCTTAGAGACAGTCAAGCTCAAGCAGGACTGAACCCACCCTCCGTGGACTTCAGGAACTGCCACCCTGCCCAGGCTGCCAGGGAGCAGACAGTTGAGAGATGCTCAGCCCCAGGGCCCACCACCTAGAATTTCGCCACACCCTCCCCCTGCCCCGCCCCAAGTTTGGCCCTGTCCCAACTGTGCTCTTTCCTCCTGGCTCCTGGACCAGTTCTCCTGTGACGCCGCCTCTGTTTCTGCTCTCTGTGCAGCTCAATCAACGTCACCCTGGGGGCCCACAATATCAAAGAACAAGAGAGGTCCCAGCAGGTCATCCCAGTGAGAAGACCCATCCCCCACCCACGCTATAATAATAAGACTTGGGCCAACGACATCATGTTACTGCAGGTGGGACACATGGCTGCACTGAGTATGGGACCCTTCCATCCAGGGTTCTGCATCCCCCATGAACCCATTCCTGACCCTCCTCCTGTACAACCCCTCCGTGATCCCAATGCTGAGAAGAAGGCAACCCCATTACTGTCCTGCCGCCTCTGTGGGCCAACAGTAGGTGAGAATGCTTTTCCTCTACCTTCAGCTGACTAGGAAGGCTGACATTACGGATGCAGTGAGCCCCATCAACCTGCCCAGGAGATTGGCGAAGGTGAAGCCAGGGATGATGTGCAGTGTGGCCGGCTGGGGGCAACTGGGGGTAAATATGCCCTCTACAGACAAACTACAGGAGGTAGATCTTGAAGTCCAAAGTGAGGAGAAATGTATCACTCGCTTCAAAAACTACATCCCCTCCACACAGATATGTGCTGGAGATCCAAGCAAGAGGAAGAATTCTTTCTCGGTGAGACCCCCAGTGTTATCCGTGCAAAACCCTGGGCCCAACTGAGCTGGGACGATGGGTGGCTGTGGGAACAAAGCCCGCCCCTGTGTCCCCAGCCTGTCCTCCTATCTGGACACTGTCCTGTGTCCCTGGGGTGTGAACACTGCCCCACAGTCACAAATGGGTGGAGGTTTCCTGCAGGAGGAGCAGCAGGATTGTCAATGCCAGGATGAAACCTCAGGACCAACAAGGCCCTGATATCAGCCAGGACCTCTAACTGAGCCCACCCACTCCAGGGTTGCAGGGAGACCAGACCTGAAGAAGGTGAGCTCAGCCCTTGCTCTCTCTACCCACAGGGTGACTCTGGGGGCCCGCTTGTGTGTAATGGTGTGGCCCAGGGCATTGTGTCCTATGGAAAAAAGGATGGAACACCTCCAGATGTCTACACCAGAATCTCCAGATTTCTGTCCTGGATCCAGAAAACAATGAGACGGTACAAACGCCAGGGATCGGTGTGACGTGTCCTCGGGATGGACCCCTCCATCTTCCCTGGGATTGGAAGCATTGGTCAAAGTGTGTGGAGGAAGGTTGCCTGGAACTTAATAAACATTCATCTCTTGAAAAGAAATCACTGATTGCTCCATTATTCACAAATTCGTTAGGTACCTTCTCTGTCAGGGAAACATCTGTTCACATTTCTGATCTGTTAGCAGCTTCCGCCTCCAGCACATACACTGCTCCTCCCACCCCTCCCTTCCATTCTCTAGAATAAAATCTTCTGCTGTACCTACAGCCAGCTCCCTCCAGTCACATGTCCCCAGTGCCAGCTCCCCCTCAGGCTGCCCGTGAGCTCCATCAGAGAAGGGAGACCCCTCCTCAGGAACACAGGACCCCCTGGTCCACGACCCTTGTGTCTCATCCATATGCCCTCCTTCTCGTCAATACCTACTTCCCTCCCCCACATCCCAGAGTCCAGGGGGCAACAGAAGAGAATCCAGATTTGGAAAGGGGACCACCTGAGAAACTCTGGGGTCGAGGGGGGCACTTGTCCACCCTAACAGAAATGGGGGAGGTTTACAAAGGTGTGGCTCACCCCATGAGTGTTCCCTCCCTGCATCAGAGCAGGCAGAGCTCAGAAGCCTGAGAAAATTCCAGGAGGCCTTCAGTATTCCTAGGCCCAGCTTGAGTGCCTGTCACAGCCCTGTCTTGGGGTCCTCGGCCCAGGGCCCTGTGCAGCGTCTGGTGTCCTGAGGGCACATCCTCCTTCAGCCCCAAGTGACCTTGAGGGGGCTCTTCCACCTTGGGCTGAGCCAGCCGCTCCCACCTTCATCATTCCCATGTGTGTTTGCGCATAAATATATTTATCTCCAAAGAAACTCACTCTAAAGAAAATCATTGGTTTCAAGGTATCCTAAAATTTCAAAGAGTATCTATAGCCTATAGTTATTGGGTACATTTCTTCCTGTATTTTTTTTTTAATCAATTGCTGAAGTTTTAATGCAAGGTTCAGAAGAGCAACCTTAGTTTTAAGACATGCAGTTTAAGGAGGGCTTAAGAGAAGTGGTTTGCTGAACATTTGAATGGAGAGTGAGCTTCAACTATTGCAAAATGTGTTCTGGTAGAAAGCAACACATATTCATCAAAATGCATTCCTCATAAATGGAACATAGTCAACACGGTGCATGCAAGTGTGCTAAGTTACTTCAGTCGTGTCGGATTCTTTGTGACCCTATGGACGGTCGCCCTCCAGGCTCCTCTGCCCATTCGTCATAGAAAGACAACTAAATACGGACATATAGATGAGAAAAGTAAACGAAGTTCAGTTCCACCACCCCCGTTCATCATCATTAATGCTTAAGCATATTTCCTTCCACTAATTTTCTATTTATTCATAAGATGCTCTTGCTTCAACTCCCTTGGGGTTGGTTGTTTAGAGCTCCTCATGCCATCCTTTCCATTCCTCTTTCTTTTCTCCTCATACTGCTGAGAATGTGGGGGTCATCTGCACATGTTTAGCATGGCCTGGCCCAGAGACATCAGATATATGGCTCTCTGGGCTCTGGACAGGGAATACTTAGCGGGGAGTAAGTATTAGAATATGGGCATCTGTTTCTCCTTCACCACTCACCAGTCACCAGCATTTCTGGAGAGGAAGCCCCTCCTGACTCACAAACACCCTGATTCGGGTGGGATAGACTCTGTCTCAGCTTGAGGGGCGCAGGATACCTCAGCACAACCCAATCATGTACCTCATTGCCGAAGGACCCGGTGATGGTTTTTTCCTGGTTCAGTGAATATCAAGTCTAGGACTTTATGTTCAAAAGTTTCTGATAAGAAAGGCTCTCTATGTTACAGAATACTTATATTTAAACAAGAGATTCTAAATCCTCCAAAAATGTGAGGCTGGAACTCTGACAAGATATGAAATAGGGTTGCTGTTTGGGCCATTTGGCTGAGTCCAGGCCTCTCTGCTCCTAGAGCAAGTGCAGTCTCTGCCTCACCCTTGGCCCAAGCAGAGCCCCACGCCGTAGTCCTCACGGACGTGTCCTCTGCCCATAGATTCTAGGTCTCCTCCAGCCCCTGAGCTTCCCAAGTACAGGAGCCAAGTCGCTGAATCCCTGACACTCACCTTTGGGGTAATTCTTCATGCTTTCCCCAGAATTAAAGAAGACCCAAGAGGGGAGAAATGCAGACCCTCCTGATTCAGTCACTGAGGGCCTCTGGGGATCCAGCTCCTCCCCTGGCTGCAACACAGCCTCCACTTTCTTGCTGTTCCTCTTGCTCTGTGACTCAGCAGTGGGGGTGCAAGGGTGGTGACTGTGTCATTCTCACCTATCCCACAGCAGAGAACATGGGCACATGTGACATGCTCACACCCGGCTGGGGGGAGCACAGCTCTGGGGGGTCTGTGGGGGCACTGAGCCTCCCCTGCTTCCTTCCCCTGTGCTTTGTGTCTGGAAGGAAGAAACCCCAGCAGCTCTGAGCTGGACAAATCTTCTGGAAGATGCAGCTACTCCTGCTCCTGATAGCCTTTCTTCTGCCTCCTGGGCTGGGACAGGTGAGTGACTGTCCCCATTTCTGACAGGGTAGCCCATCTCAGTAAACCTCCCGAAGTCCTGGCCCTTCTGCTCAGCTCCAATCTGAACCAGCTCCCATCCCAACTGAGACTACAAGTTCGATGCTGCATAGACATTCAGCAAGGATGGGTGGTAGGAAGCAAGCTTTCACTAAAAGCTTTTGTAGCTCTTAACCTCTCTCTCACCACTGGTAAAGTGGGTTGTGCATTTGCTGGAGGATGTGAAGCTACAAAGCACAAGTAAGAAAATTCCTCACTCTAGCCAGGAAAGGACAACTCAGACAAACCATCCACAGCACGGGAGTTCTCAGTGGACCCAGCTTAAGAACCAGAGAAACTTCTCAGTTTCCCCGCCCTTCACTCCTGCCCAGGAGAGGAGCCCAGGGTGTGACTGGTCAGAAATGGCTAGATGGCAGCACCCAAAGCTCTCTGGGTGTCGTTACTCTTCCCCAGGCCCTAAGCAGTTCATTTTCTGCCCCAGTGTCTTTGGCATGTCCTCCCCCATCCCTGTCGTCTTAAATCCCACCAGTACTATCCCCACCAAACCTCAGCCAAAAGCTAATTGCAGGCCATTCAGGCGTCCAGTCAACAGATGTTTACTGAGATCCTCAGATGCGTTATGCCCTAGGACATGAGGATTTTAGAAAACCCAACTCCATAAACTCATAGGTGGATTATCAGAAAATGGCACCAATCAGGATGTTAGCAGAGGCTCAGAGGGGTCCAGGAGACTCCATGAGAATGAGGGCTCATCAGGGGGTCCCATCCATGATCTTCTGGGCTCCACCCTCTGGAAGGCACTCTCGGGCCCCTCCATATGTGTGTGTGACTCAGGATGTGGAGAACAATACTGAGGTTTGGGGTTCAGAAAAGGTTATCCCACTGCAGTGAGAACCTGGGGGACTCTCCCCTAGAGTCTGTTGGGCACTGTCGACCCACCTTGACTGCCACCTTCCCGAACCCCCCTTCTAACCATAGCCTCTCCCATCTCCCCATCTTTCAGCCTTTTCTTTCAGAGGAGATCATTGGGGGCCACGAGGCCAAGCCCCACTCCCGCCCCTACATGGCTTTGGTTCAGTTTCTGGATGAGATGAGTTGGAAGAGGTGTGGCGGTGTTCTCATACAAAAGGACTTTGTTCTGACAGCTGCTCACTGCAGAGGAAGGTGAGGGGCAGTAGCCAGCCTACCCTACCTGAGGCCTGGGCAGGGACCCGTCCTCTCCCCAGGAGCTGAGCACAGGGGTACCCCTCCTTCACCCCAGGATCCTGGAAATCAGGACCACAAGAGCTCATCAGACAAGCCATCTTATGAGCAGGACTAGGATGATGGAAAGCTGAGAAACAGGACAAGAAAGGTTTTGAGGTCAGTGGGTCAGAGGTGAGAACAAGAGACAGGGTTGAGAAGGCTTGACCCACAATGGCCAAATAAAGCATCAGAGAAGGATGAGAGTGTGCAGTGAGAGCCAAAACCCAAACTCAGAGTCACTTCACAGTATTGCTGAGAAAGCTCCCGGAGCCCTGCCCTCATGTCCCTGAGAAGCACAGGGCTCAGAGTCACTCAGCCCCAGGACTGTCTGTCACCTCAATTGCCCCTCAGCTGCTGCCCTGCCTGGTGTCAGCTGCCTGTCACAGCTTCTGGGCTGTATCTCCAGTGACCCCATGATCCCCACACCCCTGCCTTGGTCTCTGTGCAGCTCAATCATCGTCACCCTGGGGGCCCACAACATCAAACAGCAGGAGAGGACCCAGCAGGTCATCCAGGTGAAAAAAGCCATCCACCACCCAGACTATAATCCTAAGACCTTCTCCAACGACATCATGTTACTGCAGGCAAGGAAAACTCCCCACTGGCCCTGCCCTCCTGGGATTATATCATTGCCTTCCCAGGATCTCCTGCCTCTTTATTCCTTCCCATCCTGGCCGCCTGACCAGTCTCAGGGGGATAGGTGGGAGATGGGGTCCATGCAGCCTCATCATGGCATCCAGGCCAGAGGACCACCGGCTGAGCCAGACTCTGTCTCTTCCCATCAGCTGGAGAGAAAGGCCAAGCAGACGTCAGCTGTGAAGCCCCTTAGTCTGCCCAAGGCCAAGGCCCAGGTGAAGCCAGGAGAATTGTGCAGTCTGGCCGGCTGGGGGAAGGTGGCCCTGGGCACTCCAGCCACCACCCTGCAGGAGGTAGAGCTGACGGTTCAGGAGGATCGGGTGTGTGAATCACTCAACCCCAGGAACTACAGTCGGGCCACCCAGATTTGTGTCGGGGACCCAAGGAAGGTGAAAACCGGCTTCAAGGTCAGTTTTCCTGCATCTAAGCACACAGACCCGGGAGGTGTGGGTAGGGCAGAGGCCATATCCTCAGCTGAGAATTTCGGCTGCCTGGTCCTTGAATCCAATGTTTTGCTTTTCTTTTCCCTGAGTGGCTCAGGAAGCATCAGTCATCCCACAGCTGTCTTATCACCAGAGTTTCCAGGAGAAAATTGACAGAAAGGTAGACTTGAGTCCAGCTGCTAAGAACAGAGTCAGGCTGGAGCCCCAGGACCAGGAGGTGACCAGGCCTCCCTGGGCCTGGGTCTTCCCCACAGCCCCTGACTGAGACCACACAGCCTGGGCGGCAGCGAAGAGAGAACCCCAAGGAGGCCTGCTCAGCCCTTATCTCTCTGCCCACAGGGTGACTCCGGTGGACCCCTCGTGTGTAAAAAAGTGGTCCATGGTATTTTCTCCTATGGAAAGATGAATGGGACACCTCCAGGAGTCTTCACCCAGGTCTCACACTTCCTACCCTGGATAAAGAGAACAATGAAGCACCTCTAACAGCAGCTTGAGACTGTCCTTTCTCTGCACTGACCATTGTCCTGGGGCGGCAGCAAGAATCCCACAGGGATTGGCAGTGGGATCACAGGGCCATAATAAATGGGATCTCCAAAGCGATGGTGACTGAATTCCTATTTATTCATGGACCACCTTGATACATAACCACACTGCTCCAGGACACCCTCTGCTGTCAGTTCTGGGTTTTACTTCCTCCTTCCTCCCTAGCCCTCTGCTTCTGTTTAGGCACTAAGTCGTGTCCCACTCTTTGCGACCCCATGGACTGTAGCCTGCCAGGCTCCTCTGTCCATGGGATTTTCCAGGCACAAACACTGGAGTGGGTTGCCATTTCCTTCTACAGGGGATCTTCCTGACCCAGGGATCAGATCCTCGTCTCTTGCATCTCCTGCTTGGCAGGCAAATTCTTTACCACTAAGCCACCCTAGGCCTTGCTCCTCCCTAAATCCCATGCTGTCTGTATAGAATCTCATTGATTCCTCAATAAGAAATCATTGAGAAAATGATCTGGTGCTTAGCCAAAGCAAGAAAATCTCTTTGGTGCTTAGCCTTCTGCCAGGGATGAATCTAAAGGGCAATTCATTAAAAAGGACAAACTCTCCCCAAAATGGTCCTCTCTGGGTGTTAGAAATTTCTTACCTTCTCTAAGCCAAACACTGTCACCAACCCCTCAACAATTTAGCAAAGAACAGGTCAGAGGAAGGAGAATAACTCCAGGGACCTAGCAGGTCAGTAGGTCATGCCATGGGCACTCAGATTCCTGTTTCCAGGGCCTCTCCCTCCCCTGTGAGGGCAGGCTGATCCCATACTGGGACTGTCTAGAGCTTAGGAGGTGCGATGTTCCCATGATGGCCCTCAGCCTCACCCAGGTCCCATCTCCATACCCTGCCCCAGGCCCAACACGGGACTCAGTCAACCTTGCTCCCTGTGTATCGTCCCACACCAGCCCCTGTTTTCCACCCAAGTGCCCTAGCCACCAGCTCCTTTCCCTTCCCGCTCACCTGGATTTGAGCCACTGTCCCTGCCATATCTAACCTCCCAACCAGTACCTTCTGCTTATCAGAGGAGCCAGGACCCACCTCCCACCTGGGAAGGGCCTCCTCAGGCCCTGGGTCCAGCCCAACATCCCCCAGGGGGATGCTATAGCATCATGAACCCGGAACTGCTTGAGGCTATATATTTCTTTAAAATGATTTCCAAATATTTTTACATTATTTCTTTCTTTGATCTAGTGATTTTTATTTCTAGGACTTTAACCAACATAAGATCTAAAATGTGTGTGTTTATAGGGGGGTTACTCACATAAATGTTCATCGCACCATTATTTAATAATAGACCTCAAATTAGAATCAGTTATTAATGTCCAAAATAGGAAGATGGTAAAATAAGGCATGCTTGCATTATACATTAGGCAGTTGTTATTATCTACATTATCCACTACTCTAGAAAACCAGGCTAAGAAAACAAAAGAACAGAAACTAGGCAGAGAAAACAAAAGAAAGTAAACTAGGCTAAGAATATTAATAGGAGAATCATTTTTAAAAACTGAACAAACACTTGGGGGAAAGTGAAAGCTCACTAATTAATTAATGCAAATTGAAATATGAATAATCTTTACTTATATGATTGGAAAGGATTGACACAAACGATACTAGTGAGATTTAGAATAGACACTGAGAAAATGCAGTTTGACACCTTGCACACAAATAGCCTTAAAAAAGAAAAAAGAAAAAAAAGAAGAATCTGATGTAGCCATCAACTATACCATGAAAAGTGCAGAAGGTGATGCCCAAAAAAGTTACACAAGTCAAATCTTAAGAAATACTAATTAACCCAGAATTAAATGGGGATTTGCTTTTTAAAATTTTTCATCACTTGGAACACAGTGGAAATTTTAAAGTCATGAAAGAGAATTACAATAGCTACAGGAAAGAATGGTCATTAGATTTAAGTCAAAAGTAGATTAAGAGCTGTACATACTACAGTCAATTTTTGCTTATACATACATTTTCCTTTTAGGCTTTTTTCCTTCCTACACAACCATTTATCTAATTTTTCTACATTTATGTATGATTTAGATAACTTAAGTGTCTTTTTAAAAATACGAAAGAGATTCTAAAATGATCTTCAAATTAAAATAAATAAATTTAAATTAAAAAATAAAAGGCATTAAAAATTGAAAAAAAATAAAATGATCTTCACTAACAGTTTTTTTTAATAAAATGAGGAAAATGTTTGTTGAATGAACTATAGGATTCAAAACTGAACGTATTGTAACCACACCTATAAAAAAGAAACATGTAGAAAACCTGGATGGAAATAGATCTGTTAACAGTAGTCAGTTAAATGGTGCAATTAAGGCTGACATTTTTCTTCTTTGTGCTTTTAATTTAGTCACTATTTTAAAATGCATCATTCATAAAATTATTGTATTTTTTTAAATCTCATGTTAGAAAAAGGCAGGGTTAAGTAAGCTGGCAGATGTGTTAGTTAACTAACTATTCTAACAGATCAATTTTAGCATTTCATGGCTGGCACAATAGAATTCTCTCTTGCTCAGGGACAGTCCCAAGTGAATATTCCTGGAGAGCAGTGCCCACGCTCATGCTCAAGTGTCCTGCTTTGGGCAATAAATTACATAGTCAGCCCAAAGCTAAGGGATCCAGACTCGGTCCCCGAAAGACGCTTTCAAGTTCCCCATGTTCATCTGTGCCAAACCCTGGAAAGGGGAGAAACTACGGTCAAGCATGGGAGTTGCTGCAGCTCAGGATGGGGCTCACAGCACCTCACTCACCTCCCGCTTACAATGACAGACACGCCTGTGCTCAAGGGAGATGGGCAGCACAGTTGACCTATGTCCCCCAGCCATAGGTCACATGATCTGGTTTTGCTAAACTGCCAGATCTTCTCTACCACAGCACTTAATCCTGTTTGCTGTTTAGAAGGATCATGGCCCTCAGTTTTTTTCTGCTTGTCTTTATAGAAAAATCAGATTTAAGTAGATACATTTTCATTTTTGCTTTTGCTTTTAGATTTTTATGTCTTTTTATCGAAGTGCAGTTGATTTACATTATTTGTTTTAGGTGTATAGCATAATGATTCAGTATTTTGCAGATTATACTCCATTTAAAGTTATTACAAGATAATGGCTATAATTTCCTGTGCTGTACAATATATCCTGGTTGCATATCTATTTTGTACATAGTGGTTTGTGGCTCTTAGTCACATACCCCTAAATGCCTCTCCCCTTCCCTCTCTCCTTTGGTAACCACTAGTTTATTTTTCATATCTGTGAGTCTGTTTCAACTTTGCATATACATGCACTTGCAGTATTTTTTAGATTCTTCATATAAGTGATATATAGAATTTTTCTTCAAAATTATTTCACTAATCTTAATATTCTCTAGCTTCATCCACATTGCTGCAAATGGTGGAATTTCATTCTTTTTATGGCCAAGTAATATTCCATTGTATAGGTACACCGCATTTTCTTTATCCATTCATTTGTTAGTCAGCACTTGGGTTTCTTCCAAATATCGACTATTGTAAGTTGTGCAGGGGTACATGTCCCTTTTCAATTAGTGTTTTGTTTTTTCTGGATATATACCCAAGATTACAATTGTTGGGTCATATGGAAGTTCTGTTTTTATCTTTTTGAGGAACTTTCATACTGCTTTCCATAGTGGCTGTACCAGCTTACATCCCCACTTACAGTTGTAGGAGGGTTCCCTTTTTTCCATGTCCTCTCCAACATTTGTTATTTGTGTACTTTTCTATGATAGCCATTTTTGCAGGTATGAGGTGATATGTTATTGCTGTTTTGATTTGCATTTCTGTAATAATTAGTGATGTTTAGTATCTTTTCATGTGACAGTTACTCATTTGTGTGTCTTCTTTAGGGGAAAAAAATGTCTATTCAGGTCTTCTGCCCATTTCTTGATTTGGTTAGTTGTTTTTTCGATATGAGTTGTTTGTATATTTTGGATATTAATCCCATGTCGATTATATCATTGGCAAATATTTTTTCCCATTTCATAGATTGCCTTTTCTTTTGTTTAGTTTGTTTCATTTGCTATGCAGAAGCTTTCATGGTTAATTAGGTCCCATTTGTTTATTTTTGCTTATATTTCTTTTGCTTTAGAAGATAAATCCAAAAAAATATCGTTACAATAGGCAGTGTTCTGCCTATGTTCTCTTCTACGAGTTTTATGGTTTCAGTTCTTACATTTGGATCTGTAAACCATTTTGGGTTTATTTCTACATATGATGTGAGGAAGTATCTCATCTCGCTTTTTTACATGGAGCTGTCCAGTTTCCCAGCAATCCTTGTTGAAAAGGTTATCTTTCTCCATTGTAGAGTCTTGCCTCTGTTGTCATAGATTAATGGACCATAGGCGTGTGGGTTTATCTCCTAGATTAAACGGACCATAGTTGCGTGGGCTCTGTGTCCTGTTTCATTGATATATCTGTCTGTAGCATGCTTCCCAGGTGGTGCAGTGGTAAAGAATCCACCTGCCAATTCAGGAGATGCAGGAGACCTGTGTTCCATCCCTGGGTCAGGAAGATTCCCTGGAGGAGGAAATGGCAACCCACTCCAGTATTCTTGCCTGGGAAATCCCATGGACAGAGGAGCCTGGTGGCCTACCATCCATAGAGTCACAAAGAATCAGACACGATTGAGTGACTAAGCATGCAACACCAGTATTTGGATTACTGTAGTTTTGTAGAGCAGTCTGAAGTCAGGGAGGATGCTAACTCCCAACTTTGCTATTTTTTCCTCAAGATTGCCTTAGCAATTTGGGGTCTTTTGTGGTTCCATGTAAATTTTAAGGTTATTTTTTCTGGTGCTGTGGAAAATGTCATGGGTATTTTGATAAGGATAGCATTAAGTCTGTAGATTGCTTTGGGTAGTAAGGTCATTTTAACAATATTAATTCTTCTGCTCTAAGAACACCAGATATTTTTTCATTTCTTTTTATCATCTCGAATTTCCTTCATCAATGTTTTATAGTTTACTTCCTTGGATAAGTTTATTCTTTAATTTTATTCTTTTTGATGCAATATAATTGCATCTATTCTAAATAGATTTAAATTGCTTCCTATTTTAAATAGGATTGTTTTATTTTCTCTTTATGATAGTTAATTGCTGGTGTGTAGAAAAGCAACAGATTTCTGTGTATTAATCTTGTATCGTGCAACTATGCCAAATTCATTTATTAATTCTAATAGTTTAGGGATGGAGACTTTAGGGTTTCTATATGAAGTATCTTGTCATCTGCAGTTCTACTTCTTCACTTCCAATTTAGATGCTTTTTTTCCCCTTGTCTTATGCTGTGGCTGATACTTCCAATAGTATGTTAAATAGAAATGGGCATTGTCAACTGAGTTTGTCTTAAATGACCTTTATTATGTTGAGATATGTTCCCTGTACACCCACTTTGCTAAGAGTTTTTATCATAAGTGGATGTTGAATTCTGTCAAGTGATTCTTCCTCATCTATTGAGATGATCATGTGATTTTTCTGTACTTGTGATAACATGGTGTATCACAGCCATTGATTTGTGAATGATGAATTGTCCTGTGTCCCTGGAAAAAAACAACTGGATCACATTATATGATCCTTCTTATATGTTGTTGGGTATGGTTTGTTAATATTTTGCTAAGGATTTTCAAATCTATGTTCATCAAAGCTACTGGCCTATAATTTTTTTTTTTTTTTGGTAGCACCTTTGTCTGATTTTGGTAATAGGGTAATGGTGCTCTCAGGCTTCCCTTATGGCTCATACAGTAAAGAATCTGCCTGCAATGCAGCAGACCCAGGTTCGAGCCCTGGGTATGGAAGATCCTCTGGAAAAGGGAACGGCAACCCATTCCAGTATTCTTGCCTGGAGAATTCCATGGACAAAGGAGCCTGGCAAGCTACAGTCCATGGGGTCACAAAGAGTCGGACACGACTGAGCAACTAACACTTTCACTTCACTTTCAATGATGCCCTCATGCAATGAATTTGGGAGTGTATCTTCCTCTTTAAACTTTTGGAATAGTTTGAGAAGGATAGGTAACAACTCTTATATGTTTGGTATAATACTCTTGTGACATTGTCTGGCCTTGGACTTTTGATTGCTAGAAGTGCTTTTATTTAGAAATTTGATGTTACTACTAGTAATCAGTCAGTTCCAATTATCCATCTCTTCTTGACTCAGTCTTGGCAAGTTGTATCTTTCTAGAAATTTGTCCGTTTCTTCTAGGTTGACCAATTTGCTGGCATATAGCTGTTTGTCGGAGAAAGCAATGGCAACCCACTCCAGTACTCTTGCCTGGAAAATCCCATGGATGGAGGAGCCTGGTGGGCTGCAGTCCATGGGGTCGCTAAGAGTCGGACACAACTGAGCGACTTCACTTTCACTTTTCACTTTCATGCATTGGAGGAAATGGCAACCCACTCCAGTGTTCCTGCCTGGAGAATCCCAGGGACGGGGGAGCCTGGTGGGCTGCTGTCTATGGGGTCGCACAGAGTTGGACACAACTGAAGTGACTTAGCAGCAGCAGCAGCTGTTTGTAGTATTTGCTTATGATTTTTTGTATCTCTGTGATGTCAGTTGTTATTTCTCCTCTTTCATTTCTTATTTTGTTTACTTAGGTCCTCTCTCTTTTCTTCTTGGTGAGTCTGGCTAAAAGTTTATTAATTTTGCTTGTCCCTTAAAAAAATTAGCTCTTGGTTACATTGATTTTATTTCCATTATTTGCTTTATTTCCTCTCTGGTCTTTATTACTTCCTTCCTTCTCCTGACTTTGGACTTTGTTCTTTTTCCAATGCCTTTTGATGATAGGTAACTTCACTTATTTGAGATGTTTCTTGTCTCTTGAGGAAAGCCTGTGTTGCACTAAAATTCCCTCTTAGAGTTGCTTTTTCCATCTCATAGATTTTGGAGTGTTGTGTTTCTATTTCATTTGTCTTTCATTTCACATGTGGTGGGAAGACAGTCATGGGGGCAACACAAGCTAATCAGTAGAAGTACCCCCAAGGAGCTTCCAAAACATCCTTCTAAGAGTGATTTTAAGGCAGCCCTGAGGATTTCCAGAATGCTTCAGGAATACACTGGTCTCCTACAAAGTCAAGACTAACTACGTTGGTTTCTGACCAAAGTAGCAGCAAAAAGAGGGAAGGGGAAGTGACCCAGCACCACGTGACAACTGCCTGCCTGGAAGACTTGGACTGTTGGTGGCGTTGGGAGCCAGGAAGGAGGTGGGAAACACCCTGCTAGTGTCCCAACAGCCCAGAGAAGAAAAACACATTTAACTGACGGAAATGTAATAAAACAGCCCGAAGCAGATGTAACTAGCTATGGATATTGTGAAACATATCACCATCCTATTTGTTCAAATATCACTTTCAGTCCAGTTCAGTCACATTTCATCAAAATACAAAATAAAAACATACGTCCCTCTCTCTACCATCATATATCCCCTCTCTACCCAAATGGTCTCTCTAATCCCTAAACTCTGGCTTTTGTTTCTCTCCACTTTGATGTCTAAGTCATCATTACATTTATTAACGATTAATACTTCTGTATACAGCATTGAAAATATTTACCTATCATAAAGTTATTATTACATTTTCAAATACATATTCACATTTGGATCCATAATCCACATAAAACAGATTATTGGACATGGTGTGAAATAAGGGTCAAGAAGAAATATGTGTTCTTAAAGGATATCATAGAGGCATTTATTGTCCTAGAACCACTTACTGAGGAGTAAAAAGAAAAAAAAATCTTTTCCCCACTATCTGCCATAAATCCTCCATCATAAACCAAGCATTCAATATGTGTGTGCTGCTGCTGCTGCTAAGTCGCTTCAGTCGTGTCTAACTCTGTGCGACCCCATAGACGGCAGCCTACCAGGCTCCCCCGTCCCTGGGATTCTCCAGGCAAGAACACTGGAGTGGATTGCCATTTCCTTCTCCAATGCATGAAAGTCAAAAGTGAAAGTGAAGTGACTCAGTCATGTCTGACTCTTTGCCACCCCATGGACTGTAGCCTACCAGGCTCCTCTGTGCATGGGATTTTCCAGGCAAGAGTACTGGAGTGGGTTGCCATTGCCTTCTCCCAATACGTGTGTATCAGTGTCTAAATGTGTGTGGAATCTCTATTTCCTGTCCATTAGTCTGTGTGTCTATGCCCCTATCAGTACCACACTACCTTCATGACTGTGGCTTCATTTGCTACAATAAGACTTCCCATCTTATTCTCATTCTTCAAGTCTTGGCTAATATTGGCCATTGGTTTCTCCATATTTGTTTAGAATCAATTAAGTTCTATGAAATACCTCTCAGATGCAATGAATCCTATAGAACACTTTTTGGAGAATTGACTTTAAAAAAATTTTTTTTCTGTTTCAAACACCACCATGGAATATCTCTATGCTTAGGTCCTATTAAGTGTCTCTTCTTATAATTTTATACATATTTTCACCAAGAGGTCATGCACAACTTTTTTTAGATTTATATTTAGTTATTTGATAATTTTCATGATTTAAATGTTAACTTCCTCAAAATTTCCAACAGTATTATAGTATTTATCAAAATATAAATAATGTTTAAGTTGGTTTTATGGCCCAGCAAATTTGTCAAACTGCCTTATTAACTGTAATAGTTGAGCTGCAAGTTCTTTGGCATTTTCTACATACACAATAGCATCTCAAATATTCAGTTTTATTTCTGCTTTTCATTACCTTATACCTTTCGCTTCTATTTCCTGCTTATGTGCACTGTGTAAAATCTCTAGTATAAATACTAAAGAGAAATGGTGATTATGGCTATCCGCATGTCCTTATATTGTTTCACTCTAAAGCAAAAACACTGTGTGTTTCAACATTAGTATAATGATTGCTGGGGGGTTTTATGGAGACATTTTATCAGGTTAAAAACATTATTTTTTATTTATACTTTGCTTGAATTTTAATTAATGAACTTCAGCAAGTGCTTATTTGTTCATTTCAATTGAATAATCATATGACATTTCTCCTTTTATCAATCAATGTGTTGTTTTACAGCAATTGGGTTTGAATAAAAAGTCACCCACTCCTAGGATAAACCCAAATTCGTCCTGATATATTACTTTTCCTTGTTGAATTATTCGACATACCTCAATATTCAAGTGATATTAGCCTGTAATATTCCTTTCCCATATTGTCTTTATTGGGTTTGGCATTGAGGCTTTGCTAGTCTCATAAAGGAGATAGGTAGCATCTCCTCTCTAGAAGATATTGTGTAGTGTTCTTTGAATATTTTCTTGAGATGCTCAGTGAAGCTTTATGAGCATGGGGCTGCCCTTGATAGAATGTTTTTGAAAACAGAATCAATTTATTGAATGTTTAAAGGAAAATTAAAACTTCTTGGGTATATTTCACTAAGTTATATTTTTTAGGGATTTGTCAATTTCATGTAGATTTTCAAAATTATTGGCTTCCCAATGACATATAAGATAACATAGATATGACATACACACACACACACATCTCCCACATACAAACCCTTTCTCAGTTAATGCAAGTATCTTCTCTAACCCTGTGGCTTTACTTTTCACTGTAAAAATTCTGATTATCCACTTTTTGGATAATCAGAATTTCACTTTTATTCATACCATGCTGTGCTTAGTCACTCAGTCGTGCCCAACTCTTTATGACCCCATAGATTGTAGCCCGCCAGACTCCTCTGTCCATAGGGATTCTCCAGGCAAGAATACTGGAGTGGGTTGCCATACCCTTCTCCAGGGGATCTTCCTAACCCAGGGATTGAACTAAGGTCTCCCACATTGTAGGTGGATTCTTTACCATCTGAGCCACCAGGGAAGCCCAAGAATACTGGAGTGGGTAGCCTATCCCTTCTCCAGGGGATCTTCCTGACCCAGGTATCAAACCAGGGTCTCCTGCATTGCAGGGGGATTGTTTACCAGCTGAGCTATCAGGGGAGCCCCACCTCTATTCATAAATACCCAATAAATTTTTATGTAGATCAATTTATCCATTTTTACTTTCTAATTATAATTGGTTAGCACTTTTTATATCTTAAAATTTTTCCCTTTGTTAAGTTTATAAAGAAATTCTTCTTTTAAAAGTTTTTTCCTTTATTTTAAATAATCAAGTTTTATCTTTATTCATACTCAATAAATTTTACTATAAATTATTTTTGCCATTATTAATCATTTTAAACTCATTTTTTGTCTCCATTCTTTTAAAATTTTGACTCTTTATTTACAGTGGATCTTTGAACAGTGCAGGGGTTAAGGGCATCAACCCTCCACCCAGTGGAACATCCAGGTAAAACTTATAGTTGGCCCTCCCATTCTGCGGTTTCACATTCACTTATATAATCAACCATGGATAATGTAGTATGGTAGCATTTACAACTGAAAAAAAAACTTGTATAGAATGAAAAATGAGATGGTGGAGTAGAAGGACTTGAGCATACCTCTGCTAATGAAAACACCAAAATCACAACTAACTTGCTGGACAATCATTTATGAAAAAAGACTTTGACAGACTAGAAAAGATATTCTACTCGCACAAAGAAGAAGCTACAATGAGATGTCAAGAGGGACTCTTTCACAATAAAATCAAACCCCATACCACCAAGTGAGCAACCGACAAACCGGAAAATAATTATTTCTCAGAAATTCTTTCACAAGAGTGAGACTCCCTAGCCCCACGTCAGGCTTCCCAGCCTGGAGATCTGGCACTGGGGGAAAGACCTCCAAGAGCATTTGCTTTTGAAGGCCAGCAGGACTTGAATGCAGGAGCTCTACAGGACTGGGGAAAATGGAGACTCCACTCTTGGGGTGCATATTCAAGGCTTCATGTGCACTGGGACCCAGACCAAAGCAGTGACTCCATAAAAGCCTGGGCCAGACCTAGCTGGGGGGCCTGGAGGGTATACTAGGAAGGTGGGATACCCTATCCTGGGAAGGTGTGGCTCACTGTGAGGGCAAGGACAGTGGTGGCAGACACCCCAGGGAATGCTCATCAGTGTGAGATCTCCTGGAGATTGCCATTTGGGCACCAAGACCTGGCCTTACTCAACAGCCTGCAGGCTCCAGTGCTAGAATGCCTGTTTCACAATAAAATCAAATAACCCCATACCCACAAGGTGGGCAACAAACTGGAAAATAATTGGGAAAAGTCCCACTCATCAGCAAACATGTTGCCTAAAGTCATCCTGAGCCAATAACTGCCTATAAACACATCCCTTGACATGGCCCTGCCAACCAGCAGGACAAAACACAGCCCCACCCACCAATAGCAAGTACTCGTCCTTCCCACTAGGAAGCCTGCACAAGCCCTGAACCAAGTTCACCCACCAGGAGACAGACACCAGAAACAAGAAAACTTACAGTTCTGCAAGGAACTGTAAGTTCTGAGGAACACAGACCACAGACATAGAAAGTTAGATAAAATGAGATTGCAGGAAAATATGTTCCAGATGAAGGAACAAGATAAAACCCCAGAAGAACAACTAAGTAAAGTGAATATAGGCAATCAACCTTGAAAAGAATTCAAAGCAACAATGGTAAAGATGATCCACAATCTCAGAAAATGAATGGAGGCACAGACTGAGAGGATACAAGAAATGTTTATTTATTTTTTTGGAGGGACTAGTTCTTTATTTCAAAAAGACATTTATCAATTTTCAGTATCAAAACAGTTACACTATTGGGTTTTTTTTTTCTCCTAGTTGGTCCCCAGAGAGACCACACCAAAGGTGAGAACATTTTAAGCCAATTAAGCTGCAGGATGCACACCTAACAGACCTCACTGAAACCTCATCAAAAAAGTGGGATTGGGTAGGTAAAGAAACTTTAAAAGATCAGCACAGTGCTAGCCCATAGACTGTAGAGAGCTCTCACAGGCAGATGGGTGACCAGTTTGCCTCAACCCCAAAGAAGCAAAGTTCCAAAATATAAAAATTTACAAGTTTTGTACGTACGCTTTTCAAGATTTCTCCAGCACTAACCGACACAAAGCACAATGAGATGGCACTTTTAGAGACAGCAGCTTCAGACCCAGTAAAGGGTGATGAGATGAGTTTCATATGGCTAAATCAGTGGCAAAACATAATTTTCTTTCCTTTCTTTCAAGGAGGCAGGAGAGCAAATGAGTGGTCACTTCAACATAAGGGGCACATGATCTATTCTGTGAGCAGTTGGGAACAGGGTAGAGCTGCGACAAGGATTTGGTCTCAGAGGTTTCACCATCTTAATTGTTTGGTCACTTCTGATGAAAAAAGGAAAAAAAAAAAAAAAAAAGGTTGTCCAAATTTAAAGCTGAAAACCTGAACGGCACTTTTTTTTTTTTTTTTTTTTTGGCTAACTCCTCCTGGAATCATCATTCTGGTTTGGCAGGTACTTTTTACAGGGCAATGAGGTTTCCCCAAATGGAGCCTTTCTCTGGGCTGCTAGGCTCTCAGTAAGGCAGGCCCAAACCTTTTCCCTTTCTCTCTGGAGAAGGCAATATACATTAAGCTGAAATGTTACCTTCCAAAAGTGAGAAAGGGATTAGACTGCTGCTTCAGAACTACGGAATTATCTGGAATGTTTTTTTACAAATGGTTGTTACATCAACAACAAAAAAGGTAATTACAAAATGTGTACATCACAACATGCTTTTAAAGACACTTTGCATTGTGCTCACATTCCCTTAAACGTTGTTCCCAAAGATGCTCAGCCTCTAAGCCCAACTGGAATCTCTGGGGAGAGGCAGAGACAGTTTGGAGAAAAGGACACAGGAGTAGGGGGGGTGGAAGAGGTGGCGAAAGGAGAAAGCACCCTTCCACTTAAAGATCAGCCCTCAGTTTAAAGGTCAGCTTCGGGCAGGCTGGCCCCAGCGGAGTCGGGGTGAGATGGAGGAGCAGCGGCAGGGCGGGGCTGGGGTGCTCTACATCTTATTGAGGTCAAGCAGAGTCTGGTCCAGCATCCTTTGTGTACAGAGGTGCTCCTCTTTGGTGCATTTCAGTTTATCTTCCAAATCATCAGTTGTCTTTTCCAGCTTGGCTACTGATCTCTCAGCAAACTCAGCACGGGTCTCTGCCTCCTTGAGTTTATCGGTAAGAATCTTTATCTCTTCCTCTTATTTGTCTTCTTTTTGAGAGTACTTTTCTTTAGCAGCACTCAGACACTTCAGGTTCTGGTCCATCAGTCTGATTTGCTCATCTATCTCTCGGCAACGGGACTCTGCCTGCTCGGCTCGCTCCTCTGCGCGCTCCAAGTCTCCCTCAATAATCACCAACTTGAGAGCCACCTCTTCGTACTTCCTGTCTGCCTCTTCTGCAATGTGCTTAGCTTCTTTGAGTTGGATTTCCTGGAGTTCCATTTTTTCTTCATCTTTTAAGGCTCAGTTTTCAATAACCTTCATACCTCTGTCGCTCTCATCAGCAGCTTTCTCAGCTTCCTCCAGCTTTTGCAGGGCAGTGGCCAGGCGCTCTTAAGCTCAGTGCAGCTCCTCTTCAACCAGCTGGATCCTAAGGTTCAAGGAGGCTACCTCAGCCTGTTCTCAGGCCCGTCTTTCTTCCTCCACTTCCCGCGGGAGGCGCTCGGCCCTCTCCTCTGCATCGTCGGCCTGCTGCTGCAGAACCTGGATCTTGCGCTTCACCGCCTTGATGGTGGTGATCCCGGCCATGGTCCCCACGCAGCTCCTGCTTGCCTTCGGGTTCCTGCCTCCTCAGCTTGGCGTTGCAGCCGCTTCTCCAAGAAATGTTTAATAAAGATCTAGAAGATTTAAAGAACAGAGATGAACAATACAGTACAATATAATTATTCAACAATACAATACAGTGACTGAAATGAAAAATACACTAGAAGAAATCAATAGAATAAATGAGGCAGGAAAATGAATACATGAACTGAAAGACAGATTGGTAGAAATCACTGTTGCAGAACAGAAGAAAGAAAGAAGGATGAAAAGAAATGAGGACAGCCTAAGAGACCAAAATTCACATTATGAGGAGGAGAGAAAGAGAAAGGACCTAAGAAAATATTTGAAGAGGTAAGAGCTGAAAATTTCCCTAATATGGGAAAAGAAACACTCACTCAACTACAGGAAGCACAGAGAGTCCCATACAAGGTAAGCCAAAGGAGGAACACAGAGAGACACATATTAATCAAATTGACAACAATTAAAGACAAAGAGAAAATATTAAAAGCAACAAGGGAAAAGCAACAAATAACATACAAAGAAACCCCATACCATTATCAGCTAATTTTTCAGTAGAAACTCTGCAGGCCAGAAGGGAATCGCACAGTATATTTAAAGTGATGAAGCGGGAAAACCTATAACCAAGAATGCTCTACTCAGCAAGGCTCTCATTCAGATTTGATGAAGAAATCAAAAGCTTTACAGACAAGGAAAAGCTGTGAGAAGCCAACACCACCAAACCATCTTTACAACAAATGCTAAAGGAACTTCTCTAGGTGAAATAAAAGGCCACAACTAGAAACAAGAAAATTATGAATGGGAAAGCCCACCGGTTAAGACAAACATACAGCAAAGACAGGAAAACATCCACACACAAATATGATGTCCAAACCAGCAATCATGAAAAGAGGAGAGTACACAAATGCAGGATATTGGGAATGCATTTGAAATTAAGAGATCAGCAACTTAAAACAATATTGTACATCAAAACCTCATGGGAACCAAACCTACAGTAGACACGCACACACAAATCCAAACATGATACTAAACATAATCATCAAATCACAAGAAGAGAGAACTAAAGGGGGAGGGAAGGAAAAAGATCTACCAAAACAAATCCAAAACAATTAACAAGATGGCAATAACATACATATCAATAATTACCTTAACTATAAAAGCTTTAAATGCTCCAACAAAGACAGACTTGCTGAATGGATACAAAAATAAGGCCCATATATGCACTATCTACAGAAGACCCACATCAGATATAGGCACATATAAAGACTGAAAGTGAGGGGATAGAAAAAGGTGTTCCATGCAAATGGAGATCAAAAGAAAGTTGGAGTAGCAATACTCATATCAAACAAAATAACTTTAAAATAAAGACTGTTACAAGAGACAAAGAAGGACACTGCGTAATGATCAAGAGATCAATCTACGAAGAAAATATAACAATTGAAAATATATATCCACCCAACAGAGGAGGACCTCAATATATGAGGGAAATGCTAATAGCTGTAAAAGGAGACATCTATATTTTATTATACTGATAATATTATCTTAAAAACTAAAGGGTTTTTTCCTCTTTTGTTATTTACTATTTCTTAGTCATGATGTCTTGTATCCTTATGTGTTTGCTGAGCTGTTTGTATTTGGCTATATGCTTGTCACTATACTTGAAAAATAACTTTTTAGGTATAATTCGAATTTTGAAGATAAGTGAATTTCTTGTAGATTTGCCATAGATTCTGCCAGGTACTTTGGAACACAATCCATAAGTACAATAACAGAAGTTCAAGGCTTGAGAGTCCATTAAAAAGTCCAGATAATTGCAAACTTTCAAGAAATTATTTGCAATTACTAACTCAATACCTCTTTTTTGTTAATTTGAGCATGTAGCCTTTTAAGTTCATAGCTTATTGCAGGGAGGGTTTGACTAGACCTGTCTGTCTAGACTAGACCTCGTGATCTTTGATTTCTACACCATCATTTTAGGTGCTCTTCAAACAGAAGCTCAAATTCTGTGGATTTAGCAAATTCTCTCAGAGAAATAGAGCTACCTGTCTTGATTCCCATTATTCCTTCTGTTTTAACCTAATAATAACTCTTGCATTGGGAGTTCTTCAAGGCTTTTAAGGTTTCCATACATTTTAAACAAGTGTGTTTGGGGTTGGTTTTGGTGGGAAGATGGGCATGAAATCCTAGTCACTGTTAATGAAATCCCTAAACATCTCTCTACCCAGATCGTTAGGAGCATATTTTTTACTTCCCTTTTTGCACATGGACTCTCTGTTCTTTATACTTTCCCCTTAGTTTAAATTAGAGTAACATTTTAAAAACAAAATAAACAGTTAAAAAGCTTACATAATAATAAATTAAAATTACCCAAAGGCACTAAGTAAAGTAGTTATACTATTTTTGCTTGTTTTCCTGTTTGCTGCCTATATCTTTTTGAGATGCATAAGGAAATTTCATGAGGTTGTAATCGTTTACAATGTAATAGGGACAGAATTAAGTTCTTTGCAGCTTTGAGAATAAGCGCCAAGCTGTGTATATTTGTATATGGGGAGAGGATCCTTAACTTTCATAAGATTTTTCAAGTGGGCTTATCACAATCCATAAAAGGCTGAGAACTCTATTGGTTTTCAATTCTGACATTTTTGCAAACATTTACTGTATTGTAGGGCTTTCTGTGCCAACACAGAGTCTTCCAAGTATTTTTAAGAGCGTCTAGCAGAAGGAAATGGCAACCCACTCCAGTATTCTTGCCTAGAAAATCCCGTGGACAAAGGAGCCTGGTGGGCTGCTATCCATAGGGTCACACAGAGTTGGACATGACTGAAGCGACTTAGCATGCATGCATGCATTGGAGAAGGAAATGGCAACCCACTCCAGTATTCTTGCCTGGAGAATCACAGGGACAGAAGAGCCTGGTGGGCTGCCATCCATGGGGTCGCACAGAGTCGGACACGACTGAAGTGACTTAGCAGCAGCAGCCCCCTGTGTTACTCTACAGAGCTCTGCCGTCCCTTCTCTCAGTGTTGAGTGTCCACTCCTTCAGCTGTCACAGGTAGCAGAGAGCTACCTCCTTCTTAGGCGCCAGCGCCCGTGGAGCAGAGACGGGTTTAGGCTGATGGGTCTATCATGGATGAATAGGATCTGAGATGTTTTTCCCCAGGGTCTGATGGCTGTCAACAAAATCAAGTCACTGGGCTTCTTCTGCAGGCAGGGAAGCTTCTGGGACACAAAAACATTCAGCTCAGTAGGAAGCAGAAAAATAGAAGCCGTCCCCAGTATCGTGATGCACTGAGAGTTTGTTGGGGGCTCAAGTGACCTGAGAGAGAAGTGGTCAGTGGCAGAGCCTCATTCTTCCCTTTTCTTTCTCTGGCAGTGCCCTGCACCCACCCAGGAACAGAGCTACTCAGTGTGCTGGGCAACTTCTAGAAAGAAGTGGGAGCAGCCAGGGTCTGGGTGGGGCTCAGGACCAGGGGGTGAAGACATGCAGGTTCCATTCCCTGAGGGAGAAGGAGGAAATAGACAGGTCCCAGCCTTGATGCTTGTGAGGACTTGACTGAATTTGGCGGGTTTGGGGCTCTGGGACACGCAGCCTCCACCCCGGTGCCCTGGGTTCGCATTTCTGTGGCCGGCACGGACTCAGCAGCTGTGCATGCTGTTGCACTGAAGGCTTCAGTTACTGCCTTCCCCCAGGTCCCTGGCAGTTGGTGGGCAAGCCTCTTGGGCAGCTCTGGGTGATGAAACTGATCACAGCAGCAGGAGAATGGGACTGTGGATGCTCGAGCCCCCACCCCCACCCTCAAACCCCCACCTTCACCTTTGCTTCCTCTCCCAGGGGCTCAAAGTCTGGCAGGAGGAAGTAGGGGCAGCAATTGCTGGGCAGCCTCGCCGGGAAGATGTGGCTGCACCTGCTCCTCGTGGCCTTTCTCCTGTCCCCCAGGGCTCAGGCAGGTGAGTGACCGTTCCCACCCTCAGGGGCCCAACTCCACCCGATAGACTCTGAAGGCAGACCGCCCAGACACTTGCTAGCCCTGTATCACTGGGCAGCTTGCATGAGTCCACAGTTTCCAGCTTCAGATTCTGAGGGCAGGAATTCTATCAGGCCTACCTGGAGAGTCACTATGAGAGTTTAAGTGATGTGGTGTACATAAGGCTCTCAGAACTACCCTGGCACATCAGATCAGATCAGATCAGTTGCTCAGTCATGTCTGACTCTTTGCCACCCCGTGAATTGCAGCACACCAGGCCTCCCTGTCCATCACCAACTCCCGGAGTTCACTGAGACTCAACATCCATCGAGTCAGTGATGCCATCCAGCCATCTCATCCTCTGTCGTCCCCTTCTCCTCTTGCCCCCAATCCCTCCCAGCATCAGAGTCTTTTCCAATGAGTCAACTCTTCGCATGAGGTGGCCAAAGTACTGGCTATATAAATGTGCTCTCTGAACTCAGTTGCAGCCCCTGTGTCAGAGCCTAGGAGATCAAGATACAGTGATAGTGGGTCCATCAGCCCATCTCTAGATCCTTAAATTCATGAGCTGGACTCACAGGGATCTGGAAAGTTCCCTGAGGAAGAAAGTGCCACAGAACTTCAGGGAGAGGCGGCGCCAGAGGGCTCTGGGTTTGCCATCCCCACAGCAGAGAAACCCTCCTGTGAGGGAGGCCGCAGCTGGCCCCGCCTTCCGGGCAGGTGGGAGGGCGCTGAGGCTGGATGGAGAGCCAGCAGCACTTTCTGCAGGATCCTGGAGCCTCCCCCAGTTCTGCACCCTGCAGACCCCATTCTCACCAACCACCAGCTCACCCTGCCCCTGCTCATCTCTCCTGCTCCCCAACTTCCAGTCTTTCTGGAGGCACCAAGCCCATGTCCACACACCCGCCAGTGCAGAGGTAATGCTAGTGCTTCCTTCCAGGGCAGATCATCGGAGGCCGAGAGGCCAGGCCCCATTCCCGCCCCTACATGGCATATATTCAGACCCTGACACCAGCAGGTCCGACCATTTGTGGGGGGTTCCTGGCGCGTGAAGACTTCGTGATGACAGCAGCTCGCTGCTTGGGAAGGTGAGAACTTAAAGAGCTGCTGCTGCTGCTGCTAAGTCACTTCAGTCGTGTCCAACTCTGTGTGACCCCATAGACGGCAGCCCACCAGGCTCCCCCGTCCCTGGGATTCTCCAGGCAGGAACACTGGAGTGGGTTGCCATTTCCTTCTCCAATGAATGAAAGTGAAAAGTGAAAGGGAAGTTGCTCAGTCGTGCCCAACT
The DNA here is from genome assembly GCF_019923935.1 of Bubalus bubalis. Classification (NCBI taxonomy): domain Eukaryota; kingdom Metazoa; phylum Chordata; class Mammalia; order Artiodactyla; family Bovidae; genus Bubalus; species Bubalus bubalis. Next base: position 35,632,552 of record NC_059176.1, read on the forward strand.
CTTAGCGACCCCATGGACTGCAGCCTACCAGGCTCCTCCGTCCATGGGATTTTCCAGGCAAGAGTACTGGAGTGGGGTGCCATTGCCTTCTCCGTAAAGAGCTTCTAGGCACCTGCAAAGCAGATCCAGAAGAGTTCATGAGAGGAGCCATTGAAGGCAGGTTTCTAGCAATGAATAGGTGAAAAAAGACCAAGAGAAGGCCTGTGTGAATGGATAGAAAGGAGGGTCTGATCAGAAAGAATAAGAGGGGGGATGGAAGGCACACCATGGGACTCAAATTGTGAATTCAAGCTCTTTTTCAACTTCTGTAGGGGAGGCAATATTTAAGGTCATTGAATTTCCCACCACCCCCTCATCTCAAGGGGAGGCCTAAGGCACAGAGTTCAGCCCCAGAGCCCTCCTGTCCCTTGGTTCCCTTGGCTGAGGTCTCACTACCCTGGGCAGTCACTCGACCTGTATCGGGGACTGCAGTTCCTGCAGCTCAAACCTACCTCTAGGCTCCCTTTCCTTTGCAGCCAAATAAATGTCATCTTGGGGATCCACAGTGTCACCGCTTCTGAATGGACGCAGCAGCGCATCCCTGTTCTCAGACCCATCCCCCACCCCAGATACAATCAGCGGAACAACCGGAACGACATCATGTTACTGCAGGTACCGACCCTCTGGTTCTTCAACTGGGTGGCTCTCTCCCAGCCTGGGGGGCTTCATGTGTCCTGGGACCATGGAGGGGGAATCAGGGCTGACTCCCAGGGTGGTGGTGGGCATGGGGTGAGCATACAGTCCCTGAGTGCCTGCACACTTCCTGCCAGCTGGCGAACAGAGCCAGACAGGATGAAGCCGTGAGGCTGGTAGCTCTGCCTCAGACAGAGGAAATGCTGAGCCCTGGGACCCAGTGCACGGTGGCCGGCTGGGGCCTCACCAGACTGCACAGGAGAGCAATCACACTCCAGGAGGTGCAGCTGACAATTCAGAGGGATGGAGAGTGTCACCGTCGCTTCAATTTCTACACCAGCCAAAAGCAGATCTGTGTAGGGGACCCAAGAGAGGGGAAGTCCACTTTCCTGGTAAGACAATGTAGGGTGTGCCCAAGACAGGGGGCCCTGGGCACAATGGGCAGTGGGGACAGATTCCATCTCTGTGGCTGCAGCCTGGGATCCACACCAAAGTGACGTGGGGTGGGGAGGGGGGCTTTCCCCCATGCATCTGGTGTCTGGGGGAATAGGAGAAATACCAGACATGCAGGATGTTCACGTGCAGGTTTTCCTGGGGCCAGTGAGGTGCCTTGACCTGGGTTGGGCTGGAGAAGCAACCACAGTCAGGGCTGAAGCCCAGCGATGGGAAAATTCAGAAGCTTTTCTTCTGCACCCCACCACCCTCCCATCTCACACACAGCCGGCACTGGAAGGAGCTCCCTTCAACCCCCGTCTTCTCTGAGGGTTGGGAGAGGGCAACAGGAGTGGGGGGTCCTGGAAAACTGAGTGCCCTTTCCCTCCTCTGCCTGTAGGGGGACTCCGGTGGCCCCCTTGTGTGTAGCAATGTGGCCCAGGGCATTGTCTCCTATGGAGACAGGATGGGGACCCCTCCAGCAGTCTTCACCAGAATTTCCAGCTTCCTGCCCTGGATAAGGAGAACAATGAGACGCTTCCAAGAGTGGAGACCAGAGTGACATCCCACGAGACTGACTCTCCTTCTCTGGGGCAGAGCCCAGCTCCAGGGCAGTTCCCAGAGCCTTAATAAACATCCTCATCTGGAGTGGAAATAACTGATTTCTAATGTGTTCATTAAACATTATTTGTGCACAACAAAGTGTGCCAGGAATGAGGGTGAGCTTTGTCGAGGAAGATGGGATCTCTTTCCCAGGACAAGTGAATCCCTATTCCTACCGGCCTGGGGTCAGCAGGAGCTTCTTCCCTCCTCCAAGCCACCCATTCCTCCGTGTCCCCTCTACCCACAGCCTGGGGAGGGATGGAGGGACCTACCTCTCCCCAGAGTAGGGCTTTCCATTCTCTACCCACTAGAGTATTAGAAAGACTCCACACTAGGTATTAAAGTGTACCCCAAAACCACGTGCCATTGGTGTGAGAAGGATGAGTTGGACAGGCAGACCAAAGGGACAACTGAAATTCTAAACGAGGCCCAATTTAGTATATGGTGAACAATTCTCAAACCACTGGGAAACAATAAACTTTTAATAGGTGTCATTGAAACAAAATAGAATCACTGGGTAAAAAAGATACAGTTAGGTCCATACTTCCTATCATAATCCAAGATAAGACTCAAATGGGATCAAAAATCTAAATGTTTAAAAAATCAAGCCACACAAGTACTAGAAGAAAGAAAAAAGAAGATTTACTCTCTTAAAAATATCTAACAAACACCCATATCAAAGTTGCGCTTTTCACAATGGCCAAGAGATGGGAGCAACCCAACTGTCTATGGACAGCCAGAGTCTTTCTCCTAAACCCTTTACCACACCAACCTTCACTGTGCTCTAGACCGGTGTTCTCAGTTTCACTGTGATGAGAATCTCCTGCTGGGTTTGTTACTCTAAAATTAAACAAACCTCCACACAATATGTTGACTAAAATGCCTTTTACCCTGAAGATTAACCCATGACTAATACATCAATATTATATTGAAATAAAGGATATCTGAAGTAACATAATAACTTAAACCCAAGCTTTTAGCACCTTAAGGTAACTGTAGAGAATCAGCTAGGAGGTCCTACATCCATCAAAATGTTAATAACTCCTTGCAGTGTTACATTTCCCACCTGAATTCTTGCAGTTTCCATAATCTGAAATGGAATGATCCATATGCACATATCAAATCCAACTGGCTCTACACAGATATACCTTAGCAAATTTGTCCATTATGTTTATGGGTTCAGTTCAGTTACCCAGTCGTGTCTGACTCTTTGCAACCCCATGAGTGGCAGCACGCCAGGCCTCCCTGTCCATCACCAGCTCCCAGAGTTTACTCAAACTCCTGTCCATCGAGTCGGTGATGTCATCCAGCCATCTCATCCTCTGTCATCTCCTTCTCCTCCTGCCCCCAATCCCTCCCAGCATCAGGGTCTTTTCCAATGAGTCAACACTTCGCATGAGGTGGCCAAAGTATTGGAGTTTTAGCTTTAGCATCAGTCCTTCCAAAGAACACCCAGGACTGATCTCCTTTAAAATGGACTGGTTGGATCTCCTTGCAGTCCATGGGACTCTCAAGAGTCTTCTCCAACACCACAGTTCAAAAGCATCAATTCTTCGGCGCTCAGCTTTTTTCACAGTCCAACTCGCACATCCATACATGACCACTGGAAAAACCATAGCCTTGACTAGACAGACCTTTGTTGGCAAAGTAATGTCTCTGCTTTTTGATATGCTATCTAGGTGGGTCATAACTTTCCTTCCAAGGAGTAAGTGTCTTTTCATTTCATGGCTGCAGTCACCATCTGCAGTGATTTTGGAGCCCAAAAAAATAAAGTCTGACACTGTTTCTACTGTTTCCCCATCTATTTGCCATGAAGTGATGGGACCAAATGCCATGATCTTAGTTTTCTGAATGTTGAATTTTAAGCCAACTTTTTCACTCTCCTCTTTCACTTTCATCAAGAGGCTTTTTAGTTCCTCTTCACTTTCTGCCATAAGGGTGTGCCATCTGCATATCTGAGGTTATTGATATTTGTCCCGGCAATCTTGATACCCATGTTTATGGGTACTTCTTGTCAAAAATTCATTTGCCTAAAGTTCAGTGTATGCCATTTTCCACAAAACGTTAACATCTTTGACAACATTCAGTCATTTCCTCTAAATTTGATATCACCTACCCATAGGAATTATCTCTTACTTATATGTTTTCAGGGATAAAAGTCTCATTATTAAATGTCTGCATTGCCAGATGGAAAGAATACTTGATGGTGGGGGCAGGGGGAGAGGAGAGAGCAGTGGAAGAGCCCTCATGAAGCCCTTCCTCTCTGTAACATTTACTTTGAGCCCCAGAGCTGAAGCTCCAATACTTTGGCCATCTGATGCAAAAGGTGACTCACTGGAAAAGACCCTGATGCTGGGAAAGATAGAAGGCTGGAGGAGAAGGGAACAAAAGAGGATGTGATGGTTGGATGGCATCACCGACTCAATGGACATGAGTTTGAGCAAACTTCAGGAGGTGGTGAAGGACAGGGAAGCCTGGCGTGCTACAGTCCATGGGGTCGCAAAGAGTTGGACATGACTGAGCAACTAAACAACCACCACCAGAGCACCACCCAGGTCAGGAATGCCCAGGAAACTCCCAGGACAGACCCATCTCTCCTCCAAGCCTCTCCCTGCCAGTCAGCTCTCCAAGGCAGCTGTCTGCCTCCAGCCCCCCTGCTGGAAAGATTTCTATAGCCCTCACCATGCCCATGTCCATAGGACAATTCCCTTCATGACCATTTCAGAAGCGAGTTCCACCACTCCTCACAGCTCAGCATACTTCCTTATTAAGTAAACCTCAGCAGCAGAGCTTCAGCAAGAAAATATTTTGCACACCAAAAACTAGTGCAAAAGAACACAGTTCCTCTCGCTCTCTTTCTCTGCTTTCAACCTCTGTGCTTTGGAAGACCTACTGACTTGTCTGGAAAGTCACAAAACCATGACAAGCTCTAGGACAGAAACCCGACCAGGAACTTCACTCCTGACCTGATAGCTCAGGCAGACTTCCGGTCCATAGAAACCTGGTGCCTGTGCCCTGGGGCAGAGCATCAGAGTCAGGAGAAGCTAGACACTGGTGATACATCAGAACTAGCAGCATCACAGAAGTGAGGGCTGGTAACCTTGATCATGGTTGTCTGAGTTTGTCTGGGAAAAGTGGGGACCCCAGGAGAAAGCCACCTTTCTCCAACTCATCCACCAACCTCGAGTTGGAGACAAGAGGGCAGCCCAGGACCGGTCCCAATAGCTCAAAGAATATGTCTTTCTTGTGGAAACGTTAAAAAAAAGAAAAACTCTCAGTATACAAAATCTGCCCAATACTTTATGAATCATTTCAAGATTTTAGGTGGCTTGACCCCCAGAACAACTACAAACTTCACTAGACTGATATCTATCAAGACTGCTTTATCACCAGCAATCCACTCCTGGGCACATATACAGACAAAACTCTAATCCAAAAAAATATATGCAATCTGTGTTCAAAGCAGCGCTATTCACAATAGCCAAGACATGGAAGCAACCTAAATGTCCATTAACAGATGAATGGATAGAGAAGATGTGGTACGTATATACAGTGGAGTACCATTCAGCCATAAAAAATAATGAAATAACGCCATTGCAACAACATAAATGCAACTGGAGATCATCATACTAAGTGAAGTCAGAAAGTAAAAGACAAATACCATATGAAATCACATATGTGAAATCTAAGATACGGCACAAACGAACCTGTATTCAAAATAGAAACAGACGCATGGACATAGAGAAGAGACTTATGGTTGCCCCTGGGAGGGGGTTAAGGGAAGGTTGGAGTTCGCAGATGGAAGCTATTACGTATAGAATGGATAAACATTAAGGTCCTTCTGTGTAGTGCAGATAACTATAGTCATAGTTAATCATAATGGAAAAGAGTATTTTTAAAAAGAATTATATATGTACATGTGTCACTGAATCATTTTGCTGTATGAAAGAAACTAACATTGTAAATCAGCTATACTTCAATTTTTAAAAAAGGTTGCTTTTTCAAGTTTCCACTGAATTTTCAGAAGTACAATTTTCACAGGCTACATTATGATTCACTGTTTTGTTGTGCAAAAAATTACGAAACCATTTTCACATCCAGAAATTTAACAGGCCTATCTCCAAACACCCCTAGTACCCCCCCCCACACTTGGTTGACCCTGGCCCAAGAGAATCAGATGGTTCCATTGATTAGCATCAGCTCTGCATGCTCTGGGGCTTTCCTGAGTTACGAGGCCTAGGATGGTACTAGGGGTTCCCAGAAAGACAAGACTCTTTTGTGCTCCTTACCTTCTCTCCCAGTGAGCCACAGTTAACATGAGGTTGTCTCATGCCAGGAACCCCCAACACCTGCTCCAGCCTTGTTTGTTATCATAAAAATCTACAGATACCATGTATGGTGGGGAGCGCCATCTGACCTTTCTGCCCCATTTCATCTCCCCTGAAAACGAAAATTTCCCTGGAGTTCTGTCTTCATAGGAAACAGGACAGGAACTGCCAGGTGGCCTAAAACAATTGGACGTTCAGAGGATGATAGTCCTCAATGGTCTTTAGGGACCCAGCTCAATGAGATGGGGGCCTCAGGCTCCCCTGGGCAGCACAGCAGGCTCGCAATGTGACCTGTTTCCCTGGTTAGTTCTTATCTCTCCATAGAGAGGAGGGGCTCAGCCTTTGTTCTGGAGCACTTCAAATACATGTGAGGGGGTGGGGATCTGTCTTCGAGATAAACCACCTGGAAGCTACTCTCTCTGACCTACTCTGGCTCTTTCTTTGTTCCTGAGCTTCTCAGACCCCCTGTGTCCTGCTTACTTCCAGATGAGGCTGGTTTCAAAAACCCAAAACTTTTGAGCTCGTGGAGCAGAATACCCTGGCTTCTTTCTCCCCCATCATGAGCCAGGCACATAGTAAATGTCCCACAAATGCTGTTGGATATGTGAATGAACAGTCTCCAAAATTGCTTTGGGTCCTAATGTGGTCTGAATTTCAGCACAGATTTATCTTTTTAAGCAATTTAACTTTCAAGCCAAAGAGGACATGTGCAAGGATTAGAAACCAGAGTGAGGTGGGGAAATGGGAGGAGGGGGCCTGGGTGGAAGCCAGCCCCCATGAGGGCCATGGAATCGGTGGTGAGGTGACACCGTGAGGCTCGCCTGGGTTCTAGATACCTGCCCTGGTGGAGCAGAGTGGCTCAGGAGAGCGGGGTCAACGAGAGGGTGACATCTAGGAAACTGTGAGATGGCTCATTCATTCTTATTCTGGACGGTAGCTCCTGGGACAACGCAACTCACCCTTAGCTTTGGAGAATGGGAAGTTACAACACTCATTCTCAGCTGTCCCTCCCCACCAGGATCCTGTGCCATCCTAATTATAAATAACTTTCCACATGCCAGGGTGTGACCTATGAAAGGGAGAAGACCCACCAGGTCTCCATGGGAGTGGTTTTCTGTAATCTGCACACACTGTGTCCAGAAGCAGATCTGGAGTCTAGCAAATTTCTGGGAAAGGACTGAGGCGAGGAACATCATAGCAATAGTCTCGCAGGGGCACTGGGGAAGTGGTGTTGCTGGAATAAGCCAGGCCTCTGAGGACAGAGGGCCTTCCCTTGTGACTCGGTTGGTAAAGAATCTGCCTACAGTTTGGGAGACCTGGGTTCGATCCCTGGGTTGGGAAGATCCCCTTTAGAAGGGAAAAGCTACCCACTCCAGTATTCTGGCCTGGAGAATTCCATGGACTGTATAGTCCATGGGTTGCAAAGAGTCAGACATGACTGCACAACTTTCACTGAAGACAGGGACAGTCACTTAACCTCCTTTAGCCCCAGGGGCTAAGGTCGGCTGGAGGTCGGCCAGTAAGAACAGGAGCAACAGCATCTTCTCTGAAAGCTGAGCAGGTCTGAAGCAGCGTGCGCATTCTCCTTCCAGGTTTTTTCAATTCTGAGTTTAAAAGGGCAGTCTCGGGCACCACCAATTTACTCGTGGTTCTATTGATTCCCAAGATGTGAACTTTCATAGAATTTTCATCAGAAAAGTCTATGTGGTAAGGGTGTTTCAGGAGCTGCATTCTTAGGCCCTTGAAAGCACAACAAAATTCATCTAGAGAAAGTCCTGGATGGACTTTCTGAACAGAGAAAGGTGGGGGGCTGGTGGCATTAATCCGAAATGGTGCCCCCTTCCTCTACTTTTGATCCTCCAAGACCATAAATCTGACCCCACCATGCCTTGACTTTGTCATTAGGTATCAAAAAGCATACAACTATCCAATTATACTCTGTAGAACTTCACTTTTTTTGGATAGCTGAAGAGGTTTGTTGTTGTTATCTTTATAAGTGCAAAATTACCAAGCAGAAGTCTTTCCTAGAACACATTAGGCAAGAGCCTAGCCGTCCATCAGCTTCTTGGTAGTTTCAGGCAACTGCAAACTGTTGGGGATGCAGGTGAGGACCAGAGACTGCGGATGAAGTGGAGGTGGGGTGTCAATGAGAGTGCCAGGAAGATAAGGTAGTGACAGAATAGAAGAGTTTGAGAAGGTGGGTTTGACAGACAAATGCACCTGAATTTATTTTATGGTCCAGTCCTAGGTAGCCCTTATAAAGCCAGAATTGTTCTCAACTTGTTGATATTTCAAAGATTTAAAAGACCCCAATATTAAAGCAGTTGGGAAGCATGCAGATAGTAACAGCAAGAGGATAAACAAAGCTTTGTCATTCATTCTAAGTTTTCCGGGTCAGTCCTGTCCCTCCTGGCCCAGGTAATGTGGGTTCCAGGAAAGACCATGATGTGGGCAAAGGTTCTGCCCACCAAGGCTCCTTGTTCCTGGTGAGGAACCAGGCATATTTGCTCATGCAGTTCTCTGCACACAGGTATTTAAGCGTTGTCAGCCTTAAGGGCAAGTTCCAAGCTATGATTCTACTTAGAATACATGCAATCAGACAAACAGTTTAAATTGCTTTTATTTGTTCTTTTATAATTTAATATAGATATGAGAAGACTTCTGGAATCTTATCTCAAACTGGACATAATGTTTAAGATACTTTGCATGTATTGGCTCAGGCCTTACCCGCAAGGAGGAACATGTATCTTCTCATTTTCACTCTCTGCCCCAGACATGACCGTTAAAGGGGATACATGGCTTCTTAGCTTTGATGGTTTACTGGTCCTCCCCCACCACCAATCTGCAAACCACAAATATGCTCAGCAATGTTGTAATAATTTATTAAACCACTGTGTTGACACACTGGGCTTTAATGTACCTATAAAATATTATTTATGATGTTTGGGGAAGTATAGAAAATCAAAGAGGATAAACTATAGTTTTAGCCCAAAGCAGGTGTTTATCATTTTACTGCATCTTGTCACATAGAGCCGTGAGAGTTTTCACAATTTCTGTAGCTGGTTTCCTGTGCATTTGGCTGCGCTATCACACTTTTCTGACAGCTTTCCTCAGCTATTTGGACTCCACCTTGGACTACACTTGCACCCCACACGTGGCTCCAGCCTCCCTTCTCCAGGGCTCCCAGTGGATCCACATAATGTTGATCAGCAATTGTCTCTCTCTCTGTTCTCCTTCTCCCCGCCTCCTCCTGTCTCACCTGACCCACATCTAGCTCTGCTGCTTGGACCGAGGGCAGAAGGCACCTGTGTCGAGCTTGGCTGTTATTCCAGGAGAGTAGCTGGCTGCCCCTGTCAAGTCATCACTAACAAATCTGGAATTGCTTTAGGACTTTTCAGTGAACAGAAGTAAAAAATAAAAATGAATAGGATATCAGATGTGTGGAACACCTCATGCATCTTATAAGTAGGGAGTCCCAGAAGGAGAAGAGACACAGAAAGAGCAGAAAAAAAAAATTAAAGAGGGAGTTTGAGAGAGAATGGATACATGTATAGGAATGGCTGAGTCACTCTGCTGTGCACCTGAAAAAAGTCACATTATTCATTGGCTATACTCCAATATAGGGCTTCCCTGGCGGCTCAGTGCTAAAGAATCCTTGCCTGCCAATGAAGGAGATGCAGGTTCGGTCCCTAGGTTAGGAATATCCCCTGGAGGAGGAAATGCAACCCATTCCAGTATTCTTGCCTTAAAAATGGACAGAGGAGCCTGGCAAGCTGGGTCCATGGGGTCGCAAGAGAGTCAGACACAACTAAGCATGCCCATGCATGCATACTCCAATAGAAAATAAAAAGTTGAAAAATTTTGAATAAATGATGGTTGAAAATTTCACAATATTGATGAAAAACTGTAAAGTATTAACGTTCAAAACCAAGAAACTCAGTGAACTCCAAGTAGGAGAGAGTATCAATATCATAGAAGAATGGGTGAGATTTCCCCCACTCCTCCTTTCTTTCTATCCTAGATCTCATCATTTTATTTCCAGCCCAGCCCTCTCTTCAGATAGCACCTCTGGCTCATTCTCTCCTACAGTTTCTCCTTCTGTGTTATGTTCACGCATGAAAAATGCTGGGGTGGAGCTACTTCTGCGGTCTATGACATTATTCAGACACGGGGCCTCTTGTCCTTGATCTAGAAACTAGAGTGCTCTTAAGGGAAAAGTAACTCCAACAATGCCATCTGTGTGCAGAAGAGGTAGCTGCCCACTTTCTCCAAATAACGTCTTCTACCATTAGAACTTTTTAAGAAGAGTTGCAAGAAATTTAAATAACTTTTTAAATTGTAGTAAAATATACATAATAGAAAATTTACCTATTAACCAGTTTTAAGTGTGCAGTTCAGTGGCATTAAGTACATGAACATCATTGTGCAACCTCCACTATTATCCATCTCAAAAAAATTTTCACCTTCCCAAATTGAAACTCTTAACCCATTAAGTAGTAATCCCCCATTACCCCTTCCCCCCAGCCCCTGGGAATCACCATTCTACTTTGTATCTCCTGAATTTGCAAGAGATTCTTACATAAATGCAAGAGCCTTCATGATCACATTGTGAGTCTTGTACCTCACTTATCACTTACGCCTTAATAGGTAGCAGGCAAAACCTGTGCAAACAGACTGTAAGAGAAAAGGGATGAAGAGCGAGCTGGGGAGGGAACAAGTCATCACAAACAAGCCTGCCTGACTTCATCCTGCCCCTGACAACCAGGTTGAAGCCAAGGTTCCTCCTACCTGTCCCTGCATGTGTACAGGTAGGCTAGAGAGGCCTCGCTCTGCATACTTTGGGCCATCTTGTAAGCTGAAGAAAGAGGTGAGAAGCAAATGCCCTTGCTCATCTGGGACAACTGAAAGATATCCGAAGCCTGGTGAGGGCATCTGTTCTTGTTTTCAAGCGAAGAATAGCCCAAGTTCAAAGTGACTGCCCCCACCTGGGCATTCCTTCTCTAGTCTTTCTACAAACCTCACATACTGAGACGGAGAAGGCAATGGCACCCCACTCCAGTTCTCTTCTTGCCTGGAAAACCCCTTGGACAGAGGAGCCTGGTAGGCTGCAGTCCATGGGGTTGCAAAGAGTCGGACATGACTGAGCGACTTCACTTTCACTTTTCACTTTCATGCATTGGAGAAGGAAATGGCAACCCACTCCAGTGTTCTTGCCTGGAGAATCCCAGGGACAGGGGAGCCTGGTGGGCTGCCATCTATGGGGTCGCACAGAGTCAGACACGACTGAAGTGACTTAGCAGCAGCAGCAGCATGTATTGAGAAGAATGGGGGATGCAGTGGAAATATTTGTGCTTCCAGAAACCACAGCCCTAGTCCTGATCCTGAGGTTTGAGAAAACTCAATTTGTGGCTTGGTCTAGGAGGTCCCAGTCTTGGAGTTGGAGAAGAATTTCCACAAGAGAGGATCCTCGGAGGTGAATGGACTCCAGAATATCTTTAGGAGAATAGATGAAGAGCTGGAGCTGTTATTTTTTTTCAGGAGAAGAGAGTTACACTGACAGGACACTAGACACGATCAGTTCAGTTCAGTCGCTCAGTCGTGTCCGACTCTTTGCGACCCCATGAATCGCAGCACGCCAGGCCTCCCTGTCCAGCAACAACTCCCGGAGTTCACCCAGACTCACGTCCATCCAGTCAGTGATGCCATCCAGCCATCTCATCCTCTGTCGTCCCCTTCTCCTCCTGCCCCCAATCCCTCCCAGCATCAGAGTCTTTTCCGATGAGTCAACTCTTCGTATGAGGTGGCCAAAGAACTGGAGTTTCAGCTTTAGCATCATTCCTTTCAAAGAAATCCCAGGGCTGATCTCCTTCAGAATGGACTGGTTGGATCTCCTTGCAGTCCAAGGGACTCTCAAGAGTCTTCTCCAACACCACAGTTCAAAAGACATGATAGCTCCCCTAAATTAAGGACTGTCAGATTGCCTGAGGTGAATTTCTCCCTGTGGCTCCAGAGCTGGGACATAAGAAGTAAAAGAAAGAGAAGTGACGATTAATATTTATTAAAATCTTTTTTATACACCAGGTACTTTGAAAGAAATTTGTAATGTACTGTGTCATTTTATCCTCAGAATTCTTTGGGGATTCCTTAATCCAGAGATGAAAAAGGAACTCTCACAGAGTTTAAATAACTCGATAAGTCACAGTAACACAGAGATTCCAACTAAACTCAAGTTAGTCAAACACTGACTTATATCAAACACTGACATATATCACTGAGATGTATGGATGTCTAGAAAGCCCCAGGGAGACAGACTTCATCAGAGAAAAAGATGGGATGACCTAGACCAACACCTAGACCAAGCCACGTGATCCAGAAAGATCTGAGAGCAGCAGGCTGAATGGTCCTGTGACCAGTGAGACCAGGAGAAAATAGAAGAACAATACCTTCTGATTGAGAGAGGGCTGGCTAGTACTTGGGAGATCAGTGTCCAGTGCCTGTGGAGAGCACAACAAGGAATATTTTCCTTAAGTAAACTTTGGACCCCTGCCAAACCTCTGCTGCTGGGATTTACTTAATAGGGGAGGGTGCTAAGCTGTGAGAGGTAGTGGACCTGACTTTTGGGATGGTCAAGAAGAGAACTGTCCTCTGGAGGTGAGCATGGTGAGGTCTGTAGAAACCTTTCCAGCAGGGCTGCTAAAGGCAGGCAGCTGCCTTGAAGGGGCTCAATAGCTGGAAGATCCTTAGGTGGGGAGACGAGTCTGCACTAGGAGTTTCCTGGGAACTGAGTCTTGACTTGGGTGGTGCTCTGGGGCTCAAAATGAATGTTACAGAGCTTAGGAAGGACTGTACGGGGGCTCTTCCACCGCTCTCTCCCCCCACTTCCACCATCAAGTATTCTTTCCACCTGGCAATGCAAACATTTAATAATGAGATTGTTTTCCCCTAGAACATACAAGCAAGACATAATTCCTATGGGTGGGTAGTAGCAAATAAAGGGAAAAAACGACTGATTAGTTTCAAAGATGTATCACTGATTAAAATTTTGTTGATAAATGACTCACACTGAATATTAGGCAAATGACCTTCTGGCACGATGTATCTATAAAAATCTGATCAAGTTTACTGAAGCATTTTTGTATATATCAGTTGGATTTGATGTATGTTCAGTAATTACTCAAGATTATGGAAACTGCAAAAATTCAGGTGGGAAATGTCACATGGCAAGGAGTAATTACCATTTATTTATTACCATTAATTACCAGTAATTTATCTGTTTATTTTTGGCTGCCCTGGCTCTTTGTTGTCATGCACGGGCTTTCTCTAGTTGTGGTGAGTGCGGGCTACTCTGTTGCAGCGCACAGGCCTCTCGTGGTGGTGGCCTCTCCTGTTGTAGAGCATGGATTCTAGGATGTGGGCTTCAGTAGCTGTGGTACACAGACTTAGCTGCTCCACGCCATGTGGGATCTTCCCAGACCAGGGATGGAACCATTGTTCCCTGCATTGGCAGGCAGACTCTTAACCCCTAGACCGTCAGGCAAACCCAGTTAACATTCTGATGACTGTAGAAGAACCTCCAGCTGATTCTTTATAGTTACCCTAAAGTGTTAAAACATGATTTTAAACCATGTGACTTCAGAAATCTATTATTTGAATATAATATTGGTGTATTAGTCACAGGCTAATCTTTATAGTAAAAGTCATGTTATTTTAGCCAACATATCATGTGCAGTGTTGTATAATTGTAGAGCAAAAACCCAGAAGGAGACCCTCATCACATGGAAATGAGAACATTGGTCCACAGCACAGCGGGTTGGTGTGGAAAAGGGTTTGGGAGAAAGACTCTGTCTGTAGACACTTGGGTTGCTCCCATCTCTTGGCCATTGTGAACAGCACAGCTTTGATATGGGTGTTTGTTAGATATTTTTAAAAAAGTAAATTTTTTTTTCTTTCTTCTGTTTCTCCTATGGTTGATATTTTCATTTAGATCTTTGATCCCATTAGGCGGACCCGATTTTATCTTTTTTCCCCAAATGACTATCTGTTTCATTGCAATCTATTAAAAATTCATTGTTTTCCAGTGATTTGCACTGCCACATTTATTCTTAAATTGAGCCTCATATGGAATTTCAATTGTTCCTTTGTTTTTTATGTCCTACCCAGGCCAATGGCATGTGGTTCTCAGGTACCTAAGGGGGCATCTCTGGTAGGATGGAGAACAAGGAACCTTACTCTGGGAAGAGGTAGGTCCCTCCATCCCTCCCCAGGCTGTGGGTAGAGGGGACACGGAGGAATGGATGGCTTGGAGGAGGGAAGAAGCTCCTGCTGACCCCAGAACAGTGGGAATAGGGATTCACTTGTCCTGAGAAAGAGACCCCATCTTCCTGATGAAGCTCACCCTCATTCCTGGCACACTTTGTTGTACACGAATCATGTTTAATGAACACATTAGAAATCAGTCATTTCCACTCCAGACTAGGACATTTATTAAGGCTCTGGGAACTGCCCTGGAGCTGGGCTCTGCCCCAGAGAAGGAGAGTCAGTCTCGTGGGATGTCACTCTGGTCTCCACTCTTGGAAGCGTCTCATTGTTCTCCTTATCCAGGGCAGGAAGCTGGAAATTCTGGTGAAGACTGCTGGAGGGGTCCCCATCCTGTCTCCATAGGAGACAATACCCTGGGCCACATTGTTACACACAAGGGGGCCACCGGAGTCCCCCTACAGGCAGAGGAGGGAAGGGACACTCAGTTTTCCAGGACCCCCCACTCCTGTTGCCCTCTCCCAACCCTCAGAGAAGACGGGGGTTGAGGGGAGCTCCTTCCAGTGCTGGCTATGTGTGAGATGGGAGGGTGGTGGGGTGCAGAAGAAAAGCTTCTGAATTTTCCCGTCGCTGAGCTTCAGCCCTGACTGTGGTTGCTTCTCCAGCCCAATCCAGGTCACGTTACCTCCCCGGCCCCAGGAAAACACTGCACGTGAACATCCTTCGTGTCTGGTACTTCTCCTATTCCCCCAGACACCAGATGCATGGGGGAAAGCCCCCCCACATCCCTCTGATCTAGGCCCCAGACTGCAGCCATGGGAATGTGGTCCGTCCCACTGCCCAGTCTGCCCAGGGTCCCCTGTCAGTGTTAGCAGATGCCGTGGTCTTACCAGAAAGGCAGACTTCCTCTGTCTTGGGTCCCCCACGCAAATCTGTGTCCGGCCATTGTAAAACATGAAGCGTCTCCTGCACACCCTATCCCTCTGCACCCTCAGCTGCACACACTGAAGCGTGTCTGTTCTTGTGTTCAGGCCGATCAGGCCCCAGCCAGCCACGGTGCACTTGGTCCCAGGTCTCAGTCTGTTTTGAGTCTGAGGCAGAGGCACCGGCCTCACAAATCGATTAGGTTGAGCTCTGTTTGCCAGCTGACAGGAAGCATGCAGGCACTCAGGGACTGTCTATTCTACACTCACCCCATGCCCGCCCGTGCCCGCCACTGCCCTGGGAGTCTGCCCGGCTTCCCCCCTCCCTGATCCCAGGACACAGGAAGCCCCCCAGGCTGGGAACGAGCTGCCCAGCTAAAGAACCAGAGTGTCGGTACCTGCAGTAACATGATGTCATTGCTCTTGTTCTGCTGACTGTATCTGGGGTGGGGGATGGATCTGAGCACAGGGATGCGCTGCTGGGTGCTTTCCAGTGTCCTGATGTTGTGGGCCCCCAGGATGACATTTATTTGGCTGCAAAGGAAAGAGAGCCTAGAGGTAAGGTTTGAACCACAGGAACTGTGGTCCACAATAGAAGTCAAGTGACTACCCAGGGTTGCCAGACCTCAACCGAGGGAACTCAGAAACAGAAGGGCTCTGGGGCTGAACTTTGCGCCCAAGGTCTCCCCAGCCTTGAGCTGGAGGTGGTGGAGGACATAGTGATTTTGAATTTTGCCTCCCCAAAAAGAGATTGCAAAAATACCTTGAAGTCATAACTTAAGCCCCAGTGCATACATGTCATTTCCCATCTTGTTCTTTTTCATCAGGTCCTCCCCCATTCACACCGGCCTGCTTCTTGTCCCCCAATCTCTACATGGTCTTTTTTTTTTCACCCATTCAAGCTAGAACCCTGCTTTCGATGACTTCTCTCGTGAACTCTTCTGGACCTGCTTTGCTGGCGCCCAGAAGTCCCTTAAGTTCTCACCTTCCCAAGCAGTGAGCTGCTGTCATCACGAAGTCTTCACGCACCAGGAACCCCCCACAAACTTTCACACCTACTGGACTTCGGATCTGAATATATGCCATGTAGGGGCGGGAATGGGGCCTGGCCTCTCGGCCTCCGATGATCTGCCCTGGAAGGAAGCACTAGCATTACCTCTGCACTGGCGGGTGTGTGGACATGGGCTTGGTGCCTCCAGAAAGACTGGAAGTTAGGGAGCAGGAGAGATGAGCAGGGGCAGGGTGAGCTGGTGGTTGGTGAGAATGGGGTCTGCAGGGTGCAGAACTGGGGGAGGCTCCAGGATCCTGCAGAAAGTGCTGCTGGCTCTCCATCCAGCCTCAGCGCCCTCCCACCTGCCCAGAAGGCGGGGCCAGCTGCGGCCTCCCTCACAGGAGGGTTTCTCTGCTGTGGGGATGGCAAACCCAGAGCCCTCTGGCGCCGCCTCTCCCTGAAGTTCTGTGGCACTTTCTTCCTCAGGGAACTTTCCAGATCCCTGTGAGTCCAGCTCATGAATTTAAGGATCTAGAGATGGGCTGATGGGTCCACTATCGCTTTATCTTGATCTCCTAGGCTCTGACACAGGGGCTGCAACTGGGTTCAGAGAGCACATTTATATAGCAGGTAGTATGTGCCAGGGTGGTTCTAAGAGCCTTATGTACACCACATCACTTAAACTCTGATAGTGACTCTCCAGGTAGGCCTGATAGAATTCCTGCCCTCAGAATCTGAAGCTGGAAACTATGGACTCATGCAAGCTGCCCAGTGATACAGAGCTAGCAAGTGTCTGGGCGGTCTGCCTTCAGAGTCTATCGGGTGGAGTTGGGCCCCTGAGGGTGGGAACGGTCACTCACCTGCCTGAGCCCTGGGGGACAGGAGAAAGGCCACGAGGAGCAGGAGCAGCCACATCTTCCCGGCGAGGCTGCCCAGCAGTTGCTGCCCCTACTTCCTCCTGCCAGACTTTGAGCCCCTGGGAGAGGAAGCAAAGGTGAAGGTGGGGGTTTGAGGGTGGGGGTGGGGGCTCGAGCATCCACAGTCCCATTCTCCTGCTGCTGTGATCAGTTTCATCACCCAGAGCTGCCCAAGAGGCTTGCCCACCAACTGCCAGGGACCTGGGGGAAGGCAGTAACCGAAGCCTTCAGTGCAACAGCATGCACAGCTGCTGAGTCAGTGCCGGCCACAGAAATGGGAACCCAGGGCACCGGGGTGGAGGCTGCGTGTCCCAGAGCCCCAAACCCGCCAAATTCAGTCAAGTCCTCACAAGCATCAAGGCTGGGACCTGTCTATTTCCTCCTTCTCCCTCAGGGAATGGAACCTGCATGTCTTCACCCCCTGGTCCTGAGCCCCACCCAGACCCTAGCTGCTCCCACTTCTTTCTAGAAGTTGCCAAGCACACTGAGTAGCTCTGTTCCTGGGTGGGTGCAGGGCACTGCCAGAGAAAGAAAAGGGAAGAATGAGGCTCTGCCACTGACCACTTCTCTCTCAGGTCACTTGAGCCCCCAACAAACTCTCAGTGCATCACGATACTGGGGACGGCTTCTATTTTTCTGCTTCCTACTGAGCTGAATGTTTTTGTGTCCCAGAAGCTTCCCTGCCTGCAGAAAAAGCCCAGTGACTTGATTTTGTTGACAGCCATCAGACCCTGGGGAAAAACATCTCAGATCCTATTCATCCATGATAGACCCATCAGCCTAAACCCGTCTCTGCTCCACGGGCGCTGGCGCCTAAGAAGGAGGTAGCTCTCTGCTACCTGTGACAGCTGAAGGAGTGGACACTCAACACTGAGAGAAGGGACGGCAGAGCTCTGTAGAGTAACACAGGGGGCTGGTAGACACACTTAAAATACTTGGAACATTCTGTATTGCCTCAGAAAGCACTACAGAATGGTTAAAGTTTTGCAAAAATGTCAGAATTGAATTCTAATACAATTCTCAACCTTTTGTGGATTGTTTTAAGACCACTTGAAAATCTTATGAAAGTTAAAGATCCTCTCTGCATATATAAATACCTGTAGGTTATCACTTATTCTTAAAGCTGCAAAGAACTTAATCCTTTCTTTAATGCATGGTTTATGCTTGCAGCCTCATGAAATTTCTTTATGCATCTAAAAAGTAATATGCAGAAAACAGGAGGGAAAAAGTAAAAAATAGAATAAGAGCTTGATTAGTGCCTTAGCATTTGGGTAATTGAAAATCATTGTTACTTACATTTTTTCAGCACTTCATTTTATTTTAAAGACTTTAACAATTTTTTTAAAGGAAAGATAAAGAATAATATGCAAAGAAATGAGGGTCAAATATATATAATCATCTGAATGAAGATGTGCATAGGGGATTTCATTCACAATGACTAGCATTTTATGCCAATCTTTGCTCCAAAAACTACCAAAAAAAAACCTGTTTAAAATGTCTAAAAACCTGAAAAGCCTTGAAGAACTGCCAATGCAGATATGACTCAGGCCACAACTGAAGGAATAATAAGTGTCCAGTTAGATAATAATTATTGTTCTGTGTAAATTTTCTGAACCCACAAAATTTGAACTTCTATTTTTGTTTTTTGAACTTCTGTGTTAATGAGCATATAATGTGAGGAGTGTAGAAATTAAAGACCAAGACCCTCACAAGCAGGTCTAATCAGGCCCCCCACCATGATAAGCTGGGAATTAAAAGTCTACACACTCAAAGTAACAAAAAAAGAGTTAATGGGCTATTCCTTGCATGTAATAGCATGAAAGATGGGATTATTTAGATTTTCACAGCCTCTCATACCTTGAACTTCCTTCCATTAATGTGGTTACAGACTGTTTCCCAAAATACCTAGCAAAATCAAATACAAATGTAGAGGAAATTCACTTAATTTCAGTGTTTGAATTACACCTAAATATTGTTTTTCAAATGTAATAAGTATATAGTCAAATATAAAAAGATGAACAAGCAAACAAATACAGGATACCATGACTAAGAAACAATAGATAATAATAGAGAAAAAAACTTTAATTATTGGGATAATGTTATTAGCAAAATAAAATACAGATTGCAAAACAATTGGCTGAAATAAAAATTAGCTTTAAACACACTCCAGGGAACAGTAATCTTAAAAAATGACACAACATCTGAAAAAGAGCTAAATACAGCTTCTAAAAGCAAAAAATATGAAAAAGACAAAATCAAAGTCACAGTGAATAAAATTAATAACAGATTAGACAAAGATGGGAAGAGAATACCTAACCTGAAAGAGCTCAGAAAGAATTGTCCAGAATGGAGCACAGACAGGCATAAAGATAAAAATATAGAAAATAGTAGAATTAGGAGGTTGAACATATGTTGAATTAGGAGAAAATCAAGAAAGAAAAGGGAAAAAAGTAATATATAATGACATACTAGCTGAGATTATTTTTTAAGCTGATGACAAAAATGCAGTTAGAGGTTAGAAAAAGATAAATCTCAACCAGAATACAAAAAAAAACAAATTGACACTTAGAAATCAATATTATAAAGAAATGGCAGAAAATTTAAGGGCAAGTAGATTAAGATAAACAGATTAAACACTTTCAAATGAACGGCAGGTCAAAGGCTGAATTTTCAACAGCAGCAGTGAGTGGATGCTCCCCAGGAAGAAATATCTTCATATCATTTGTGAAGATTTTAAAACTTATCCTATATAAGTTATGAATAGCTAATGAAAAAATGAATACATAATGAACATCTTACCCAACAAAAGCAGATTACACAGTTGACAAGTACACACAGATGTTGACCATAGATTAAGCCATAGATTAGGCCTCAAAAGTGTTTAAAGGATTTAAATGATACATCATATTTAATATGCCACAATGAGTATAAACTAGAATTTCATAACAATAATACGAGCAGGAAATCCTTATATCTTAAAAACTAAGTAAATAGGCTGCTAAATACAGTGGTTCCTTGAACAACAGGGGTTTGAACGGAACAGGTCTACTTATACACTGATTTTTTTCAATAGTAAATAATAGACTACTGAGCTATCTGTGATTGGTTGCAAAACCACAGAACATGAGGGCCAACTATAGGTTAGTTATACCTGGATTTTCTACCAGGTGAAGCGTCAGTGCCCCTTATCTCCTATGCTGTTCAAGGATCAACTGGAAACCATGAGTAAAATCATAATGAAAGCAAAAAAATCAAAATGATTAATAATGATGAAATTAATTTGTAGTAAAATTTGTTAGGTGTATCAGAATAAAGATGAAACTTGACCATTTAACACTATGCCTCAATTAGTTAATTGCAAGGTAAAAAATTAAACCTTTGAATTTAGGAGAATTTCTTTATACACTCATCACTGTAAAAACAATTTTATACAGATATAAGAAGCACTAACTCGCAAAGAGTCAGACACAACTCAGCAACTGAACTGAACTGAACTGAACCATCAATAATAATGGATGAGTTGATCTACATTAAAATTTTTTTGGGTGTACATGAATAAAGATGAAATTCTGATTACCAAAGACACTATTGAGATGGTGAAAAGTACAGCCACTTGGTGGGAGAACTAAGAAAGAGTTTTTATCTGGGAGATATATATATATAAATCATATCTATATTAACTTCTAGGTCACTGGGAAGCCAGTAATTTTGTAAATTAGTGGTAAAAAAATCTGCCTTCCAATGCAGGAGACACAAGAGACATAGGTTCATATAAAAAAGAGAGATACATGGGTTCAATCTCTGGGTAAAGAAGTTCCCCTGGAGAAAGAAATGGCAAACCACTCCAGTATTCTTGTATGGAAAATTCCATAGACAGAGGAGCCTGGCGGGTGGCAGTCCATAGGATTACGAGTCCAACACGGCTGAGCGACTGAACAGCAACACATGAAATTGACAAATCCTTAGTAACTTAATGAAACATACTCAAGAAGTTTGAATTTTCCCATAAATGTTAAATAATTTGTTTCAGTTTTCAAAAATAGTCCATCAAGGACAGCCTCAGGCTCATAGGGATTCACTGGAAATCTGTGAAAAAAGTTCCAAGGATGATAATTTCTGCTGGCAAGGAGATGCTAAACATCTCCTTTATGAGACTAGCAAAACCTAGATGCCAAACCCAGTGATGACAATATAGGAGAGGAACATTATGGGCTAATGTTATTCCAGTACTGATGTAAGTCAGATCAGTCAATAAGCAAAAATATTAGATCATTTCTAATTTGGGTTTTTCTGAGGATGAGTGATTGCAGCCATGAAATTAAAAGATGCTTGGAAGGAAAGTTATGACCAACCTAGATAGCATATTAAAAAGCAGAGATATTATTTTGCCAACAAAGGTCCATCTAGTTAAGGCTATGGTTTTTCCAGTGGTCATGTATGGATGTGAGATTTGGACTGTGAAGAAAGCTGAATGCCAAAGAATTGATGCTTTTGAACTGTGGTGTTGGAGAAGACTCTTGAGAGTCCCTTGGACTGGAAGGAGATCCAACCAGTCCATCCTGAAGGAGATCAGCCCTGGGTGTTCATTGGAGGGAATGATGCTAAAGCTGAAACTCTAGTACTTTGGCCACCTCATATGAAGAGTTGACTCATTTGAAAAGACCCTGATGCTGGGAAAGGAGGAGAAGAGGACGACAGAGGATAAGATGGTTGGATGGCATCACCAACACAATGGACATGGGTTTGGGTGGACTCTGGGAGTTGGTGATGGACAGGGAGGCCTGGTGTGCTGCAGTTCATGGGGTCGCAAAGAGTTGGACACGACTGAGCTACTGAACTGACTGACTGAACTGAGGATGAGTTGCTTTTCATTCAATACACAATTACTGTATATATGTTTCTTCCCTTCCCACACCTGTTGCTGTTTCCTGATTATCATTTTGGTGTGTGTCTGATTAATAAAGTTGTAGCTGAAGTCTTTAAACACACACACACACAATTGCTATAACAACATGTTGATTGATGAAAGAAGAAACACCATATGATAATTCAACTGAAGGGGGAAAAGGCATGTACTAAAATTCATCATTAAATACTTTTAAAGATTCTTAGCAAAATAGGAACAATAAAGAGGCTCTTTATTCTGATAAAAGGTCTCTGCAAAAATCCCATACCAATCATTATACTTAATGATGAAGTGTTGAATGTTTTTCCATTTGAGAGCAAAACAAGTTCACACAGATAGCCATAATCATCATTTCTCTTCAACATTATACTAGAGATTTTAGCCAGTACAGTTAAGCAGGAAATAGAAGGAAAGCTTCTCTTTATAGAAATAAGGACAGGAAAAGAGGAAATAAAACTGAATATTTGAGATATAGTATACATTGAGAATACCCAAGAATCTGCCAATCAATTATTATGATTAATAAGAGAGTTTGACAAATTTTCTAGGCACAGAATTAATTTAAATATTAGCCATATTCAATATACATGATAATACTGTCAGAAAATGAAATTTGAAAAAAGTTTTAAAGCATAAAAATTGTCAGATAAGTAAATATAAACCTAAAGAAAAGATATGGTGAAAATTATAAAACCTTACTAAGAGACACTTAGAAGATTTAAACAGAAAGATATTCCATGTTTATGTTTGGAAGAGAAAATATTTTTAAAATGTCATTTCTCCAAAAAATGGTCTATAGATTCAATGCACCCAAGAGGTATTTCATAGAACTTGCTGCTGCTGCTGCTAAGTCACTTCAGTTGTGTCCGACTCTGTGTGACCCCATAGACGGCAGCCCACCAGGTTCCCCCGTCCCTGGCATTCTCCAGGCAAGAACACTGGAGTGGGTTGCCATTTCCTTCTCCCATGCATGAAAATGAAAAGCGAAAGTGAAGTTGCTCAGTCGTGTCCGACTTTTAGCAACCCCATGGACTGCAGCCCACCAGGCTCCTCCATCCATGGGATTTTCCAGGCAAGAGTACTGGAGTGGGGTGCCGTTGAAAGTAACTTACTTGGTTCTAAATAGACATGGAAAATAGATGTGGAAAAATCCATGACCAAAAATAGCCAAGTCGTCTTAAAGAATGAGAACAAGATGGCAGGTCTTGCTTTAGCAAATGAAGTCATAGTACTGAAGATGGTGTGGCATTGATGGAGCACAGGGATATAGACTAGTGCACAAGAAAAAGAGACCCCACACATATTGGGACAGTGATACACACATATCAAGGGCTATCCAGGTGCCTCAACAGTAAGGAATCCACCAAATAATGCAGAAGACCCAGGTTCAATCCCTGGGTTGGGAAGATCCCATGGAAAAGGAAATGGCAACCCACTCCAGTGTTCTTGCCTGGGAAATCCCATGAAGAGAGGAGCCCAGTGGGCTACAGTCCATGGTGTCTCAAAAGTCAGACATGACTTAGTGATTAAAGAATGACACATATATCAAACATGGTTTATGATGGAGGTTTTATGACAGAGAATGAGGAGAAGACTATTTTTTTCCCCTCCTCAATAAGTGGTGCTAGGACAATAAATGTCACTGCTGCTGCTGCTGCTAAGTCGCTTCAAACGTGTCCGACTCTGTGCGACCCCATAGACGGCAGCCCATCAGGCTCCCCCGTCCCTGGGATTCTCCAGGCAAGAACACTGGAGTGGATTGCCATTTCCTTCTCCAATGCATGAAAGTGAAAAGTGAAAGTGAAGTCACTCAGTCGTGTCTGACTCTTTAGCGATCCCATGGACTACAGCCTACCAGGCTCCTCCGTCCATAGGATTTTCCAGGCAAGAGTACTGGAGTGGGGTGCTTGGTGTCTTATAAGGCACATCTTTCTACATGGAAAGAAAAAGCATTTGACCCTGCTGCACCCTCTCCTGCTTCTTGATGCTGTGGGCCCCCAGGGTGATGCTGATTGAGCTGCACAGAGAACAGAGTAGAGATATGAGGAGTGTGGAGTCACAGGAGATACAGCCCAGGAGCTGTGATGGGCCGGCAACTTCAGGGCAGGGCTGCGCTGAGGGGAAATTGAGGCGACAGACAGCCCTGGGGGGGTGACACTGTGTCTTGTGCTTTTCAATGACACGAGTGCAGGGCTTCTGGGAGCTTTCTCAGGAATATTGTGAAATTAATGTGAGCTTGCACTAGGAGCTTATAGAGGTGGATTTTGTAAAATCCTCATGTCCTTGAGCCTGATGCATCCCAGGATCTCAGTAAATGTTTTTTTAGCTGCACGAGTGAATGGCTTCCAATTAGCTTTTGGCTGAGATTGATAGGGATAGTACTGGTGGGATCCAAGACTACAGGAATGGGGGTGGGCATTGCTAAAGACCCTGGGGCAGCTGAGGGCCTGAGAGGCAGGGGAGATGGGGCAGAAAATGGACTTCTTGGGGTCTGGGGAAGAGTCAAGGCACCTAGAGAGCTTTGGGTAATGTCACTTAGCCACTTCTGATCAATCACACCCTGGACTTCTCTCCTAGCAGGAGTGAAGAGTGAGAAGCGCTGAGAAGTTTTCTCTGGGTCTTAAGCTGGGTCCACCAAAAACTCCCGTACTGTGGATGGTTTGTCTGAGTTGTCCTTTCCTGGCTGGACTGAGGGATTTTACTTACTTGTGTTTTGCAGCGTCACATCCTCCACCAAATGCACAACCCACTTTCCTGGTGGTGAGAGAGAGTCTGAGACCCATGAAAGCTCTTAGTGAAAATCTTTGTTCCAGCCTGCCATCCCTCCCTGCTGAGTGTCTATGTGGCATCAAGCTTGTAGTCTTGGTTGGGATGGGAGCTGGTTCAGGATTTGGAGCTGAGCAGAGGGTCGGAATTGCAGGAGGTTTACTGAGATGGGTTCTGCCCTCAGGAATGGGGATGGTCACTCACCTGTTCAAGGCCATCAGGAGCAGGAGTGTCTGCATCTTCCAGAAGGTCTGCCCAGGTCACAGCTGCTGGGGTTTCTTCCTTCCAGACACAAAGCATAGAGGAAGGAAGGAGGGGAGGTCAGTGCCCCCACAGAGAGCTGTGCACCCCCCAGGCCCAGCCAGGTGTCAGCACGCCACGTATGTCCATGTTCTCTGCTGTGGGATGGGTGAGAACGACAGTCACCACACTTGCAGTCCCACTGCAGAGTCACAAAGCAAGAAGAACGACAAAGTGAAGGCCGTGGTTCAGTCAGTGTTACCAAGTCCCAACTCATTGCTGTACAGTAAGTCAGTAAACAGAGAGATGAGTTGTTTGGGCAAAGAGTAGTGACTTTATTTGGAAAGCCAGCAGACCAAGAAGATGGTGGACTTGTGTCCCAAGGAACCGTCTTGCCTGAGTTAGAATTCAGGCTTCTTTTATACTATGATAATAGAGGAGGGAGTGGCATCAAACATTTCTTGGTTCCAGTCAGCCTCCAGAGAAGATGTGTCAGTTTCTTCTGTCCTGCAGTCTTTCATTGATGGGCCTGGCCAGGATGTGTCCTATATCATAAACAAAAGCATTTTAGCTTAATGCTCATTCCTTGGGAGGCAGGATTCCACAGATGGGCCATCATGTATAATTAAAATTTGTAGTCAACACCCCATTAGTAACTAATCTAATAGACTGCAAGGATTCTTCCATAATATAGCAGTAGAGGGGCTGGACTCCAGGAGCACCTCAGTGACTGAATCAAGAATATCTCCATTTCCCCACTGATGGTTCTTTTATGATTCTGATGAGATCATGAATAATTACTCGATAGCAAGGTCCAGGAATATGAGAGACACAGTTCCTGCCCTTGAGAAGCTAACAGTAGGCAGAGGTAGACTTAGAATCTGTGGGTAGAGAAAAAGATGGTGAGGACCAAGACAAGGGGGTCTGCTTGGTGCCACGTGAGAAGGCAGAGACTGGACTTGCCTTATGAGCAGATACCCTGGACACACCCAAGTGCCCCAAACAGCAATCCATTTCCTATCTTGTTACCATTCTAGCCTCACATTTTTGGAGTGTTTAGAATAGCCTCTTTAAATGTAAA
This sequence comes from Bubalus bubalis, assembly GCF_019923935.1. Lineage (NCBI taxonomy): Eukaryota > Metazoa > Chordata > Mammalia > Artiodactyla > Bovidae > Bubalus > Bubalus bubalis. The sequence continues at coordinate 35,658,667 of NC_059176.1, forward strand.
TATTTCACAACATAGGGAACTTTTCTTATCCCACAGTTCGGAACAAAAGTCCTGGACTTGATACTCACTGGACCAAAACAAACCATCCCTGGGACCATTGGCACTGAGCATCCTTTAAGCTGAGATGGGGGCTTTTCCACCCATATCAGAGTGCTCACGAGTGGGAAGGGGCTTCCTCTCCAAACATGCTGGTGACTGGTGAGTGGTGAAATAGATACAGATGCTGCTCATCCTAATAATTACTCCCCACAAAGTATTCTCTGTCCAGTGTCCAGAGAACCATGCCTCAGATAACCCTGGGCCAGGCCATCCTAAACATGTGCAGATGACCCCAACCCTCTCACCAGTCTGAGGACAGAAGAAAGAGGAATGGAAAGGAGGGCAGGAGGAGCTCTAAACAACCCAATCCCAAGTGAACTGAAGGAATAACATCTTATGAACAAATAGAAAAAGAGCAAAAGGAAATATATTTAAGCATTAATGATGATCTGAGGATGATGGAATTCTGCACTTCTTTTAACGTTCTTATTTATATGTTCTGTATTTAACTACGATGTCTGTTGGTTTTTCATCCAAAATGCATTTTGCCATTATCAAAACTCACTCACCATGCAAATGTTCAGCAAACCACTCCCCTTCAGCCTAGCCTTCCCTAAGCTGCATGTTTTAAAAATTAGTAACTTTCCCAAATACATTTGTAGATAAAAAAATTCAGAGATTATTGATAAATAGAAGGAAAAATTGAGTCAATAACCTATAGGTTATAAGAAACCTTTGAAACATTAGGATACCCCTGAATCCAAAACTTTTTTTATTGCAATGACTTTCCTTTAGAGATAAATATATTTATATAAACACCTACATGGGAATAATGGAGGTGGGGAGAGGCTGGCTCAGCCCAAGATGGAAGAGCTCCCTCAAGGTCACTTGGGGCTGAAGGAGGAGGTGCTGTCAAGACATCAGAGGCTGCATAGAGCCCTGGACCCAGGACCCCAAGACAGGGCTGTGACAGACACTCAAGCTGGGCCTGGGCATACTGAAGCCCTCCTGAAACTTTCTCAGACTTCTCGCGTCTGTCTGTTCTGATGCGGGGAGGGACTGCATTCAGTGAGCCACACCTTTGTAAACCTCCCCCATTTCTGTTAGGATGGACGAGTTCCCCCGTCAACCCCAGAGCTTCTCAGGTGGCCCTCCTTCCAAATCTGGATGCTCTTCTGTTGCCCCCTGGGCACTGGGATGGGGGATAGGAGAGTAGGTGTGGACGAGGACGGGGCATATGGATGGGACACGAGGATCGTTGACGAGAGCGTCGTGTGTTCCTGAGGAGGGCTCTCCCTTCTCTGATGGAGCTCACGGGCAGCCTGCAGGTGGAGCTGGCACTGGCCGCATGGGACTGGAGGGAGCTGGCTGTCCGTGCGGCAAGAGTTTTTATTTCAGAGTTGGAAGGTGGGGTTGGGGTGTGGTGTATGTGCTGGAGGAGGAAGATCAGATGTGAATAAATGGTTGCCTGGCAGAGTAGGTGCCTAACAAATGTGTTTAGGTAAATAAAAGAGGAATCAGTGATTTCTGCTCATGAGATGAAAGTTTATTAAATTCCAGACAGCTTTCCTTCACCCACTTTGCCCAGTGCACCCATTCCAGGGAAGATGGAGGGCTCCATCCCAGGGGCACCTCAGGCTGATCCCTGCCATTTGTACTGTCTCATTGTTGTTTGGATCCAGGACAGAAAGCTGGAGATTCTCGTGTAGACATTTGGAGTCCTCCCATACTCTTCTCCACAGGACACATTGCCCTGGGCCACACCATTACACACGAGTGGGCCCCCGGAGTCACCCTGTGGGCAGAGAGGGCAAGGGCTGAGCTCACCTTTTTCAGTTATTCTCCCCACTGATGCCCAGGCTGGTCTCTGTTAGGGGCCTGGGCTGACATCAGGGCCTTTGTTGGCCTTGAGGTTTCATCCAGGCATTGAAAATCCTCTGCTTCTACCACAGGAAGCCTCTGCCCATATATGACTGTGGGGCAGTGTTCACCCCCCAGGGACACAGGACAGAGACCAGATAGGAGGACAGGCTTGGACAGAGGGACGGGGTTCATTCCCCTGCCCCCCATCCTCCCAGCTCAGCTGACCCAAGGTTTTGCGTGGACAACACTGGGGATCTCACCAAGAAAGAATCCCTGCTCTTGTTTGAATCTCCAGCACATATCTGCATGATGGGGATGTAGTCGTCGAAGCAAGTGATACATTTCTCCTCCCTTTGGACTTTAGGATCTACCTCCTGTAGTTTGTCTGCACACGGCATATCTACCCCAACTTCCCCCAGGCCAGCCGCACTGCACATTATCCCTCGCTTCACCTTCTGCCACCTTCTGGGCAGATTGATGGGGCTCACTGCAACTGTCAAGGCGGCCTTCTTCATCAGCTGCAGAAGAGGAAAGGCATTCTCACCTGCTGATGACCCACAGAGACTGCAGGACAGTCATGGGGTTGCCTTCTTCTCAGTGCTCGAACCACGGAAGGGGTCATACAGGAGGAAGGGCAGGAATGAGGTCATGAGGGATGCAGAACCCTGGAAGGAAAGTGTCCCAGAACCAGTGCAGCCATGCATCCCATCTGCAGTAACATGATATCCTTGGCCCAAGACTTACCAGTATAGTCCGGGTGGCGGATGGCTCTTCTCACGGGGATGACCTGCTGGATCCTCTCTTGTTCCTGATGCTGTGGGCCCTCAGGTGACATTCATTGAGCTGCACAGAGAGCGGAGAGGGAGCAGGTGTCACAGGAGATACAGTCCAGAAGCTGGGAGGAGAGAACACAGCTTGGGACAGGGTGGGGGTGGAGGAGAGAGAATTCTAGGCCATGGGCCCTGAGCAGAGCATCTCTGAGCTGTCTGTTTCCTGGCAGCCCAGTCAGGGAGGACCTCCTGGAGCCCACGAGGGTGTTCAGTCATGCAGAAGCTTGACAGTCACAGAGGGAAATGTGAATTTCTCACACATGTACCCTAGGGTCCAGGGCACAACATTGGCTTCCTTCCATTCCAGGTATGATCACTTGCTTCTCTTAATATGCCACTGGCATTCACTTATCGCTCTCTCTCCAAAACTCACCTGGACTTTGAAGAGCTTCCTGCATTCCCTGCAAGGGGTCAACAGAGGGTGGGAGCCCAGGCACTGCTCCTCACCTTCCCAAGCAGTGAGCTTCTGTCAGCACAAACTCCTTAAGCACGAGGAAACCTCCACTGCTGAAAATTTCCTCTGAAAACTGGTATTCAAAAAATGCCATATAGGGAATGGGAGTGTGGCTTGGCGTCATGCCCCCCAGTGATTTCCCCTGAAAGAGAGATTCCAGACTGCCTGCTGTGCTTATAGAGGCAAAGGCTGGAGAGGGGAGATGGGACCAGGGTTGGTGGTCTTTGAGAAAATTCGACCTGAGTTCAGAAATTTCCTTACATGAACCAGGGCCAGAGTGTGCATGAGTGTAACATCTAAGCAGGTCTGTGCCATGTGGGGTGGGTCTGGGCCTCTGAGGATGGGACCATCACTCACTTGCTTCCCCAGTGGGGAACAGAGGAAAGGCCATCAGGAGCAAGAACAGGACCATCTCTCCAGGAATGTTGATAAGATCTGAACAGTTGCTGCTTCCTTCTGATCTTTTAACCCTGAGTGTCTTCTCTGTTGTTGTGGCCGTTATCACAGGAGGCTTCTCAGAAAGTGTCACATCACTGTTTGATCAAGTCTTGGGGTCTCAGTGGAGTAAAACACTTAACAAAAGCCTCTGATAAGTTTTTATCTGCGGGGTGGTGGGGATATTGCATCAGCAGGTCTCAAGTCCCTGAGCCCCAGAAACCTGGGCCTCAGGATGATAGATCAAAAAATATCTTCATTTCTGTGGTTCTCTTTAGATCATCACAGAGATTGTGTCTTGGACTTCTTTGTGTGAGACTGTGGGAAACACTGAAGATAAGCTCTATTGCTTCTGGTGGAGGAGAGCTTACCATCAAGAACAGTGAGATTAAGGGTGTGGGCTGGCCAGAATGGTGTGAAAGTGATGCTGAAGAGGGCTTATTCCAGTTGCCAAAGGACTGAGTGGTTTAAAAAACACGAAAATTGCTTGACCCATGAATCTGCAATTCGCTCATGGTACAATGTGAACAGCACCCGTCTGCTCCCATTGGTGTCAGGGAAGCTTGAAGCCCAGAAGCTGAATCACTTGAAGGCTCCCTCACACATGCCCAGTGGTTGCTGCTGGCTGTCCTGTGGGCACATTGGTTTCCTGTCACGAGGGCCCCTTATGTCGTCTCACTTCATGGGATTCTTTGGCTCCATCCAAACACAGTGCCTGGCGCCCCCAGAGTGAGCATCTCCTAAAAAGTGAACCATCTAGAAGCTGTGTTCTTTTCATTAGATAGACATTGATGTCATACAACATCCATTCTGCCATGTCTGCTGCTTGGGTCAATGAAGAGCAAGAGCTTTCACCAGATTAAAAAGGAAGGGCCCTAGACCCCACCTCCCAACAGGAGGTGAGATATTGCAGTCATGTAAGATGAGCCTGTGGGATGGAGACACACAATGGCGGTCATATCTGCACCACGCAAATGCGGAAAGGCATGGAATCGAAAAAATTGTTGTTTCTAAACATCTTGATTCCAAGCCTCTTGAAAAGTAACAACATCTTAGCTAAACAAACAAAGCCCATGGTCAATAGTGATTCGGGCTGGAGAGTCACAGTGAGCCAAGGGGTGTCTCACACCACATGTGCTCGGAACCATGCACTGGGTGGCCTGGATATCAGATCACATGTGATGTGAGGCATGTTCAAGGATCCACTGTAAATCATAAGCAAAATCATAATGGAAATCAAAAGAAAAAGAATTCAAAATGGTAAGTAATGATGAAACTATATTAAATCTGTTGGCTATGTGTGAATAAAAATAAACTCGACCACTTAACACTGTTTCTCTAACTCATTGAAAGATAAAACATGAAAACGTTGAATATAGGAGAATTTCTTTATACATTTACCTTGTAAAAGCAAATTAATACAAGATATAAAAAGGACTATCGATAATGATGGATAAGTTGATCTACATTAAAAATGTGTTGGGTGTCGGGAGCCGCGTTAGGCATTACTGACAAAATGGAGGCACAGCCCCCAAGCCCCTCTCCTTGTCCCGCAGGCACAGACCTGGGTTGAAGGAGTTAGCTCTTGTGATTCTGACTTGTTTCTTCCTTTCTTCAGTTGATTTTTGGCTGGAAAGAAAGTTAAAGTGCTTATTGTTTTTGAGAAAAGCATGAGAAAGCACAAAGCCTTCTGCAGTTGTGTCCAGAAAATAATCTATAAAGTAACCATTGACATTTGTTCAAGGATTTTTACAAAGAATGTCCCAGGATGAGCTTGTAGGCCGCAGCTTGAGGCCATGGGAAGGATTATTATCTGAGACCTGTTTGTGAAGGAGATGTTTGTGACGAAGGAAGTTTGCTCAGTTTAGGGTTTAGGAATAATTAAGAGTAGCTGGAAGCCTTTTTAGGAGATAGTCAGTTTCGGATACTAGGGGAAAGCAGGATTTAGAAAGATAAGAAATAAACTGAGGCATGTGGCATGCAGCCCAGACATAAGCATGAGTTACAATGTAATCACAAGTAAACACATTCTGAGAGAATCTCTGAAGCAGGAACTCTGTTTGAAGGGCAACAAGGAGATAATAAATCTGGGTGAGGGGGAGCTGAAAATGAAAAACCTCTGACCTTATCCTTTTGAAAAAGTATAAAAGAAGACCTGATGTTTGAAATAAACATGTAGTCCTGAACCCCAAGTCAGAGACTACATCATTCCCCGCCGACACCGCTCATCCCTTCAGGCTGATTCCCTGGCGGCTGGAGCTGGACCCTGGCAGTTGGGTATGTAAGAATCAAGATAATTCTGATTACTAAAGACACTGTTGAGATAGTGAAAATTATAGCCACAGGGTGGGTGAACTAAGAAAGAGTTTTATCTGGGAGATAAATGTATGTATATATACATACATGAATCTTATCTATGCTAACCTCTAGGTCACAGGGAAGTGAACAGTTTTCAAAATCTACATGGAATTACAAATTCCTAGAAAATAAAAATTAAAGAAACATACTCAGGAAGTTTGAATTGATTCCATTTTCAAAAATAGTCCATCAAGGACAGCCACAAGACACAAGAGATGCGGATTCGATCCCTGGGTAGGGAAGATCCCCTGAAGAAGGAAATGGAAACCCACTCCAGTGTTTGTGCCTGGAAAATCCCATGGACAGAGAAGCCTGGCAAGCCACAGTCCATGGGGTCACAAAGAGTGGGACATGACTTAGTGCCTTAACAGAAGCAGAGGACTAGGGAGGAAGGAGGAAGTAAAACCCAGAATTGACAGAAGAGGGTGTCCTGGAGCAGTGTGGTTATGTATCAAGGTGGTTCCATAAATAAATAGGAATTCAGTCACCATGGCTTTGGAGATCCCATTTATTGTGGCCCTGTGATCCCACTGCCAATCCCTGTGGGATTCTTGCTGCCACCCCAGGACAATGGTCAGTGCAGAGAAAGGACAGTCTCAAGCTACTGTTAGAGGTGCTTCATTGTTCTCTTTATCCAGGGTAGCAAGTGTGAGACCTGAGTGAAGACTCCTGGAGGTGTCCCATTCATCTTTCCATAGGAGAAAGTACCAAGGACCACTTTTTTACACACGAGGGGTCCACCGGAGTCACCCTGTGGGCAGAGAGATAAGGGCTGAGCAGGCCTCCTTGGGGTTGTCTCTTCGCTGCCGCCCAGGCTGGGTGGTCTCAGCCAGGGGCTGTGGGGAAGACCCAGGCCCAGGGAGGCCTGGTCACCTTCAGGTCCTGGGGCTCCAGCCTGACTCTGACTGTTCTTAGCAGCTGGACTCAAGTCTACCTTTCTGTCAATTTCTCCTGGAATCTCTGGTGATAAGACAGCTGTGGGATGACTGATGCTTCCTGAGCCACTCAGGGAAAAGAAAACAAAACATTGGATTCAAGGACCTGGCAACCGAAATTCTCAGCTGAGGATATGGCCTCTGCCCTACCCACACCTCCCGGGTCTGTGTGCTTAGATGCAGGAAAACTGACCTTGAAGCCGGTTTTCACCTTCCTTGGGTCCCCGACACAAATCTGGGTGACCCAGCTGTAGTTCCTGGGGTTGAGTGATTCACACACCCGATCCTCCTGAACCGTCAGCTCTACCTCCTGCAGGGTGGTGGCTGGAGTGCCCAGGGCCACCTTCCCCCAGCCGGCCAGACTGCACAATTCTCCTGGCTTCACCTGGGCCTTGGCCTTGGGCAGGCTAAGGGGCTTCACAGCTGACTTCTGCTTGGCCTTTCTCTCCAGCTAATGGGAAGAGACAAGAGTCTGGCTCAGCCGGTGGTCCTCTGGCCTGGATGCCATGATGAGGCTGCATGGACCCCATCTCTTACCCCTCCCCCTGAGACTGGTCAAGTGGCCAGGATGGGAAGGAAGAAAGAGGAAGGAGATCCTGGGAAGGCAATGATATAATCCCAGGAGGGCAGGGCCAGTGGGGAGTTTTCCTTGCCTGCAGTAACAATGCCTTTGGAGAAGGTCTTAGGATTATAGTCTGGGTGGCAGATGGCTCTTCTCATCAGATGACCTGCTGGGTACTCTCCTGCTGTTTGATGTTGTGGGCCCCCAGGGTGACGATGATTGAGCTGCTCAGAGACCAGAACAGGGGTGTGGGGATCATGGGGTCACTGGAGATACAGCCCAGGAGCTGTGACAGGCAGCTAACACCAGGGCAGGGCAGCAGCTGAGGGAGAATTGAGGTGACAGACGATCCTGGGGCTGAGTGACTCTGAGCCCTGTGCTTCTCAGGGACATGAAGGCAGGGCTCCCAGAGCTTTCTCAGCAATATTGTGAAGTGACTCTGAGTTTGGGTTTTGGCTCTCACTGCACACTCTCATCCTTCTCTGATGCTTTATTTGGCCATTGTGGATCAAGCCTTCTCAACCCTGTCTCTTGTTCTCACCTCCAACCCACTAACCTCAAAACTTTACTTGTCCTGTTTCTCAGCTTTCCATCACCCTAGTCCTGCTCATAAGATGGCTTGTCTGATGAGCTTGTGGTCCTGATTTCCAGGATCCTGGGGTGAAGGAGGGGTACCCCTGGGCTCAGCTCCTGGGGAGAGGATGGGTCCCTGTCCAGGCCTCAGGTAGGGTAGGCTGGCTACTGCCCCTCACCTTCCTCTGCAGTGAACAGCCGTCCGAACAAAGTCCTTTTGTATGAGAACACCGCCACACCTCTTCCAACTCATCTCATCCAGAAACTGAACAAAAGCCATGTAGGGGCCGGAGTGGGGCTTAGTCTCGTGGCCCCCAATGATCTCCTCTGAAAGAAAAGGCTGAAAGATGGGGAGATGGGAGAGGCTATGGTTAGAAGGGGGGTTCGGGAAGGTGGCAGTCAAGGTGGGTCGACAGTGCCCAACAGACACTAGGGGAGAGTCCCCCAGGTTCTCACTGCGGTGTGATAACCTTTTCTGAACCCCAAACCTCAGTATTGTTCTCCACATCCTGAGTCACATACACATATGAAGGGGCCTGAGACTGCCTTCCAGAGGGTGGAGCCCAGAAGATCATGGATGGAACCCCCTGATGAGCCCGCATTCTCATGAAGTCTTCTGGACCCCTCTGAGCCTCTGCTAACATCCTGATTGATGCCATTTTCTGATAATCCACCTATGAGTTTATGGAGTTGGGTTTTCTAAAATCCTCATGTCCTAGGGCATAATGCATCTGAGGATCTCAGTAAACATCTGTTGACTGGACGCCTGAATGGCCTGCAACTAGCTTTTGGCTGAGGTTTGGTGGGGATAGTACTGGTGGGATTTAAGACCACAGGGATGGGGGAGGACATGCCAAAGACACTGGGGCAGAAAATGAACTGCTTAGGGCCTGGGGAAGAATAACGACACCCAGAGAGCTTTGGGTGCTGCCATCTAGCCATTTCTGACCAGTCACACCCTGGGCTCCTCTCCTGGGCAGGAGTGAAGGGCGGGGAAACTGACAAGTTTCTCTGGTTCTTAAGCTGGGTCCACTGACAACTTCCGTTCTGTGGATGGTTTGTCTGGGTTGTCCTTTCCTGGCTGGAGTGAGGAATTTTCTTACTTGTGGTTTGTAGCTTCATATCCTTCAGCAAATGCACAACCCTCTTTACCAGTGATGAGAGAGAGGCTAAGAGCTACAAAAGCTTTTAGTGAAAGCTTGCTTCCTACCACCCATCCTTGCTGAATGTCTATGCAGCTTCGAACTTGTAGTCTCAGTTGGGATGGGAGCTGGTTCAGAAATTGGAGCTGAGCAGAAGGGCCAGGACTGCAGGAGGTTTAGTGAGATGGGCTACCCTGTCAGGAATGGGGATGGTCACTCACCTGTCCCAGCCCAGGAGGCAGAAAGGCCATAGGGAGCGGGAGTGGCTGCATCTTCCAGAAGGTTTGCCCAGGTCAGAGCTGCTGGGGTTTCTTCCTTCCAGACACAAAACACAGGGGAAGGAAGCAGGGGAGGCTCAGTACCCCCACAGACCCCCCAGATCTGTGCTCCCCCCAGCCGGGTGTGAGCATGTCACATGTGCCCATGTTCTCTGCTGTGGGATAGGTGAGAACAATAGTCACCACACTTGCACCCCCACTGCTGAGTCACAGAGCAAGAAGAACAACAAAGTGGAGGCTGTGTTGCAGCCAGGGGAGGAGCTGGATCCCCAGGGACCCTCAGTGACTGAATCAGGAGAGTCTTCATTTCTCCCCTCTTGGGTCTTCTTTGATTCTGGGGAACGCATGAAGAATCACCCAATAGGTGAGGATCAGGGATACAGCGACATGGCCCCTGTGCTTGAGAAGCTCAGGGGCTGGAGGAGCCCTAGAATCTGCGGGCAGAGGACACGTGCTCGAGGACTACGGCGTGGGGCTCTGCTTGGGCCAAGGGTGAGGCAGAGACTGCATTTGCTTTAGGAGCAGAGAGGCCTGGACTCACCCAAGTGGCCCAAACAGAAACCCCATTTCCTATCTTGCCAGGGTTCTAGCCTCACATTTTTGGAGGATTTAGAATCTCTTGTATAAATATAAGTATTCTGTAACAAAGAGAGCCTTTCTTATCTGGAAATTTTGAATGGAAGTCCTGGACTTGATATTCACTGAACCAGAAAAAAACCATCACCGGGTCCTTCGGCAATGAGGGACATGATTGGGTTGTGCTGAGGTATCCAGCACCCCTCAAGCTGAGATGTAGGCTGTCCCACCCGAATCAGGGTGTTTGTGAGTCAGGAGGGGCTTCTTCTCCAGAAATGCTGGTGACTGGTGAGTGGTGAAGGGGAAACAGATGCCCGTCATCTAATACTTACTGCCCACTAAGTATTCCCTGTCCAGAGGCCAGAGAGCCATATATCTGATGTCTCTGGGCCAGGCCATGCTAAACATGTGCAGATGACCCCAACACCTTCAGCAGTATGAGGACAGAAGAAAGACAAATGGAAAGGAGGGCATGAGGAGCTCTAAACAACCCAATCCCAAGGGAGTTGAAGCAAGAGCATCTTATGAATAAATAGAAAAATAGTGGAAGGAAGTATGCTTAAGCGTTAATAATGATGATAGGGGGTGGTGGACTGCACTTCGTTTCCTTTTCTCATCCATATGTTCTGTATTTACTTGTCTTTCTATGACGAATGGGCAGAGGAGCCTGGAGGGCGACCGTCCATAGGGTCACAAAGAATCCGAAACGACTGAAGTAACTTAGCACACTTGCACGCACCGTGTTGAATATGTTCCATTTATGAGGAATATATTTTGATGAATATGTGTTACTTTCTGCCAGAACACATTTTGCAATAGTTGAAGCTCACTCTCCATTCAAATGTTCAGCAAACCACTTCTCTTAAGCCCTCTCTAAACTGCATGTCTTAAAACTGAGGTTGCTTTTCTGAACCTTGCATCAAAACTTCAGCAATTGATTAAAATATATATATATGAAGAAATGTACCCAGTAACTATAGGCTATAGATACCTTTTGAAGCTTTAGGATACCTTGAAACCAATGATTTTCTTTAGAGTGAATTTCCTTTGGAGATAAATATATTTATGCACAAACACACATGGGAATGATGAAGGTGGGAGCGGCTGACTCAGCCCAAGGTGGAAGAGCCCCCTCAGGGTCACTTGGGGCTGAAGGAGGATGTGCCCTCAGGACACCAGAGTCTGCACAGGGCCCTGGGCCCAGGACCCCAAGACGGGGCTGTGACAGGCACTCAAGCTGGGCCTAGGAATGCTGAAGGTCTCCTGAAACTTTCTCAGGCTTCTGAGCTCTGCTTGCTCTGATGCAGTGAGGGAACTCTGCATGGGGTGAGCTACACCTTTGTAAACCTCCCCTATTTCTGTTAGGGTGGACAAGTGCCCCTCTGCTTCAACCCTCAACCTCATGTGGCCCTTTTCCAAATCTGGATTCTCTTGTTTTCCCCCAGGGCACTAGGATGGGGGGGAGGGGAGTAGGTGTGGACGAGGAAGAAGGTGTATGGATGAGACACGAGAATTGTCAAGAAGAGGGTCGTGTAGTCCTCAGAGGGGTTTCCCTTCTCTGATGGAGCTCATGGTTAGCCTGGAGAGGGAGCTGGCACTGAGGACGTGTGAGCGGAGGGAGCTGGCTATCAGTGCAGCAGGAGTTTTTATTCCAGAGTTGGAACAGGGTGGTGTATTGGAGGTGGAAGCCAGTAACAGATCAGAACTATAAACAGGTCAGACACGTCATTTGCTGAATGAATATGTTTAGGTAAGTAAAGGAGGAATCCACAATTTCTGCTCAAGAGATGGAAGTTTATTAAGTTTCAGCCAGCCTAGCTTCTAACCACTTTGCCCAGTGCCTCCATCCCAGAGAAGATGGACAGATTAGTCCTTGGAGAAACCTCAATCTGGTCCCTGAAGTTCGTACTGTTTCATTGTTTTTTGGATCCAAGGCAGAAAGCTTGAGATTCTGGTGAAGACCCGTGGAGGTGTCCCATCCTTTTTTCCATAGGACACAATGCCCTGGGCCACACCATTACACACAAGTGGGCCCCCGGAGTCACCCTGTGGGCAGAGAGGGCAAGGGCTGAGCTCACCTTCTTCAGATCTGTTCTCCCTGCCACCCTGTGGTAGGTGGTCCCTCTTAGGGGCCCTGGCTGATAAAAGGGTCTTGTTGGTCCTGAGGTTTCAATCTGGCCCTGACAATCCACCTCCTCCCACAGGAAGCCTCTGCCCATATGTGACTTAGAGGCAATGTCCATCCCCCAGGGACCCCAGACAGAGACTGGACAGGAGGACAGGCTGGGGACACAGGACAGAGCTCGTTCCCATGGCCCCGGATCCAGAGACCAAGGCTTTGCATGGATAACACTGGGGAGCTCACCTTAAAGGAACTCTTCCTCTTTCTCGGGTCCCCTACACATATCTGGGTGGTGGTACTGTAATGTTTGTAGCGAGAGGTGCATTTCTCGGCCCTTTGGACTTCAAGCTCTACCTCCTGTAGTTTATTTGTGCGGGACATATCCACATCAAGACGCCCCCAGCCAGCCACACTGCATAGTATCCCTGGATTCATCGTATCCCAGTCCCTGGGCAGACTGATGGGGCTCACAGCGGTGGTCACATTTGGCTTCCTCATCAGCTGAAAGCAGAAAAAAGGCATTCTTACCCACGGATGACCCATAGAGACTGCAGGACAGTAATGGGGTTGCCTTCTTCTCAGCATTGGGACCACGGAGGGGTTGTACAGGAGGAGGGTCAGGAATGAGGTCATGGGGGATGCAGAACCCTGGATGGAAGGGTCCCATACTCAGTGCAGCCACGTGTCCCACCTGCAGTAACATGATGTCGTTGGCCCAAGTCTCATCATTATAGCGTGGGTGGGGGATGGCTCTTCTCACTGGGATGACCTGCTGGGTCCTCTCTCGTTCCATGATGTTGTGGGCCCCCAGGGTGACGTTGATTGAGCTGCACAGAGAGCAGAAACAGAGGCGGCGTCACAGGAGAACTGGTCCAGGAGCCAGGAGGAAACAGCACAGCTTGGGAGAGGGCCAAACTTGGGGCGGGGCAGGGGGAGGGTGTGGCGAAATTCTAGGCGGTGGGCCCTGGGGCTGAGCATCTCTAAACTGTCTGCTCCCTGGAAGCCTGGGCAGGGTGGCAGTTCCTGAAGTCCACGGAGGGTGTTCAGTCCTGCTTGAGCTTGACTGTCTCTAAGGAAAACATGAATTTCTCACATTTGCACTGTGGGCTCCAGGCCACAACCTTGGCTTCCTTATGTTCCAGGTTTGATCAGTCCCTTCTCTCCATGCGCGACTGGCATTGACTGTCCCTCCCTCCCCAGTGCTCCCCTGTCCTCTGAATAGCTTCCTGTGTTACCTGGAGGCACAGGTCTGCAGCTGCTAAGAGGGCTCCCCGGGAGGGCTCCACAGAGGGGCGGGGCCGCACTGCTCCTCACCTTCCCAGGCAGTGAGCCGCTGTCAGCACGAAGTCCTCACGCACGAGGAAACCCCCACAGCGGTGAGGTTTCCCTGAAATCTTGAAGAGAAGGAACGCCATGTAGGGACAGGAGTGTGGCTTGGCCACGTGGCCCCCGATGATTTTCTCTGAAAGAAAGATTCCAGCCTGCCCGCTGTGCTCATGGAGCCAAAGTTTGAACAGGGGAGATGGGATCAAGGTTTCCCTGAGTTCAGAAATTCTCTTAGATGGACCAGGCCCAGCTGTGCATGAGAGTAGCGTCTGGGCAGGTCTGTTCGTGTGGGGTGGGACTGGGCCTCTGAGGGTGGGACCGTTACTCACCTGCCTCCCCGGTAGGGGACAGAAGGGCCACCAGGAGCAGGAGCAGGACCATCACTGAAGGAAGACTGCCCAGATCTGAGCGGCTGCTGCTTCCTTCTGGTCTTTTAACCCTGAGTTGTCCCCTTCCATGCTCTGGCCTTTGTCACATAAGCCTTATCTGGAAACCTCAAACCACTTCTTTGTAGTCAGAGTGGACTGTTTATTTGTATTTAATTAAAGCCTCTGGTAAGTTTTCATCCTTGGGTGGGGTGGGGGTCAAGGGGAGTGGTTGCATCAGCCAGTCCTTAAGCCCTCAGGTGCCTGAGCCCCAGAAACCTGGACCTCATGATGATAGATCAAAGAAAGTCTTTGTGTGGTTCATATTACATCACCAGGGTGATTGTATATTGAGACCCCTTCTTCAGCAAGAATGTGAGAAATATTGGAGATGAGATTGCTTGCTTCATGTACAGGAGATAAACCATCATGATCAGACTCTAAAGGCAAGATCCACAGTGTGGAATAGACATAATGGTGTGAAAGTGATGCTGAAGAGGGCTTATTCCAGTTACCAAAGGACTGAGTGGTTTAAAACAACACGAAAATTGCTTGACCCATGAATCTGCAATTCACTCATGGTACAATGTGAACAGCATCCGTCTGCTCCCATTGGTGTCAGGGAAGCTTGAAGCCCAGAAGCTGAATCACTTGAAAGCTCCCTCACACATGCCCAGTGGTTGCTGCTGGCTGTCCTGTGGGCACATTGGTTTCCTGTCACGAGGGCCCCTTATGTCGTCTCACTTCATGGGATTCTTTGGCTCCATCCAAACACAGTGCCTGGCGCCCCCAGAGTGAGCATCTCCTAAAAAGTGAACCATCTAGAAGCTGTGTTCTTTTCATTAGATAGACATTGATGTCATACAACATCCATTCTGCCATGTCTGCTGCTTGGGTCAATGAAGAGCAAGAGCTTTCACCAGATTAAAAAGGAAGGGCCCTAGACCCCACCTCCCAACAGGAGGTGAGATATTGCAGTCATGTAAGACGAGCCTGTGGGATGGAGACACACAATGGCGGTCATATCTGCACCACGCAAATGCGGAAAGGCATGGAATCGAAAAAATTGTTGTTTCTAAACATCTTGATTCCAAGCCTCTTGAAAAGTAACAACATCTTAGTTAAACAAACAAGGCCCATGGTCAATAGTGATTCGGGCTGGAGAGTCACAGTGAGCCAAGGGGTGTCTCACACCACATGTGCTCGGAACCATGCACTGGGTGGCCTGGATATCAGATCACATGTGATGTGAGGCATGTTCAAGGATCCACTGTAAATCATAAGCAAAATCATAATGGAAATCAAAAGAAAAGGAATTCAAAATGGTAAGTAATGATGAAACTATATTAAATCTGTTGGCTACGTGTGAATAAAAATAAACTCGACCACTTAACACTGTTTCTCTAACTCATTGAAAGATAAAACATGAAAACGTTGAATATAGGAGAATTTCTTTATACATTTACCTTGTAAAAGCAAATTAATACAAGATATAAAAAGGACTATCGATAATGATGGATAAGTTGATCTACATTAAAAATGTGTTGGGTGTCGGGAGCCGCGTTAGGCATTACTGACAAAATGGAGGCACAGCCCCCAAGCCCCTCTCCTTGTCCCGCAGGCACAGACCTGGGTTGAAGGAGTTAGCTCTTGTGATTCTGACTTGTTTCTTCCTTTCTTCAGTTGATTTTTGGCTGGAAAGAAAGTTAAAGTGCTTATTGTTTTTGAGAAAAGCATGAGAAAGCACAAAGCCTTCTGCAGTTGTGTCCAGAAAATAATCTATAAAGTAACCATTGACATTTGTTCAAGGATTTTTACAAAGAATGTCCCAGGATGAGCTTGTAGGCCGCAGCTTGAGGCCATGGGAAGGATTATTATCTGAGACCTGTTTGTGAAGGAGATGTTTGTGAAGAAGGAAGTTTGCTCAGTTTAGGGTTTAGGAATAATTAAGAGTAGCTGGAAGCCTTTTTAGGAGATAGTCAGCTTCGGATACTAGGGGAAAGCAGGATTTAGAAAGATAAGAAATAAACTGAGGCATGTGGCATGCAGCCCAGACATAAGCATGAGTTACAATGTAATCACAAGTAAACACATTCTGAGAGAATCTCTGAAGCAGGAACTCTGTTTGAAGGGCAACAAGGAGATAATAAATCTGGGTGAGGGGGAGCTGAAAATGAAAAACCTCTGACCTCATCCTTTTGAAAAAGTATAAAAGAAGACCTGATGTTTGAAATAAACATGTAGTCCCGAACCCCAAGTCAGAGGCTACATCATTCCCCGCCGACACCGCTCATCCCTTCAGGCTGATTCCCTGGCGGCTGGAGCTGGACTCTGGCAGTTGGGTATGTAAGAATCAAGATAATTCTGATTACTAAAGATACTATTGAGATAGTGAAAATTATAGCCATAGGGTGGGTGAACTAAGAAAGAGTTTTATCTGGGAGATATATGTATGTGTATATACATACATGAATCTTATCTATGCTAACCTCTAGGTCATAGGGAAGTGAACAGTTTTCAAAATCTACATGGAATTACAAATCCCTAGAAAATGTAAATTAAAGAAACATACTCAGGAAGTTTGAATTTTCCTATAAACATTACATGAATTGATTCCATTTTCAAAAATAGTCCATCAAGGACAGCCGTAAGCTCATGAGAATTCCCTGGAAGTCTTTGAAAACAATTCAAATATTGATATACATTTTCTGCTGGCAAGTAGATGCTATGCATCTCCCTTATGAGACTAGCAAAACCTAGATGACAAACCCAGTGATGACAATATGGGAGGAGAACTTTACGGGTTAATGTTATTCCGGTATTGATGTAATCCACTCAGTCCATAAGCAAAAGTATTAGATCATTTCTAATTTGGGTTTTTCTGAGGATGAGTGGCTTTCATTCAAAACACAATTGCTGTAACACAACACACTGACTGATGAAAGAAGAAACACCACACGATAATTCAACTGAATGGGGAAAAGCAGCTACTAAAACTCACTATCCTTCACTTAAAAAATGTCTTTAAAAAATAGGAGCGGAAACGAGGGTCTTCATTCTGATAAACGATCCCTGCAAAAATCCCACACCAATCAATATACTTACTGATGAAATGTTCTGTGTTTTTCATTCAAGAGGAGAACAATACAAGGTCACACAGATAGCCATAATCATCATTTCTCTTCAGTAATATACTAGAGATTTTAGTCACTACAGTTAAGCAGGCAGTAGAAGTAAATGGTATAGACAGGGAAAGAGGAAATAAAACTGTGAATATTGAAGATATAATACACAACAAGAATAGCCAGGAACCTGCAGATCAATTATTATAATTAGTAATTGTCAAATTTTCTGGGCACAAAATCAACTCAAACATTAATCATCTCTCTATATAATAATAGTTAGAAAATGAAATTTGAAAAAAAAAACATTAAAATCATGGGAATGGTGAAATAACTAAGTATAAATCATAAAGATATTCCACATTCATGTTTGGAAGAGAAAATACTTTTAAGGTATTCATTCTCCAAAAGTGATCTACAGATTCATTGCACTCAGGAAGTATTTCACAGAACTTTATTGGTTCTAAATAGATGTGGAAAACCAGTAGCCAACATTGGAGAAGACAGGCTTAAAGAATGAGAATAAGATGGGAGCTCTTGCTTTAGCAAATGAAGTCATAGTAATGAAGATAGTGTGGTACTGATGGAGCCATAGAGACATAGATGACAAGATAGAGACCCCGCACACACTGAGACATTCTACACAAATATAGAACACTTGGTTTATGATGGAGTTTTATGGCAGAGAGTGGTGAGAAACTTTTTTTTTTTTTCCTCCTAAATAAGTGGTGCTCAGGAAAATAAATGTCTCTATGGTGTCTTTAAGGACACATCTTTCTACATGGAAAAAAACACTTGACCCTGCTGCACCCTCTCCTGCTTCTTGATGCTGTGGGCCCCCAGGGTGACGCTGATTGAGCTGCACAGAGAACAGAGTAGAGATATGAGGAGCGTGGAGTGACAGGAGATACAGCCCAGGAGCTGTGACGGGCCGGCGACCTCAGGGCAGGGCCGCAGCTGAGGGGAAATTGAGGTGACAGACAGCCCTGGGGGGGTGACACTGTGTCTTGTGCTTTTCAATAACACGAGTGCAGGGCTTCTGGGAGCTTTCTCAGGAATATTGTGAAATTCATGTGAGTTTGCAGGAGGAACTTATAGAGGTGACTTTTCTAAAATCCTCACGTCCGAGGGCATAACGCATCCCAGGATCTCAGAAAATGTTCTTTGGCTGCACAAGTGGCCTCCCATTAGCTTTTGGCTGAGGTTGTTGGGGATAATACTGTTGGGATTTCAGGTCACAGGGGTGGGTGGAGGGCACTGCCACAGACAGTGGAGTAACTAAAGGCCTGAGAGGCAGGGGAGGTGGGACAGAAAATGAGCTGCTTGGGGCCTGGGAAAGAGCCAAGACACATGGAGAGCTTTGGGTGCTGTCATCTAGCACCTTTGATCAATCTCACACCTGGTTCCTATCCTGGACAAGAGTGAGGGGTGGAGGCACTGGTTCATAAGCCGGGTCCACTGACAACCCCAGTACTGTGGTTGGTTTGTCTGAGTTGTCTTTTTCTGGCTGGTGTGAGGGATTTTACTTACTTGTGTTTTGTAGCTTCACATCCTCTACCAAATGCACAACCCATTCCTCTGGTGGTGAGAGAGAGTCTGAGACCCATGAAAGATCTTAGTGAAAATCTTCCTGATTGCCTGCCACCTCTCCTTGCTGAGTGTCTATGTGGCATCAAACTTGTGTTCTTGGTTGGGATGGGACCTGGTTCAGAAATTAGAGCTGCGCAGAAGGGTCAGGACTGTGGGAGGCTTAGTGAGATGGGCTACACCCTCAGGAATGGGCGGTCACTCACCAGTCCCAGCCCAGGAGGCAGAAAAAAGGCCATCAGGAATAGGAGTGGCAGCATCTTCCCGAAGGTCTGTCTAGGTCACAGCTGCTGGGGTTTCTTCCTTCTAGACACAAAGCACAGGGGAAGGAAGGAAGGAAGGGAGGCTCAGTGTCCCCACAGACATCCCAGAGGTGTGCTCCCCCCTAGCCGGGTGTCAGCATGCCACAGATGACCACCTTCTCTGCCCTGGATTGGGAGAGAATGACACCGTCACCACACTCGCATACAAAGACTCACCAGAAGGAATAAGAAAGTGAAGCCTGTGGTGCAGCCCATGTTATCTAGTCCAACCTTGTACTACTTGCCAAGCCACAGTCCAATAAATCGCGAGATGAGTTGTTGAAACAAGGAACAGCAACTTTATTCAGAAAGCTAGCAGACCAAGAAGATGGTGGACTCATGATTCAAAGAACCACCTAACCTGAGTTAGAATTCAGGCTACTTTTATACAAGAAGGGAACGGAGTAAAGTCAAACATTTCCTGGTTCCACTAGCCCCAGGACGGTTGTGTTAATTTCTTCTGTCCTGCAGTCTTTCATCAGTGGACTTGTTTCCTGTGAGCTAAACAAAAGTATTTTAGCTGAAAGCTCATTACTTGAGAGCCAGCGTTTCCAGAGATGTGTAATCATGTATAATTAATGTTATAGGCAATATACCATTAGTGATTAACAGAATACCAGAGTTCTTCCCCATCACACCAAGAGGAGCTGGATCCCCAAGAGCCCCTCAGTAATTGAATCTCCATTTCTCCACTCTTGATACTTTTATGATTCTGATAATATCATGAATAATTATACAATAGGGGAGGCTCAGGGATATGAGAGATTCAGCTCCTGCCCCTGTGAAGTTGGCAGGATGCAGAGGTAGACCTAGAATAGGTGGGTACAGAGCAAGCTGGTGAGCACTATGATGAGGGGTCTGCTTGTTGCCAAGTGTGAGGAAGTGGCTGAACTTGGTTTGGGAGCAGATAGACCTGAACTCACCAAAGTGAACCAAACAGCAACCCCATTTCCTATCTTGCCAGGGTTCCAGCCTCACATTTTTGTTGTGCTTACAATCAGCTCTTCAAATGTAAATATTCTGTGACAGAAATTTTCTTATCCCACAATGTTGAACAAAAGTCTTGGACTTGATACTCATTGGACCAAAACCAACCATCACCGGGTCCTTCAGCATTCAGTGACCTGACTGGCTCGCCTGTGCTGAGGTATCCAGCATCCCTTGAGCTGAGTTGGCGGCTGTCCCATCCAAGTCAGGGTTCCTGTGAGGGGAAAGGCCTTCCTCTCCAAAAATGCTGGTTACTGGTGTGAGGTGATGAGATAAGTCATGGTGATCACCCTAATAATTACTCTCCACTAATATTCCCTGTCCAGAGACAAGAGAACCACATCTCTGATGTCTCTGGGCCAGGCCATCCTGAACATGTGCAGATGATTCCAACACTGTCCCCAGTGTGAGACAGAAGAAAGAGGAATGGAAAAGATCGCATGAGTTCTAAACAAGCCAAGTCCCAGTGAGTTGTAGCAAGAGCATCTTATGAATAAACAGAGCGGAAGGACACAAGTTTAACCATTGATGATGATGATCTGCGGATGGTGAAATTGTAGGCAATTTAAATTTCTTACTTATATGTCCTGTATTTAGCTGTCTTTATATGATTATATGTGTTGTTTTTACATGCAAAATACATTTTGCCATGGTGGAAGTTCACTCACCAGGCAAACGTCCAGCAAATCACTTCTGTTTAGCCCAGCCTTCTCTAAGCTGCATGTTTTAAAAATGAGATTACTTTCCTGAATAGATTCTTACATGAAAATTCAGAGATTATTAAAAGATAGAACAGAAAAAATTATTCAGTAAGCTATTGGGTATGGGACACCTTTGAAATATTAGGATACCTTGCATCTAAAAATTTTTGTTACTATGATTTTCCTTTATAGAAACATACATACATGTTGGAATGATGGAGATGGGAGAGGCTAGCTCAGCCCAAGGTGGAGGAGCTCCTTGAAGGTCACTTGAGGCTGAAGGAGGATGTGCCCTCAGGACACCAGAGGCTGCACAGGGCCCTGGGCCCAGGACCCCAAGACAGGGCTGTGACAGGCACTCAAACCGGGCCTAGGAATACTGAAGGCCTCCTGGAACTTTCTCAGGCTTCTGACCTCTGTCTCCTCTGATGCAGGGAGGGAACACTCATGGGGTGAGCTACACCTTTGTAAACCTCCCCCATTTCTGTTAGGGTGGACAAGTGCCCCCCATGACCCCAGAGTTTCTCAGGTGGTCCCCTTTCCAAATCTGGATTCTCTTCTGTTGCCCCCTGGGCACTGGGATGTGGGGGAGGGAAGTAGGTGTTGACAAGGAGGAGGGCATATGGATGAGACACAAGGGTCGTGGACCAGGGGGTCCTGTGTTCCTGAGGAGGGGTCTCCCTTCTCTGATGGAGCTCACGGGCAGCCTGAGGGGGAGCTGGCACTGGGGACATGTGACTGGAGGGAGCTGGCTGTAGGTACAGCAGAAGATTTTATTCTAGAGAATGGAAGGGAGGGGTGGGAGGAGCAGTGTATGTGCTGGAGGCGGAAGCTGCTAACAGATCAGAAATGTGAACAGATGTTTCCCTGACAGAGAAGGTACCTAACGAATTTGTGAATAATGGAGCAATCAGTGATTTCTTTTCAAGAGATGAATGTTTATTAAGTTCCAGGCAACCTTCCTCCACACATTTTGACCAATACTTCCAATCCCAGGGAACATGGAGGGGTCCATTCCGAGGACACGTCATGCTGATCCCTGGCGTTTGTACCGTCTCATTGTTGTCTGGATCCAGGACAGAAAGCTGGAGATTCTGGTGTAGACATTTGGAGGTGTCCCATCATCTTTTCCATAGGACACAATGCCCTGGGCCACACCATTACACACAAGCGGGCCCCCAGAGTCACCCTGTGGGTAGAGAGAGCAAGGGCTGAGCTCACCTTCTTCAGGTCTGGTCTCCCTGCAACCCTGGGGTGGGTGGGCTCAGTTAGAGGTCCTGGCTGATATCAGGGCCTTGTTGGTCCTGAGGTTTCATCCTGGCATTGACAATCCTGCTGCTCCTCCTGCAGGAAACCTCCACCCGTTTGTGACTGTGGGGCAGTGTTCACGCCCCAGGGACACAGGACAGTGTCCAGATAGGAGGACAGGCTGGGGACACAGGGGCGGGCTTTGTTCCCACAGCCACCCATCGTCCCAGCTCAGTTGGGCCCAGGGTTTTGCACGGATAACACTGGGGATCTCACCGAGAAAGAATTCTTCCTCGTGCTTGGATCTCCAGCACATATCTGTGTGGAGGGGATGTACTTTTTGAAGCGAGCGATACATTTCTCCTCACTTTGGACTTCAAGATCTACCTCCTGTAGTTTGTCTGTAGAGGGCATATTTACCCCCAGTTGCCCCCAGCCGGCCACACTGCACATCATCCCTGGCTTCACCTTCGCCAAGCTCCTGGGCAGGTTGATGGGGCTCACTGCATCCGTAATGCCAGCCTTCCTAGTCAGCTGAAGGTAGAGGAAAAGCATTCTCACCTACTGTTGGCCCACAGAGGCGGCAGGACAGTAATGGGGTTGCCTTCTTCTCAGCATTGGGACCACGGAGGGGTTGTACAGGAGGAGGGTCAGGAATGGGTTCATGGGGGATGCAGAACCCTGGATGGAAGGGTCCCATACTCAGTGCAGCCACATGTCCCACCTGCAGTAACATGATGTCGTTGGCCAGAGTCTCATCATTATAGCGTGGGTGGGGGATGGCTCTTCTCACTGGGATGACCTGCTGGGTCCTCTCTCGTTCCATGATGTTGTGGGCCCCCAGGGTGACGTTGATTGAGCTGCACAGAGAGCAGAAACAGAGGCGGCGTCACAGGAGAACTGGTCCAGGAGCCAGGAGGAAAGAGCACAGCTTAGGAGAGGGCCAAACTTGGGGCGGGGCAGGGGGAGGGTGTGGCGAAATTCTAGGCGGTGGGCCCTGGGGCTGAGCATCTCTAAACTGTCTGCTCCCTGGAAGCCTGGGCAGGGTGGCAGTTCCTGAAGTCCACGGAGGGTGTTCAGTCCTCCTCGAGCTTGACTGTCTCTAAGGAAAACATGAATTTCTCACATTTGCACTGTGGGCTCCAGGCCACAACCTTGGCTTCCTTATGTTCCAGGTTTGACCAGTCCCTTCTCTCCATGCGCGACTGGCATTGACTGTCCCTCCCTCCCCAGTGCTCCCCTGTCCTCTGAATAGCTTCCTGTGTTACCTGGAGGCACAGGTCTGCAGCTCCTAAGAGGGCTCCCCGGGAGGGCTCCACAGAGGGGCGGGGCCGCACTGCTCCTCACCTTCCCAGGCAGTGAGCCGCTGTCAGCACGAAGTCCTCACGCACGAGGAAACCCCCACAGCGGTGAGGTTTCCCTGAAATCTTGAAGAGAAGGAACGCCATGTAGGGACGGGAGTGTGGCTTGGCCTCGTGGCCCCCGATGATTTTCCCTGAAAGAAAGATTCCAGCCTGCCCGCTGTGCTCATGGAGCCAAAGTTTGAACAGGGGAGATGGGATCAAGGTTTCACTGAGTTCAGAAATTCTCTTAGATGGACCAGGCCCAGCTGTGCATGAGAGTAGCGTCTGAGCAGGTCTGTTCGTGTGGGGTGGGACTGGGCCTCTGAGGGTGGGACCGTCACTCACCTGCCTCCCCGGTAGGGGACAGAAGGGCCACCAGGAGCAGGAGCAGGACCATCACTGCAGGAAGACTGCCCAGATCTGAGCGGCTGCTGCTTCCTTCTGGTCTTTTAACCCTGAGTTGTCCCCTTCCATGCTCTGGCCTTTGTCACATGAGCCTTATCTGAAAACCTCAAACCACTTCTTTGTAGTCAGAGTGGACTGTTTATTTGTATTTAATTAAAGCCTCTGGTAAGTTTTCATCCATTGGGTGGGGTGGGGGTCAAGGGGGGTGGTTGCATCAGCCAGTCCTTAAGCCCTCAGGTGCCTGAGCCCCAGAAACCTGGGCCTCATGATGATAGATCAAAGAAAGTCTTTGCGTGGTTCATATTAGATCACCAAGGTGATTGTGCATTGAGACGAGATTCCTTGCTTCATATAGAGGAGATAAACCATCATGATCAGACTATAAAGGCAAGATCCACAGTGTGGAATAGACATAATGGTGTGAAAGTGATGCTGAAGAGGGCTTATTCCACCTACTAAAGGACTCAGTGGTTTAAAACAACAGCAACATGGCTTTACCCACAGCTGCACTTTGGTCTGGATACAGTGCAGATGGCATCCCTCTACTCACCTTGGTATCAGGGCTGCTCGAAGCCTGGAGGCTGACCCACTTGAAGGATTGCTCACACATGCCCAGTGGTTGGTGCTGGCTATCCACTCAGCACGTTGGTTTTTCTCCATAAGAGCCCCTCAAGTTGTCTCACTTCATGGGATTCTTTGGCTCCCTCATAACACAGTGGTTGGTTTCCCCAGAGTGAGCATCTCCTAAAAAGTGAGCCATCTAGAAGCTGTGTTTTTTTCGTTACCTAGATTTTGATGTCATATGGCACCTATTCTACCTTATTCCACTGCTTAAAGCAATCAAGAGCTCCCCTCACCCAAATTATAAAAGGAGGGCCCTAGACCTCCTTTGTTGCAGTCATGTAAGAAGAGCCTGTGGGATGGAGATATGCAGCGGCAGTCATGTCCCCATCATGAAAATGGGGCAAGTCATGGAATCAAAACAATTGTTGTTTCAAAACATCTTGATCCCAAGCTTCTTAAAAAGCAACAACACCTTAGTTAAAGAAACAAAGCTCATGGTCAACAATGATTCTGGCAAGTGAGTCACAGTGAACCAAGCGGTGTCCTCATCCCACATGGGCTTGGACACCCTGCACTGGATGACCTGGATGAGATATCAGAACGCAAGTGAAGTGAGGAATGCTGCCTTCCATAGGGAATGCAGAAGGGCGTGGGAACCTACTCCAGTATTCTTGCCTGGAGAATTCCATGGACAGGGAAGCCTGGCAGGCTACAGTCCATGGGGTCACAAAGAGTCAGACATGACTGAGCGACTTTTAGTACTACTACTACGTAGGGAGTGAACATCCAACGGCTGTGAGGAGGCTGCTTACACAAGGGTTGACCACTGGTGGTAAAGGAGCTCAAGGAGGATTCAGGGACTCCCACAGAAAGGGCAGTCTGGTGGGATGTGTCAGAGCAGGACAAATAGGGCGAGGCAGGCATGGCTTTGAAGCGGCTGCCTGACGTGGATTGCCAGAGCCTGGGTGGGGAGAGCAGGGGATACACTTGGAGAAGATGAGTAAGAGATCTGTTTTATAAATCTCTGTGGGGACTAATAAAATAATTAAACATATTAAGGCAACTGACTCAGTTTCTTCCTGTCTGAAGATTAGATGGTATTGGTGGCATCAATGATAATTTCCTGGATTTGATGGCTGAATTGTAGTCACATAAGCGTTTCCTTGTTTGTAGAAATTGCCCTCTAAAGTTTTTGAGAACTGATGGAACACCATGTCAGCAACTTTACTCTCAAATGGTTCAGGAAAATAAAAGTTTTTTGTATTATAATTGCTACTTTTCCATAAGCCTGAGATTATTTCAAAAGTAAAAGGAGATCCATAGCCTTCACATAAATGAACAACAACCAGTTTGAAGATACATTTGAAAAGATAATCCGTCACAGCAGCAACAAAAAACATAAAGAGCTTGCGAAAAACATAAGCAGAATTGTGAAACACTATTTGAGCAAAATGTTAAAGGATTCTTGAAAAATATAAAAACAGACTTTAGAAATAGAAAGATAGTCTTAGTTCTCTGATAGGGTAGAACCACACCAAAAAGGCACTGATTCTCCCAAAGTTAATATAAAAATGTGATTCCAATTAAAAGAAATTTTTTTCTCCTAGTGTTAGGAAGTTCTAGCCAATGTCTAAAATTTATTTGGAAAATAGCATGAAGGAATAACTAGTCAGATATTAAAAAACATCCCATAAGATGTATTTTCTGAAAACAGTGTGTTGCCCACTCATGATCAGACAGACAGACCAAAGAAAACGAATAGAAAATCCAGAAACATTCCCAAGCACATATGAAAATGTAGTTTACACCGAGGTGACATTTAATCAATGATATTAGGGCAATAAGTTAGTCACACATCGCATAAACCACCTGAGTAACTGCAAAATATGAGACACAAATGTATGAAATAAAACCATAGTAATAAATAAATGTGGACAAATCCCTTCATAAAATTAGAGGTCTTCTAGCAATGACTCTAAATACAGAAACATTAAAAGGAGAGATTGATAAATAAATTGTGATATGTAAAATACAGTTTTTTAAAGTTTATATCTCAAAAATCAAGCATAAGCAAAACCAAAATACAGACAATAACTCTATATTTTGTCAAAATACAGACAAAACACAGAAAAAAATTATTGCAACATATATTACAAACAGTTGATCTATATAAAAACAAAGAGTTAGAAAAATCTAAAGAAGAATCAAGCAGAGCTGAAGAATACAATAACTGAAATTTAAAATACACTAGAAGGAATCAATAGTAGATTAGATGATACAGTGGAGTGGATCAGCAAAATAGAAGAGAGAGCAGCAGAAATCACTCAATCTGAACAAAAAAAAAAAGAGAGAGAGAGAGAAAGTTTTTAATGAGGACACTTTAAGAGAACTCTGAGATAATGTCAAGGATACTGATATTCACAGTCTAGGAGTCCCAGAAGGAGAAGAGAGAAGAAAAGGGTTAGAGACCATACTTGAAGACATAATAGCTGAAAACTTCCCTAACATAGGAAAAGAAAGAAATATCCAGGGCCAGGAAACACTGACAGTCCCAAACAGGATAAACACAAAGATGACCACACTAAGACACTGTAATTGAAATGGCAAAAATTAAATATTAATTTTATATTAATATGAACATTAAAATCAGTAAAGGAAAAGCAAAAAGTTACGTATAGGGGAACTATCAGCTACCAGCAGACTTTTCAACAAAAAATTTGCAAGCCAGAAGGGAGTGCATGATATATTTCCAGCGATGAAAGGAAAAAAAATCTTATAACCTAGAGTACTCCACTGGGCAGGCTATATTTGAAGGAGAAAGCTAAAGTTTTACAACAAGCAAAAGCTAGGCGTTCAGCAACACAAAGACAGCCTTATAAGAAATGTTATATGGTCTTCCCTAAACGAAAAAGAAAAGACTACAACTAGAAGTATGAAAATTATCAAAGAAAAAGTCTCACTGATAAGGAAAAATGAAGGTGTATTTGTCTGGGAGAGAGTGAAGGACAGGGAAGCCTGGCATGCTGCAGTCCATGAGGTCGCAGAGTTGGACATGACTGAGCAACTGAACAGCAACAACCTTCAGGGTAGCTATCAACGCTTATAAAGCTAGTAAGAAAGTTAAAGGATGAAAGTAGTAAAATCATCTATATCCACAATAGGTAGTTAAGGAATACTTGAAATAAAAAGCCATAAAATACAATGTCAAAAAAATGAACAATGAGAGGGATAAAAATGCAGAGTCATAAGGGTGTGTTAAACTTAAGAGGCCAACAATTGAAAATAATTACAGTTATAGAATACCGATGTATATATATATGTGTATATATATATATATATATATATATATATATGCCTGATGGTAATCACACACCAAAAATCTATACTAGATACACACACAGAAAAAAGAGAAAAGAATCCAAATATAACACTAAGGATAGTCATCAAATCACAAGGGAAGAGAGCAAAAGAAGAAACAAAAAAAAGAAACACAAAAACAACTGAAAAACAATGAACAAAATGGCAAAAAGTACACACCTATCAATAAATACTTTAAATATAAATGGGCTAAATGAGCCAATTAAAAGACATGGAATACCTAAATGGATACAGAAACAAGAGTCATACATATGCTGCCTACAAGAGACTCACTTCAGATCTAAAGATAACACACAGACTGAAAATGAGGGGATAGAAAAAGTATTCCAAGGAAATGGAAACAAAATTAAAGCCAGGGTAGCAATACTTGCATCAGACAAAATAGTTTTAAAACAAAGACTGACAAAAGGCAAATAAGGACATTCCATAATGATCAAGGGATCAATTCAAGTAGAAGATATATCAATTTTAGATATATACACAACCAACATAGGAGCACCTAAAAACATAAATATTAACAAGCATAAAGGGAGAAATTTACGGTAATGCAGTAAAAATATGGGACTTTAACACCCTAATTACTTCAATGGACAGATCATTCAGATAAAAAATAAATAAGAAAACAAAGGCCTTACTTAAATAACACATTAGACCAGATGGATACACACACACACACACACACACACACACGCACATATATCTCTTTCTCCAGGAAATTTTAAAGGGTTCTTGACCAAGGAGACTGGGAGGTCATTACAAGGACAGGAATTTTCTCATCTGAGAAGCATACAGAGGAATCTTATCTCAAGTATCTCAGCTAGTGGGATTCTTTATCTGATATGGTGACTCAACACTTTATTCTTGAAGGATTTTAGTGGTCTTATGTTTATTGGCTAAAGTAGCCTTTCACTGACCATCACTAATAGGAATGGAAATACCAAGTTACCAAGATGTAACACAGGGAATCTCATCTTCCCTTGGCAGTTAGGATCACCCACCTAACTTGCATAGTAAGTTTATCTGTCTGTCGATTGCTTTCCTACAAATTAAGGCCTCCAAAAATCAGAAGAGTCCAAGGTCATAGAGACAGAAGTAAACTTCTGAGACTGAGTTAATAGGTTTAATAGTAGGAATGAGAGCCATTCTTATGGTCACTTCTTTGTCTCTAGAACCATGTATTCTAGCTAGGAGAGAAACAACACCCTATACTCACTGCTGGCTTAAAGCATATACCACATCCTGAAAGACAGCATCCCAATCTTGAAGGTGGTTATCTTTCCACTATCTACATTACCAAGTCTTACACAATTCTCAGGCCAGCTGTTTCTGGGTGATATGAGACATTAACTCATGGCTTCAACGTTCTTTCACAGTAAAACATTTGTTGGCTGAAAGTCGTGTTCTGTGGGATACAGAGACAGGAAATAAACCCTGCAAGACCACTGTGGTACCAGCAGCAGCATGGTCCTGGGCAGGGAAGGCAGAGCCATTCCTGTCCCAAAATTCCCAAAACAGACTAGCAAGGTCTTGACCTTTCAGGTCCATCATCCCCAGAGCTGGCCTGGCGGTTCTCTCCCCAGGTATATTGGGAACTGAATCTTCTTGTGGGTCTGGGCAGGAAAAAGAGGTGGGAGAGGCCTTGGTCAGTAGAGGCATTTCACTGGAGGTCATTACAGATATTTTTAAAACTGTATTCATTTATTTATTTATGAACTGTGAACTTCCTGATGTTCAAATTGGTTTTAGAAAAGGCAGAGGAACCAGAGATCAAATTGCCAACATCTGCTGGATCATGGAAAAAGCAAGAGAGTTCCAGAAAAGCATCTATTTCTGCTTTATTGACTATGCCAAAGCCTTTGACTGTGTGGATCACAATAAACTGTGGAAAATTCTGAAAGAGATGGGCATACCAGACCACCTGACCTGCCTCTTGAGAAATTTGTATGCAGGTCAGGAAGCAACAGTTAGAACTGGACATGGAACAACAGACTGGTTCCAAATAGGAAAAGGAGTTCGTCAAGGCTGTATATTGTCACCCTGTTTATTTAACTTCTATGCAGAGTACATCATGAGAAATGCTGGACTGGAAGAAACACAAGCTGGAATCAAGATTGCCGGGAGAAATATCAATAACCTCAGATATGCAGATGACACCACCCTTACGGCAGAAAGTGAAGAGGAACTCAAAAGCCTCTTGATGAAAGTGAAAGTGGAGAGTGAAAAAGTTGGCTTAAAGCTCAACATTCAGAAAACCAAGATCATGGCATCTGGTCCCATCACTTCATGGGAAATAGATGGGGAAACAGTGTCAGACTTTATTTTTCTGGGCTCCAAAATCACTGCAGATGGTGACTGCAGTCATGAAATTAAAAGACGCTTACTCCTTGGAAGGAAAGTTATGACCAAACTAGATAGCATATTCAAAAGCAGAGACATTACTTTGCCAACAAAGGTCCGTCTAGTCAAGGCTATGGTTTTTCCTGTGGTGATGTATGGATGTGAGAGTTGGACTGTGAAGAAGGCTGAGTACTGAAGAATTGATGCTTTTGAACTGTGGTGTTGGAGAAGACTCTTGAGAGTACCTTGGACTGCAAGGAGATCCAACCAGTCCATTCTGAAGGAGATCAGCCCTGGGATTTCTTTGGAAGGAATGATGCTAAAGCTGAAACTCCAGTACTTTGGCCACCTCATGCGAAGAGTTGACTCATTGGAAAAGACTCTGATGCTGGGAGGGATTGGGGGCAGGAGGAGAAGGGGACGACAGAGGATGAGATGGCTGGATGGCATCACTGACTCGATGGACGTGAGTCTGAGTGAACTCTGGGAGTTGGTGATGGACAAGGAGGCCTGGCGTGCTGCGATTCATGGGGTTGCAAAGAATCGGACACGACTGAGCGACTGATCTGATCTGATTTATTTATTTCTGGCTGTGCAGGGTCTTCATTGCTCCATGTGGGTTTCTCTAGTTGTGGCTATCCTTCGTTCAGGTGTGCAGGCTTCTCGCTGTGGTGGCTGCGCTTGCTGCAGAGCATAGACTCGAGGCACACAGGCTTCAGTAGTTACAGCACGCGGGCTCAGTAGTTGTCCTGCATAGGCTTACTTGTTCTGAATCACGTGGAATCTTCCCAGATCAAGGATCGAACTCATGCTCTCTGCATTAGCAGGCAGATTCTTATCCACTGAGCCACCAGGGAAGTCCAGGGATATTTTATTTTATTTTGTTTCTTATTTCCATTGCAAAGATCTTTAAACAAGTTAAGGACTGTTTCCTCAATAGTGAGGGATGGAGGACATTTCCACAGACCAGAAGATTTGAAGAAATCAGCATGTTTTAGGTGCTTACCCACCTTCATCTGATTGTGCCCATGAGCAGACAGAACAGCTCACCAAGAAGCTGTCTGAGTACTTGTCAGAGATCGGCTGCCATGGGAACCCAGGGACTCGCTGTGTGTGGAGAGAGGTATCTGAGCAGAGGCTCCTGTCTTGTCCAGGGATGGCAGGAAGTCATCAGTGGGTAGGGTTAGAAAACATGGAAGTCCTCTTGCTGGCCTGACTCTCAGGGGGCCTGGCTGAGCCCAGGCTCCGTCCTAACTCTGTGGGGCCTCCAGGCGCTCACTGTCCCTCCTGGAACTGTCCTCCTCATCTCTCGAAGGAGGACAAGTCTGCAACAAATATTCTTACACTTTTTCAAACCACAAAACCATTTCCTCAAAGTAAACGTTATACTTGAGCTGAATATATAAGTGGTTGGGCACCTTTTTAAACACTATGTTTTTGTTTCTTTGTTTTCTTTTTGTGTAATTTTCAATCAACGAGCTGGGTCCTAGTACGTCTGGGGATTTTTTCAGCTCTAAATCAGAAGCTGTGTCTTTAAAGCAGAAGAGAAGAACTGCTCTTCCTTTGTAAACGTGCCCCAGGTCACTAGGAGACTGTGTTGCTGTGTGATTTGTGCACAACCAGAGGAGAAACGGCCTGCCTTTAGGGTAACCGTATCCCAAAGTATTGACACATGCCTCAGAGAAGCACAGTGCTGTGTGTAGGGCGGCCCAGCCAAGCGCTGGAACTCAGGCTCGGCTCCCAGGCAGCTCGGCACAACAGTCAAGACCCTGGAGGGATGGTAAATGGAAGTGTCTGGTGAGGGGAGACCAGCACAGGGAGATCCTTGCCCAGCAAAAATCACATACTCTCCAAACCAAGACCTTCCCAAGGATGAAAAGTCTAGGTTGTCTTGGACCCTATGGAGCAGCAGTAACCGTGACAGCCTAAGAGCAGAGGTGTTTTTCCATTTGTCCAGACCACATGGGCCCCCCTGACTGCAGTTTGGTTTGCACAGGCAGGAGCTTGCAGCCATGACAGGGAGCCTGTTTCTGGTCCATCCAGTGGATGAGTGTTTAGAATCAGATTCTAATTGCCTTTCAAATGGGTGTTCCTACCATTTGAGCGTGTGCAGTGACATTTCTACCTGCTGTCTTAAGAGTGGGCTTCCCTGGTAGCTCAGCTGGTAAAGAATCCACCTGCAATGTGGTGAGACTTGGGTTCGATCCCTGGGTTGGGAAGATCCCCTGGATAAGGGCAAACTACCCACTCCAATATTCTTGCCTAGAGAATTCCATGGACAGAGGAGCCTGGCAGGCTACAGTTTATGGGTTCGCAAAGAGTCGGACACGACTGAGCGACTAAGCACAGCACATTAAGAGTAAAAAAATAAGGCTGCCCTGTTCCTTCTCTTCCCTCCCTGCTGCCCCCTCCCACAGGGGGCGAGTATGCTCCAGTGAGCAGAGCAGAGATTTGTTTCATGTCTAGAAACAAAATGACTGATGCTCCAGAGTTACATGTAATAATACTCCTACTCAGTCTGGATGAGAACAAGGGGCTTCTCAGGAGACCAGCCCAGCTCTGGGCCGGCTCCCCTGGCTGTGGGGGTTAAAGGTCAGCTCAGGTAGCCCCCCTCCCCAGTAGGAGGGTCTCTGTCCTGGAGCTGCAGCCCCAGGCTGTGCTCTTGGTGTTGGGGACCCATGGTGTGACCCCCTCCTCCCTGCCATGTACACAGAGCAAGGAGCCAAGGAGCTCACTCTGAGCCCCAGGACCAGAGAGGTTCATGTTTTCCCCTGATGGTGCTCAGCTTCAGCCCTGGCGGGAGGGCCGGCCCTGGAAGACAGGTGTGGGTGAGCAGACCTGGGTGACAGCTTTGCATGGGGTTTAGGGGAAGAGATAGTGGGAGGAGGGAGAGGAGGAAGCAGAAAACAGCAGAATCCTATCATTGCCTTTCTAAACACACAGTGAGTATTTGTGAATAGGAGTCAGTGAATAAATAAGCAACCAGCCCTTCAAGCCCAGCTGAGAGACAGTTACTGAGCTGCGGGCACCCCAACCCTGCAGTGTGATTCTGGATCAGCCCCAGGGAAGATGTTCTGGTTCCTGCAGTCAGAGGCTTTCTTCATCCAGGGCAGGAAACTTGAGACTTTGGTGCAGGACCCTGGAGGTGACACATTATTTTGTCCATAGAAGACAATGCCCGGGGGTTACGTTGTCACACCCCAGAGTCCCCCTGAGGACATGAAAGGGGAAAGACTGAGCCAGCTCGACTCCTGGTCCTGCCTCGCCCCCCATCTTAAGATCCCTCTAGGTGATGGTAGCCTTACAGGGCCTCCATCGGAGCACAGGGTAGGACATGGTCAGTGCTTCACTGCACCCAGGTGGCAGCTCCATCTCCTCTCCCAGGTCCCTGATCTGCTCCACACGAAGACTCTGCAGGACTGTTGACTCCGGGCTGGTCTCCAGGACACAGAAGCAGGAGTGGAGGCTGACACTCGGCATGAAGGACGAGCCTGTTACCCAGTTCAGGTGCGCTCACAGGAGCAGGTAATCACACAGAACAGGGGGCAGGCTCCATCCCACACATCAAGGCCGTTCTACTCCTGGGCGAGGATACAGAGCTAGTGTCCCCCTGTCCTCACGGGACTGACCCTCTTCCTCTGTGTGGCCCACAGTGGTGGACGTTGTGGAGGTCACACAGGCTAGTGTGGTTGGGAACAGCCGTTTGTGGCTGTGGTTTGTGCAGGACTTGTGATGCGGTCCCTCCTCTTATCAATTCCACGTATTCCTTTTGCAGAAGTCAGTGACACAAGATCTTCTCTGCATCGCACATCAAAGCTGCACAGATGGTAGATCTTCTCTTATCGAGATGGACAGTGAGGAGGGCCCAGTGTGAACCAAAGGCATCTAAACCTGAGCTTCTCAACTGAGGCTGATTCCTGCCCAGCTCCTCATAACACCCTGCCTACCCCTCCCCACCCCCACCAACATGACATTGTCCTTGGGGGACATTTAGAAAAGCCTAGAGACATCCTTGGTTCAGAACTTGGAGGAGAAGGGGATGTTGATACTGGCACATTACTAATGGGGAGAGGCCGGGGATGCTCTAAACATCCTGCAACTCAGCATGTCCTTAGTGATTCTGAAGAGCCCTAAAGATGACTCAGAGTTGATGATGAAGGCAGGGAAGGATCTGCTGTACTTTCTTCTTGAAGGTGGACATAGGGGCCCTGCCACTCCAGGGAACCTCTTTCTCTTCTTTCTCTCCCTATTGTTCTTCACTGTATCCTCTCTGTCTCTCACACACACACCACACACTCCCCCCTTTCAAGGCTTCTGGAATGCCTGATGCTGGGAGAAGAGAGAGGACACACACACTCAGGTCTGGAAGCCGGGTGTTCACTGAGATTTATTGGGAATTCTGTGACCTGAAGGGGCCTTCCTGAGGATTAGGGACGTGACGGGGCTTTAAGAGGAAAACCAGAGGCAGATCCAGGGTGAGTGGCACAGAGAACCTGCCGGAGTCCTGCTCTGGTTTCCCCTCAGGCTGGCCCAGGTTCCAGGTTAATTCTCTTTCAGGACCTCATCGATCCAGGGCCGGTAAGGGGAGATCCGGGTGAAGACGGCCGGGGGCTTTGCATTGGGCAGTCCATAGGAGACAATGCCCTGGGCCACCCCAGCACACAGAAGAGGGCCCCCAGAGTCTCCCTGTGGGACAGAGAAGGAAAGGGAGAGAGAGAAGGTGAGCCAGGGAAACCACCGCCTCCTCCCTGTGGTCCCAGCTCTGAGCTGGTCGGACCTGCCATCAGGCTCAGGAACACTGGCTCCTCATAAGGTGATATGTCTCTGATGCTGTTCCCTTTCCTTCCTGGCGCCCCCTGACCCTGGGCGGCACCCCCTGACCCTGAGCAGACCCTGGTCAGAGACCCCACAGGGCCGAGGGAGGAGGATCTGCAGAGGGACAGTCCCAGCTCCTCAGACCTGAGGTCTCACACTTTGTCGCTGGCTGACACTGTGAACTTCGTCTCCTTCCAAAGGTGTCTGCACCCTGGACAGTGATTTGTGGAGCACACCGTAGTCTGAGAATCTCCTTAAATGCAGATTTTGTGCTCTGGGGATTGCCCACACACAGCTGGAGATTGTGGTTAAAAACAGAGAAGTGGCTGCAGGCCCGGGGCTCCATGATTCTCAGCTTCACCTCTTGCAGAATGCTGGAGGCTGGTTCATTCACAGCTGTTTGTCCCCAGCCGGCCACCCAGCACATTATCCCAGGATGGATGAAGGTGAAATGGGGTGGAAGGGGGAGTGTCCTCACACTCCAGGGTCAGGTTGGCTTTCTCCTTCAACTGTGAAGGAAATGAGGGCTGTCAGTGATGGAAATGGGCTTGGGGACGGGTGGAGGCAACCAGGGAGGGACAGGGCAGCTGGTCCACACGAGAGCCAGTTGCAGAGGCTGAGCTGAGGGGTGCTGGTGAGGGGCAGGTTGGGAAAGTGTGAGGGTAATGGGACCTGAAGGAGAAGTCCTGCAGAACAGGGAGTGGGGAAGGAAGCCCTGGAGAACACAGAGCAGGGAGCGGGGAAGAAAGCTCTGGAGAACAGGGAGTGGGGAAGAGGAAGAAGAATCTGTACCTTCAGTAACATGATGTCGTGGAGACCAACACGCTCATATTTTGGGTAAGGAAACTGTTTTATGACCTCAAGCCTCTGCCATGTGTCTTCTTTCTTTTGTAAGTTATGGGCTCCGAGGGTGACTGTACAGACCTATGTGAGGGAGAAGAAGGACAAGGTGAAACGCTGATGGTGGAGTGTCTGCTGAGATACGCCCACTCTGAGAAAGGGCATGTAGTCTCTCCCAGGATCAGTGATCTCTTCCCACCTCCCTTTTTGGAGCTACTCATGTATGCGAGGGGCTCAGGCTTTACTCAAGGAAGAGCTTTCCCAGGGACAGAGATAATTTCCAGGGCCTTCGGGACACCAGGGAGTGAGCGGACCATGGAGGACCCAGGGGACAGGGTAGGTACTTCCTAATCAAGGTGCCCTAATGAGGGCCACCTCTCTGAGGGCAGAGGTGTCCGAGGAAAGGGGGAAGTGGTGGGGTCTCAGGCGGACCCTGTTCTCTGTCTCCCATGGAAAGGATGGGTTCAGGACCCTGGGAACTAAAGGCCAGTGTTCTTGAAAAGGGCATGGAGGAAGTCGTCCAAGAACTGAGTGGGCCCCTGAAGAGTGAGTCCACATCGCTTGTGTTGGGGTTGGGGAGCGGGAGCTGCTTTTAGAAGAGGGGCACTGGGATGAGGTCCCCTTTCCTCTGAGGGGAGCTGAGCTCACAGTGACTGAGGGTCAGGACAGCTGTTCCAGTCTGAGAACGATTTCCTTAAGGCCAAGTATTATCTCTCCCTAAAGAGACCCAGCCCTAGGAGCTCCCCTCAGGCCCCCGAGGAGCCGTTCCTGGTTGCTCCCCTCCCATTTGGAGATAAACAAGACCCATTGTCTCACCTTCCCGCACAGTGAGCAGCCGTCAGCACAAAGTCCCTTCTTATCAGGAAACCACCACAAGCCGCCAGATTACCATGCCAGGTAACAATTTGCAGGTAGGCCATGTAGGGGCGGGAGTGTGGCTTGCTCTCTGTGCCCCCGATGATCTCCCCTGGAACACAGAAGCCCAGGGCCTGAACACAGAGGGTGCACCAGCTGGCTTCAAGTTGGAACAGGCGTCTTTGGAATCCACACTCGCCCCGGGTTCTGCCCTCTTCCTCTCGGGTGGCTCTGGTGTCTGCTGTCTTTGCTCCAGGCACAGCAGCCAAGCTGGCCTCGGATGTCTCGCAGTCCCGCTCACCTAAGGTTTCCCCCCACTCTATCCTGCCCTCACTCAACCCTCCTCTGTCCCCGTGCATGACCAGCTCTCCAGGTTCCTGTCTCCACCATCTCCATATCCCAGGTTGCTCAGAGATCAGCCAAGTTACAAGGCCAGAAGGTGAAGGGAACACAGGACTTTCAGCACCGTGTCATACATTCCATACAGAGAAGACCACCCTTTGGGACCCCCTGCTCTGGGCTTTCCCTCAGTCAAGGTGGGCTCCTTCTTCCTGGGAACGACCATGAGCTGCAGAGAGAGGGTGTGCACAGCCCAAGTGGAAACTTCACTCTGGGGTGTTGGGGAGAAATCCTGGGGTTCTGTTTAAGGGTCAGCAATCTTCCAAGTAAATCTTGTTTTAGGGGTTGATCCTGCAGCTTCCAGAAGGAGTGGCCGGGCAACTCACCAGCCTGGGTTCTGCAACACAGGAGGAGGAGCAGCAGCAGCGGGAGAGGAGGACGATGCATCTTCTCAGAGAGGCTGCCCAGGGCACGTGCTGCTTCTGTTTTCCAGTCTTGGGTTTTTAACTCCCAACAAGCGAGGGCAGGGCCAGGCTGGTAACCAGAGGAACTGACTGGTTACATACTCTTCTCTCAAACTGTGCCTGCTGTCTTTCTAATCAGAATTTCCCCTAGAGATGCCCTCTGTTTTATGTGAGGTGAAGCTGAGGCCTGAACTTCCAAGTTTTGGCCTCAGGGATGAGCTCTCCAGTGTGGTTCCTCATTGGTGTGGAGGTGGAGGGCTCATGTCCTTCCCAGGCAGGGCAGCTGATTAAGACCCATCAGAGACATGAGTCAGGGAGAATCTTTACACTGAGAATTCAGAAGCACATGTACGTTCAAGACAATGACCACAGTAGGAAATATATTTGCAAAAAGACCCAACACATATACCATAGATATGTGTGAGTACAAAGGCACAAACCTACAAACATACAAATGAATCCAAAGTTGCAGGAAACAATACTTATCCTTAATCACGTGCAATCCAGTCTAAGCTGCCACTCCTTTCCATCCCATTTTATTCCACTCCAGATTAAAATGCAAGCTACACCGCACTTCAAGCATGGTTATCTACAATTTGAAAAATGTTAATCTGCATCTCTCTCTCCCTGCTAACCAAAGGTTCATAGGCAGAAAAGAGTGATCAAAGAATATTAGGTAGGAGAAGAGATCATACTCTATGATTGGACTTTACATACATTATCATAAGAGCAAATGGGATTGGAATTAGGACTCTAAAGAGCTCATGAATATCAATTATTGTCACTCTCTTAGATGTATTATTACTTTTATAACTATCCTGTGAAGTAGGTAGAGTTATCTCTATTTTATGAATCTTGCTATCAAAGCTTATGCTTCATTTCATACGAAGGGTCCTTCTGCTGTACCATCAAAGGCAGAGAAATCTACTCCTGCTAATGGGAATGTAGATATAGAAGAATGGTTGTTCCAGGGATGCTGGGGTCCCTAATCTCACATGAGGAATCAAGCTCATTTGACTGAAATAGAATATACACAGATGTCAGGATCTGAGGTTTGCCTCTGTTTCCCCATCACAACCTTGGGAATTACCATTACCATTGCTTTACTAACATAGAATTTAGATTCAGACACATTAATGTGATTCAAATAACAAAACTTTTAACTATTATAACTGAGTTTTCAAGCACATCTGCTATGTTCCCCAGACTGCAGAGTTCTAAAAACCAAACCTATGTCTATTCCTGTGATGACTTGCTATACATTTTTAATCCCCAGCCTGGTAGGTCTCTTACGTAAAGTAAGGCATTATTTGGGATTCTGAAAATCGAGAGAGGAGTGTATCTGGGCAGAATCTGATGAAGCTGGAATCTAGAACTTGCAAATCCTTCTAATGCTCCTTTGCAGTAACAGTAGTCCATCCCCTCCAGTCTCAGAGGTTAGGCTTTTCTTGCCTGAAGGATCTGTAATGGATTCCCTGAGGTAGTTACTCTGCAGGTTGTTGATAGGTTGCTTAAGAGAAAAATAAATTAGTCAATCATTAGTGATCATGTTTAAGAAGAGTTTGAATGAACTCTGGGTTCTTTAGTGGGGACTAATGAATGGGAATATGGAGAAGGTCAATGAGGCTTGATCTGGAAGGTTCCATTCATGTTGGAGTTTTCCATGATGGTAAATCTTGCTTAGCAGTTACAAGGACGCAATGAATATCCCCTTTCCTGAAATCACTGGTTTTGTCTATATAATTCATTTTGCCACTTAGATGAATACCAGACACCTATGCCTGCTTCATGTCCAATGAGACAGAAGAGGATAAGGCATAGATAATTTGTTCCTTCTGTACTTTAGCGGAACCCATTTGTGGTTTTCTAATGTTTAGCTTCACTTGAATGTTTCCCTTTGCTCCTGACCTTCATTGTGTTATGCATGCAAGCTAAGTCGCTCCAGTCGTGGCCTTTTCTTTGCAACCTTATGGACTGCAGCCTGCCAGGCTCCTCTGTCCATGGGATTCTCCAGGCAAGAATACTGGAGTGGGTTGCCATGCCCTCCTCCAGTGGGTTGCCATGATCTTCCCGACCCAGGGTTTGAACCCACGTCTCTTACATCTAACCTACATTGGCAGGCGGGTTCTTTACCACTAGCGCCACCTGGGAAGCCCCGTTGTGTCATAGTCCTTTGTTATAGGACTCCTAGGCTCTCTCCCTTATGCCTAAGGATGTTTTCTTTCTTTCTCTCCTCTCTTTCTGTAGTTATGTACATATGTATGTATGTATGTATTAATGTGCTGGTGCTTGAAGGCAATGGTGAACTAAGTAGCTGGCAAAGCAAAAGGTTGAGCGGAGGTAGAACCCAGTGTCTCCATGGGAGAACTCCCTCTCGGGTGAATGATGGCAGAAGAATTTCTTGTTTCACTTTCTCACTTCCCTTGTAGGCTCACTGCACACCTGAGAATAGTTGGCTTTGTGTCAGTCCCTGCCCTGTCTCATCTCCTCTCATCAGCCTCCCTGTGTATCCAGTAGTCCTGTGAAACTGTCTCAAACCATCCCTTTCCCACGGGTTTGGGTAAAGTCCTTTAAGTCTGGCATGCTTCTCTAGGAAACCTTGCAATGCTGTCAGTCTACCAGCAACCAGCATCAGCCAGGGCAACAAAAGCGAGTTCTATGTACCTTCGAATCAAATCTATCCATGGGGATCTTCTCTTACCTGTTGGAGGAAGGCTGTATGGCATCAACTGTTGTTGTTGTTGTTGTTGTTTTTTCAATGTGCTCCCATGAAGCTTGTCGGATAATGGTTGCTTCCAGAAATGGAGTCAGGACGTTGCTCTGAGACAGCATGGCCAGAGTCTGAGGGCCTGCCTCCAAGGGTTTCTTTTATGCTCTCCAATCTGTTGTTTCAATTAATTAAGGGGATGCTACTCAGGACTCTTCCCTTAGCCCTCCAGGATGTGAATCAATGCTTCCTCAGATAATGATTCTTCCTTTTAGTTGCTCCTTATTCCTGCATTTCCTTATCTCTTACAACCAAGCAGAAAGAACCTTCTCTTCCCCCTGCATGCCATATATGTCTGATGTAATTTTGAACATTTGGCTGGTCTGTTGATACTGCCATGATGGAGGGATGTAAGCACCAAGATCTCTTGGGAAGGGTTGATTTTTCAGTGCTTATAAGAAGAATGTTATAAAAGGATGAGAGGAGTGGATCTCCTAAGACAAGTGTGCGTGCTTAGTCACTCAGTCATGTCCAGCTCTTTGCAACCCCATGGACTGTAGTCCACTGGGCTCCTCTGCCCATGGAATCCTCCAGGCAAGAATACTGGAGTGGGTTGCAATGACCTCCTACAGGGGATCTTCCCAACCCAGCGATCGAACCCAAGTCTCCTGCATTGCAGGCAGATTCTTTACCGTCTGAGCCACCAGGGAAGCTCAAGACAAGTGTCTCTGAGTTAAATGCAAAATGACATTGTCAAGGCTTGGGAAAGAATTACCTTTTTCTTACAGAACCCTTATTTATAGCATGCATTTGGGAACAAGATAGATTGAATTAAGAGCTTGGAATCAGACTGCATTGGGATCCTGGTAGGATCCCTTACCAACTTTGTATTTTGGGCAAATTTCTTCATCTTTCTTAGGCTCCCCCTTCCCAGTCATCTGTAAAATGGGCATAAGAATGATGAGAATTAAATAAGAGATGAGGGGTTAAAGCATCAGGTATAGTAAGTATTAAAGATACTTATTACTGTATTAGCATCATGAGCCCCAAAGATTGAGTACCCCGCCCAGCAGTTTGTGCACCTCTGCATTTTAATTGGTGCATTTAGACCAGTAGTATTCAAAATGAGTATTGGTATAATACCTACCATACTTGTTACCATTTTCTATTTGTTGCCTTTGCTCTTTGTTTCTAGCCTGTCTCTAACTCTTCTCTGCCTTTTCTATTTTTTTTTAACTTACATTTATTCCTCTAAGAATGGAAATTATTGCTGCATTTCTGAAATAAAGCAAAAAGGAATTCTCTTCCTGCTTCTGGAAGATGTGATGGCTCCCACCAGTTATAGGTGGGTGTCAAGTATGCCACCGACTTGTTCCAAATGTTTATAGTGTTGTTCAGACTGTGTCCGGTCAGACCCATGAAATCCTTTGATCACTGTATTATTTTAATATAGTCACCGTAACAAAATACTGCCAACTTAGTGGGTTAAAGAGGCTTCCCAGGTGGCGCTAATGGTAAAGAACTCACCTGCCGATACAGGAGACATAAGAGATGTGGGTTCAATCCCTGGGTCGGAAAGATCCCCTGGAGGAGGGCATGGCAACCCACTCCAGTATTCTTGCCTGGAGAATCCCAAGGAGCCTACCAGGCTCCTCTGTGGTCGCAAAAAGTTGAACACGACTGAAGTGACTTAGCATGCATGCACAGTGGGTTAAAACAGTACTCATTGTTTCTCTTACATTTCTGGAGGTCAGAAGTCTGAAATTACTTTCACTAGCCCCAAACCGAGGTGTTGGCAAGGCTGCACTCCCCCCAGAGGCTGATAACTTTTCCAACTTCTGTAGTGGCACAGCTCGCCTTCCTTGGCTCATAGTCCTTTTGTCTGTCTTCAAAGCCCACAGAGTAGTGACTTTGCATCTCCCTCTTTCTCTCTCTCTCTGCTGAGGTTGTCACATGGCCTTCTCTCATAGTAGAATTTCCCTCTGCCTGTCTCTTGTAAGGATGCATGTATTTAGGGCCCACCTGGATGACATGGGTAATCTCCCCATCTCAAGATTCTTATCGTAATCACATCTGCAAAGTTCCTGTGACCATATAAGGTGACACTCATAGGTTCAGAGGATCAGGAACTGGATATTCCTGGGTGCCATTATTCAGCCTAGCTCTTCCTCCTCCTCCTCCTTCTCCTGCTCCTCCCTCCTCCTCCTCTCACTTCTCCTCTTCCCACAAATCTTGTGCCTCAGACACTACAATTCAGGGCAGAGATGCACCGTAGCAGACTCCCCGTGACTCTTTCTGGAGATGGTCCCAGGCTTGGGCTGTTGATACCTTGCATCCTTACACCCACTTCTGCCCCATCCTCACCATCCCCCTCAATAATGGGTCTGGGGCCAGAGAAGTATCTGCCAAGTAAGAAGGAGGAAGATTTCCCAAGTGCGAGAACTCAGGATGCTGGGGAGGGCTGAGCCCTGGAAGTCCTCAGGATGGCTTTGTCAACCACAGCTGTCTCAACGAAGCAGGGCCATGCGAGTCCGAAAGAAAGTTCCCCTAGAATGCCAGGGTGAGTCTGGCCCCTGAACTACATCAGAGTCACCCCATTCAATTGTCATCTTCCTTCAGAAATGACACGGTGTCTCCAGGTCTTCCAAAAGAGAAATCTGAGTTAGGTCAAGTTCTCCAAAATTTCCTCCTCCAAGTAACCCTCAGTGGTCTGAATCCCATACCCACCAGCATCTGAGTTGGATGCCTGCACTCACACCCATACACATCTGAACAAGGGAAACGGAGCATGAACTCTAGCTAGCTCTCAGGAGCCTGCCATTAAAGGGCCCTCATGCAGGTTTCACCACATTCCCTAAAAGGCCTAGAAGACAGGCCCGGCCCCATGCAAGAAAGGGATGCTACTGCTGGCCCCAGACCAGGGACCCAGAGACTCCATTTTTCACATTGTCTGTCAGCCCACAGGTCTGGGCTTCCAGTTCTGCCACTGATCAATGTAGACATAAGAAATCCTGATAAACATATTTGATTATAAACTCTAACTCTATATGAAAAACAAACACATGTACACACCTTATTTGTTTGTTTTTGGCTGTCCTGGGTCTTTGTTGCTGCAGGGGGGTTTTTCCTCTAGTTGCAACAAGAGGAGTCTACTCTCTAGTCATAATGCACAGGCTTCTCATTGTGATGGCTTCTCTCGTTGCAGAGCACGGGCTCTAGAGGT
This sequence comes from Bubalus bubalis, assembly GCF_019923935.1. Classification (NCBI taxonomy): domain Eukaryota; kingdom Metazoa; phylum Chordata; class Mammalia; order Artiodactyla; family Bovidae; genus Bubalus; species Bubalus bubalis. Next base: position 35,701,742 of record NC_059176.1, read on the forward strand.
GCGGGCTTCAGTAGTTGGGGTACATGGGCTCAGTTGCCGTGGCTCCTGGGCTAGAGCACTGGTTCAATAGTTGTGGCGCGAGGACTTAGTTGCTCTGCAGCATGCAAGATCTTCTTGAATCAGAGATCGAACCCATGTCCCCCGCAGGCAGATTTTTACCACTGAGCCACCAGGGAAGCACTTTCCAATTTTTTTAAAAAACGAAGAAATGTAACAGGTTCTCAAAAATAAAAGAACTTGCATGGAATGATAATAAACCATTTTTATGATTTTTGCCCTAACTCTCCTTTTATATTTGTATAATTAAGTAAGAGTTTTAAAACATGAAATACAAGGAGCAGAGGCTCTACGTGTGATGTTTGCTTGGGAGACCAGCACACACACTGAGTTGCAGCTCAGGCCCCATCCACTGTTGACCCCCAGATCCCAAGGATAGCACATCCACACATCCACAGGGCAGACCGCCTTTCCAAGGAGCTGGACACTGGAGATGTGGGGAGAGCGGTCAGCCTACTCTGACAGCCTGGCCCTCAGGAAGTGGTGGAGTCAGTGGACACTGCAGGGAGCTGGGCAGAGCCCACAGGATGACTCGGACCCCAAGGGGCTGACAGACACTGACTCCAGCTTCATCTTCTGGATCCTTCTTCTAAGCCAGTGAACTATCGGTTTGCAGAAACAGAAAGATCCATACCATGTTTTTCAAGTTTCAGGTAATCATCTTTAAGTGACATGCAGCTTACATTCTACTGTGGATTGGAATAAAAAGTAATGGCAAGAAGTAGAAACTGATGGAGAGCACTGCACATTGTTTAAGGATAAACCCTATTTCCTGAAACTTTTGATTCTCCTGCATAGGTATAAGTTGTGCTAGGTATTCATATACATGTAGTGCATGCACAGGGGCTTTTTGCAAAATGTGCATCATGGCCTTCAAAGTGCATGTGCTTCTGAATTCAAAGTGTAAAGATGCTCCCCCACCCATGTCTCTGATGGGCCTTAACCAGCTGCCCTGCCTGGGGAGGACATGAGCCCTCCACCTCCACACCAATGAGGAACCACACTGGAGAGCTCATCCCTGAGGCCAAAACTTGGAAGTTCAGGCCTCAGCTTCATCCAAACAAAACAGAAGGCATCTCTGGGGGAAATTCTGATTAGAAAGACAGCAGGCACAGTTTGAGAGAAGAGTACGTGACCAGTCAGTTTCTGCGGTTACCAGTCTGGCCCTGCCCTCGCTTGTTGGGAGTTAAAAACCCAAGACTGGAAAACAGAAGCAGCATGTGCCCTGGGCAGCCTCTCTGAGAAGATGCATCGTCCTCCTCTCCTGCTGCTGCTGCTCCTCCTCCTGTGTTGCAGAACCCAGGCTGGTAAGTTGCCCAGCCACTCTTTCTGGAAGCTGCAGGATCAACCCCTAAAACAAGATTTACTTGGAAGATTGCTGACCCTTAAACAGACACCAGGATTTCTCCCCAACACCCCAGAGTGAAGTTTCCACTTGGGCTGTGCACACCCTCTCTCTGCAGCCCATGGTCGTTCCCAGGAAGAAGGAGCCCACCTTGACTGAGGGAAAGCCCAGAGCAGGGGGTCCCAAGGGGTGGTCTTCTCTGTATGGAATGTGTGACACGGTGCTGAAAGTCCTGTGTTCCCTTCACCTTCTGGCCTTGTAACTTGGCTGATCTCTGAGCAACCTGGGATATGGAGATGGTGGAGACAGGAACCTGGAGAGCTGGTCATGCACAGGGACAGAGGAGGGTTGAGTGAGGGCAGGATGAGAGTGGGGGGAAACCTTAGGTGAGAGGGACTGCAAGGCGTCCGAGGCCAGCTTGGCTGCTGTGCCTGGAGCAAAGACAGCAGACACCAGAGCCACCCGAGAGGAAGAGGGCAGAACCCGGGGCGAGTGCGGATTCCAAAGACGCCTGTTCCAACTTGAAGCCAGCTGGTGCACCCTCTGTGTTCAGGCCCTGGGCTTCTGTGTTCCAGGGGAGATCATCGGGGGCACAGAGAGCAAACCACACTCCCGCCGCTACATGGCCTATCTGCAAATTGTCACCTGGCATGGTAATCTGGCGGCTTGTGGTGGTTTCCTGATAAGAAGGGACTTTGTGCTGACGGCTGCGCACTGTGCGGGAAGGTGAGACAATGGGTCTTGTTTATCTCCAAATGGGAGGGGAGCAACCAGGAACGGCTCCTCGGGGGCCTGAAGGGAGCTCCTAGGGCTGGGTCTCTTTAGGGAGAGACAATACTTGGCCTTAAGGAAATCATTCTCAGACTGGAACGGCTGTCCTGACCCTCAGTCACTGTGAGCTCAGCTCCCCTCAGAGGAAAGGGGACCTCATCCCAGTGCCCCTCTTCTAAAAGCAGCTCCCGCTCCCCAACCCCAACACAAGCGATGTGGACTCACTCTTCAGGGGCCCACCCAGTTCTTGGACCACTTCCTCCATGCCCTTTTCAAGAACACTGGCCTTTAGTTCCCAGGGTCCTGAACCCATCCTTTCCATGGGAGACAGAGAACAGGGTCCACCTGAGACCCCACCACTCCCCCCTTTCCTCGGACACCTCTGCCCTCAGAGAGGTGGCCCTCATTAGGGCACCTTGATTAGGAAGTACCTACCCTGTCCCCTGGGTCCTCCATGGCCCGCTCACTCCCTGGCGTCCCGAAGGCCCTGGAAATTATCTCTGTCCCTGGGAAAGCTCTTCCTTGAGTAAAGCCTGAGCCCCTCGCATACATGAGTAGCTCCAAAAAGGGAGGTGGGAAGAGATCGCTGACCCTAGGAGAGACTACATGCCCTTTCTCAGAGTGGGCGTATCTCAGCAGACACTCCACCATCAGCGTTTCACCTTGTCCTTCTTCTCCCTCACATAGGTCTGTAACAGTCATCCTCGGAGCCCATAACTTACAAAAGAAAGAAGACACATGGCAGAGGCTTGAAGTCATAAAACAGTTTCCTTACCCAAAATATGAGCGTGTTGGTCTCCACGACATCATGTTACTGAAGGTGCAGATTCTTCTTCCTCTTCCCCACTCCCTGTTCTCCAGAGCTTTCTTCCCCGCTCCCTGCTCTGTGTTCTCCAGGGCTTCCTTCCCCACTCCCTGTTCTGCAGGACTTCTCCTTCAGGTCCCATTACCCTCACACTTTCCCAACCTGCCCCTCACCAGCACCCCTCAGCTCAGCCTCTGCAACTGGCTCTCGTGTGGACCAGCTGCCCTGTCCCTCCCTGGTTGCCTCCACCCGTCCCCAAGCCCATTTCCATCACTGACAGCCCTCATTTCCTTCACAGTTGAAGGAGAAAGCCAACCTGACCCTGGCCGTGCGGACAATCCCCCTTCCATCCCATTTCACCTTCATCCATCCCGGGATAATGTGCTGGGTGGCCGGCTGGGGACAAACAGCTGTGAATGAACCAGCCTCCAGCATTCTGCAAGAGGTGAAGCTGAGAATCATGGAGCCCCAGGCCTGCAGTCACTTCTCTGCTTTTAACCACAATCTCCAGCTGTGTGTGGGCAATCCCCAGAGCACAAAATCTGCATTTAAGGTGATTCTCAGACTATGGTGTTCTCCACAAATCACTGACCAGGGTGCAGACACCTTTGGAAGGAGACGAAGTTCACAGTGTCAGCCAGCGACAAAGTGTGAGACCTCAGGTCTGAGGAGCTGGGACTGTCCCTCTGCAGATCCTCCTCCCTCGGCCCTGTGGGGTCTCTGACCAGGGTCTGCTCAGGGTCAGGGGGTGCCGCCCAGGGTCAGGGGGTGCCAGGAAGGAAAGGGAACAGCATCAGAGACATATCACCTTATGAGGAGCCAGTGTTCCTGAGCCTGATGGCAGGTCCGACCAGCTCAGAGCTGGGACCACAGGGAGGAGGCGATGGTTTTCCTGGCTCACCTTCTCTCTCTCCCTTTCCTTCTCTGTCCCACAGGGAGACTCGGGGGGCCCTCTTCTGTGTGCTGGGGTGGCCCAGGGCATTGTCTCCTATGGACTGCCCAATGCAAAGCCCCCGGCCGTCTTCACCCGGATCTCCCCTTACCGGCCCTGGATCGATGAGGTCCTGAAAGAGAATTAACCTGGAACCTGGGCCAGCCTGAGGGGAAACCAGAGCAGGACTCCGGCAGGTTCTCTGTGCCACTCACCCTGGATCTGCCTCTGGTTTTCCTCTTAAAGCCCCGTCACATCCCTAATCCTCGGGAAGGCCCCTTCAGGTCACAGAATTCCCAATAAATCTCAGTGAACACCCGGCTTCCAGACCTGAGTGTGTGTGTCCTCTCTCTTCTCCCGGCATCAGGCATTCCAGAAGCCTTGAAAGGGGGGAGTGTGTGGTGTGTGTGTGAGACAGAGAGGATACAGTGAAGAACAATAGGGAGAGAAAGAAGAGAAAGGGGTTCCCTGGAATGGCAGGACCCCTACGTCCACCTTCAAGAAAAAGTACAGCAGATCCTTCCCTGCCTTCATCATCAACTCTGAGTTATCTTTAGGGCTCTTCAGAATCACTACAAACACGCTGAGTTGCAGGGTGTTTAGAGCATCCCTGGCCTCTCCCCATTAGGTGCCAGTATCAACATCACCTTCTCCTCCAAGTTCTGAACCAAGGATGTCTCCAGGCTTTTCTAGGAGATGCCCTGGTGGCAGCTGCGGGGGCGGGGTGGGGAGGAGGGCAGGTTGTGAGGAGCTGGGCAGGAATCAGCCTCAGTTGAGAAGCTCAGGTTTAGATGCATCTGATTCACACTGGGCCCTCCTCACTGTCCATCTCGATAAGAGAAGATCTACCATCTGTGCAGCTTTGATGTGCGATGCAGAGAAGATCTTGTGTCACTGACTTCTGCAAAAGGAATACGTGGAGCTGATAAGAGGAGGGACCGCATCGCAAGACCTGCACGAAACACAGCCACAAACAGCTGCTCCCGACCAGCAGGAAGCTGAAGGCCTAGAGCCTGCTTGGCCTCCAGTTCTTGGCAGGTGAGGGAGGGACTGGCTGAAGGAGAGAAATGGGCAAGACAGGGACACAGCACGGAAGCCTGTGGCTGATACGCCTCCCCGCTTCTGAGGGGATGCTGAATCCCTTCAATCAAGTGAACCCTTTGCAGAGAGTCATCTTTAATAAATAATCAGAGATATACACCAATGTTTATGAATAAAGATTTTTGCCTCAGCATTTTCAATAGTAGAAAGCTGGCTTCCCAGCCATGAAACAAAGTTTAAATAGTAAATTTATGTGACTGAATATTTTGAATTTATTAAAAATTTATTTCAAAAGATTGAATCATGTAGGAAAATGCAATGCAAGAACGCTTTTTAAAACCATATAAATATCCCTCTATAGTAGAATCTCTATTTTTGTAATTATGGTTAAGTATTTGATATATCGGAGAAGGCAGTGGCAACCCACTCCAGTACTCTTGCCTGGAAAATCCCATGGACTGAGGAGCCTGGTAGGCTGCAGTCCATGGGGTGGCAAAGAGTCAGACACGACTGAGCAACTTCACTTTCACTTTTCACTTTCATGCATTGGAGGAGGAAATGGCAACCCACTCCAGTGTTCTTGCCTGGAGAATCCCAGGGACGGCAGGGCCTGGTGGGCTGCCATCTATGGGGTCGCACAGAGTCAGACACGACTGAAGCGACTTAGCAGCAGCAGCAGCATTTGATATATGCACAAGAAGAAAACTGGAAATAATTAACATCATATAATTATGGTAATAACATAATTTTAGAGGCTAGGATTAACAACTATCTTTATTTCTTTTATATGCTGGCTCTAAACCCCAGGTAGTCTAACTGTTGCTGACTCAATACCATATATGGACCTACCCATACATAAGCACATACATCTGTTCATTCTCCCGTTAGTCAAGGTTTGCTCTGTGGAGAGTAAATACCCTTGCACTTCCAGATCGCATCTCTCAGCCCATTCAGGATGCTGCTAAAGAATCTAAGCCTTCATGGGATTCCTTGGGCACAGACATGGTGATCTCCTTGTCAATTAGTGCCTTGCTTGGACGTTCTTTTGTCTTTAGCGAAAGTGATGGTGGCCTGGGATTTATGCCTATGGGAACGGTGTGAGCTGGGAAGTATAACTGATCAAGCTGATCAGAGGCAGTAGACAAAATGGTCCTGACGAAGCCTTTCTTACGCCACCCAAATCCACCTTCACTTTCTTTTTGTGAATATTTATTTTGGCTGTGTCAGCTCTTAGTTGCAGCACGCAGACTCTTTAGTTGAGGCGTGTGGGATCTTTAGGTGCAGCCTGTGGGATCTAGTTCCCTGACCAGGTATCAAACCCCGGTCCCTTGAACTGGCTGCTCAGAGTCTTAGCGACTGGACCACCAGGGAAGTCCCATTTGCACCTTCGTACGGTATCTGGATCTTACCTGAGAACAAGATGCCCATCCTTCTTTCCTGAGAGGGAAGGTACAAGTTCAAATCTTCAATGCAATAACCAAACACAGTCTCCTAAAAAGACTTATGGAGGGTTGGCAAATCAAGCTATGGGCTCCTCTGCTGCAGCTGTCCCCAGGTCTTAACTGATATTTCTCATCTGACCCCTCTACTGCCCATTCTAGATTTCCCTCCCCTTTGGCCAACGTTTGTGTTAGTCTGGGTTGTATGTCTGCTGGGGTGACCCAGACCTCTAACCTTGAGGGGGGCTGAGTCTTCAGTTGCCTTCTATTTGTTGGGTTTAAGTGGTTGCTGTTGCCCATTTATAATTATCACTGAGCACAAAAGTTTAAGGGATGTCCCCAGCGAATCTCCTGGGCTCAAGTCATACTCTTCTCTTCCCTCTTTGTACAGCAGGAATCCTAGCCTCCCATGGGATCATGGTCAGTTACTCAAGCCAGCATAGAACCTCTTTCCTTTGCCTGTTGATGCACTGATATGAGGAACCCAAAAGGGCTAGGCGATAGTCACAACTTCCAGTTCCTAGAGCCTTTACCATCTCCCTTGGTGAAAGCATTTTCCTCCCCAATATTTGGATGCACAGCAACATGGCTTTGAACTTTCCTCATTCCATCTAACCCCAGCAAAAGCTGCAGCAACAGAGCCACACTTCATGGAAGAGAGTGCCCTCTCCTTTTCTCCTCCTATTCTAACTTTTCATCCACCTTCTTCTTTCCACCCCTTCCACCATCCCCACACCTACCCAAAGGAGGCCATATCACAGATAAACCAGTATCAGTTCATCAGAGGTGTCCCTAAAAGTGATTCTCCAGTCCCATGGCTCCTGGCAGTCTCTATCCCTTCCACCTTCTGACCGACAACAAAATCAAAAAAATCACTGAACTCTCCTGTGCCTAAGGTCTTGGGACAAAGTGGGAAGCCTCATGAGCCTGCCGATCTCTGGAGTCTCAGGTCTAATTAAGTCATCCGCACTAAATGAAAGGTCTCAGGCCACTGGGTGAGAGGCCAGTATAGGACAGGTCCTCTCCAGCCCAGGAAAGGCACCTTTGGGCCTCAGCCAAGCCTGGCCCTAGAGCCACCTCTGAGTGCACCTGAAACCCAACCTCACTAACACCAGTGACCCCAGGTTTCTATAGAATCCTAGCCGGAATTTTTGAAATTAAGCCAGGCCTCCCAACAAATGCTTTTGTTGAAGTTCTTTGCCCTGTACCTGATGCTCACCACTACCTACCCCTGGAACCAGGACCAGGAAAGCTGACAAGTGCCAAAGGTGAACACCGGGCTACAGTTCATCAAACAGATTTTATAGAAGACAAGGCAGACAGGCCTTCCTGCCTGGCTCCCCCATCTGAAGTAACTCTCCTGCCTCCACAGCCACTGAGGGACTGGCAACAACTCCTGCTCCTTCTGCTTCAGAGCTTCAGAGTCCTAACTTCAAATCTAGTCAAAAATGCAATATAATGTGACTCTTTAAAAAAGCAGGATATTCAAAAATGTACATTCACTGTGATTGCAAATAGTGTGGAGTACCATACATTTGGGGAGAAAACTAGACAGAACTCTTCTGAAATGGAGATAATCGTTAGAATTGTAATTAACAAAAGACTTACCTGTTCTCTTTAAAATGATTTCTATAGCTTTGCAAATGACCCAAAATAATGAAAAATGCAGAGAAACAAAAGTACTTTCTGAAACTGCTTAAATGCTCAGCACGTGATCTTATCCCTGTTATTCCTATACGCAGCACAGTCCCCGTAGAGCAGAGGAACCACAAGACATGGTACCAGGAAACCCAGTAAAGAAGATGGAGAGGGTAAACATCCTCAGGTTTGTTCACAGGCTGTGTTGGGAGGACCACCTGTGGGAGAATTTTAAGGACGCTCTGAAGCCAGTGACTGACTGTGATTCCACAGCCTTTCTGCAGCCTGCTCTGCCCACCTCTGCTTCCTTCACTCCCTACAGGTGAGGGGCACTCCTCACTCAAACCCCTACATGCAAATCTTTATCCCCAAGTCTGCCTCCCAGGCATATTCATTTCCTCTAGCTGCTGAAACAGATCACCACAAACTTGGCTTCAAACAATACCCATTTATTTTCTTACAGCTCGGGAGGCCAGAAGTCCAAATTCAGTCTCTCTGAGCTAAAGTCAAGGTATAGGCAGGGCTGGTTTCCCCTGGAGGCTCCAGGGGAGAATTTGATTCCTTGTCTTCTCTTGCTTCTGGAGGCTGCCTGAATTCCTTGGCTGGTGGCCACTTTCTCATATCACTCCAATCTCTGCTTCCTACTTCTTCTTTGGACTTACCTCCCTTTCATAAAGACCCTTGGGATAACAATTGAAGTCCATTTGATAATACAGCATAATCTCTCCATCTCAAGAACCCTAATTTAATCACATCTGCAAAGTCCCTTTTACCATGTAAGGTAACACCCAGGTTCTGGGGATTGGGATGTTGATATCTTTGGGCCGGGGCTTCCGAAGAGGCTCGGTGGATAAAGAATCTGCCTGCAATACAGGAGATGCGGGTTTGATCCCTGGGTAGGGAAGATCCCCTGGAGGCGAGCATAGCAACCCACTCCAGTATTCTTGCCTGGAGAATCCATGAACAGAGGAGCCTCGTGGGCTACAGTCCATAGGGTTGCAAAGAGTTGGATATAACTGAAGCGACTGAGCACACAGCACACACGTCTTTGGATGGGAGCTGCTATTCAGCCTACAACACCAAGAAACGGAACCTAAGAAAGCAGCCTTCTTCCTTAAAACTGGAGGCCCAGTGCGACCTGCCTCAACTCCTTCCAAACACCCTCCGTGTCAATCCCCAGCAAAGGCAGTCTGACATCAAAGGATGGTGACTGGGATCTGGCTATGAAAGGATGGCTTCTGTAGGCAGCAGGTCCCTAATCTTGAAGGTATGTGACACTCAGTTACCAGGAAGGGGAAAACAGGCTAGGAAGTCTTTGAGGTCCAGGAATGCTTGACCCCTCTTTTCTCTATATATCCTTCATCACTCAAGGCTTGGCTGCCCCAACCCAGGCAGAACAGCCGTCTCCTCTCAGACTTACACGCTCCCCGACACTTCCATTGGTACCTGCCCCAGTCCACTGCCTGTATCTGTCATTGCACAGGTATAACTTGCCCAGACTAGCGGACCGGAAGGTTCTTCTCCTTTTCTCACCCCCCTGATGCCTAACGTGGGGTCTGCTCCCCCTGGAGACGAGAGGCCTGTCTCCTTCCCATCAATTCAATAAATTCAGAACCAGTCGTGCTGAGTCGATCCGTGACACCCAGGGAGAAATATGGAAGTGAAAGGTGTCAGCTAGTGCTCAGGCTGAGTTTGGAGGACTCAATCTGAGTCTGGAGGACTCTGGGGAGGCTCCACGCACACTTCCATCGCCCAGGTCTGGCAGCAGGTAGAGTGCATGTGGCTGTTCCCGCTGGGCCACTTGCTTGATCTCCCGGGCTCTGAGCAACTCCCCTGTCCACGTGTAGCCCATCTTTCCCCCAGCCCCACAGGCCTTGCAACAGTTCCCCCATTATCTGTGCTTTGTGGAGTAGTTTGTGTTCTCTGACCAACTCTCATTCTCCCCATATGTCAGTCCTCTCTGGCTGCTGCCCCTTTATTCCTCTGAAATGCCCTCCCAGAGTCACTAACAACCCCAGTGCCACCTGATACAGAGGCAGCCGTCCAAAGGCTCTGGCCAGAACAGGCTTCTCTGCTGCTTCCTGGCCTGGGACCCAGGCCCTCTTGTCTCTCTTCATAAGGGCATTGTCTGACCCAGGACTGAACTTGGCCCCCACGTGGGTCAGAGGTGTGGGTCAGAACGCCAGGGCGTTGACACCCCAGGAGAAACCTTCCACCAACAAGGGACAAGTCACAGTGGATTAATACCCCTGCTTTACTCCCTCAATTAGACAATTCTGGGGCATGTTCACAGGGACCCCACTTGGCTGGGGTCCTGACTGCCCACAGCAGTAGCCTGCTCATCAACACACGCTTTCTCCACTTATCTCCATCCTGTCTACTTCCCTCTCCCCCATCTGCTTCCTGGAATCACCTGAAAAACAAATGATGTCACCCAAATCCTTGTCTAAAGGTCTGGAAACGAAACTAAGACAACAGATCACCTTCCTATCCTCACTGCCTTCCGGGAAAGACCAGGTACTTTCAGAGCTCTCCATGACCCTCACCCATGCCTGCCTCTCCTGCACCACTTCTCACCTCCAGCCTCAAACTTCATGCTCTGGCAACACTGAACTGCTCGTGATCACCAATACCACCCACAGCAGCTATGTCCCTGCCCCCTACACACACACACACACACACACACACACACACACACAGAATCTGGCTCATGCCCTCCACCAGTAATGCCCTTCCGTACGCTCTTGTACCTCTGCCTTAAGCTCAATGCAGGCATTTCATCTTGGAAGGCTTCCTTGGTGACTATGAAGGTCAATCCTCGGGCTCCCTGCCCCACCCTAAAGTGAGTGTACTGTGAAGCCAGCTTCAAGCAAGTAGTGGCCAGGATGGAGTCGGGTGTCAGCCCAGAGCTGAGCCCCATCAAGCCCAGTGAGACCTCACCCTGGGAAGGCTGCGGTGGGCTGCTCTGTGGTCAGCCATGTTAGCAGCCCCCCTTCAGGTCCTGTGGAATCTCCTTCCAGCCCATTGCCTGCTGGTATGCTGAAATCAGCTCGCACTGGCTCAGAGCAACCAACTTGTGCTCTTCCCAACACATCATCATCACATCAGTAGCTTGGAACCAGCCACGATGAGAGTATTTACACCGTGGAAATCGGAAATGCTACCAAGCAAGGATTTCATCTTCTTCAGAGAGCCTTCACTGCTTGTGCCCCATCCCCACCCCAACCATCTGCGGCTCCCAGGTGTAATGCAACCTTGAGTGTGTGTGTGTGCAGGGGGGTGGGGGCAGGGGGTTCGTAGCACAGGTTCTGGCTCTGATCTTCCCTCAAGAGGCAGGCAGATCAGCCAGGGGGAGGGAGGTCAATCAGGCCACAGAGTGCCAAGGTGGATGTGGACAGGACCAGCATGCAGCAGGGGAACCATAACAAGGAGGAACTGGGGCTAGAAGACAGGGCCAGGGGTGTGTATGTAAGAGAAAGAGGCCAAGAAAAACAGACAGCAGAGACAAAAAGGTAAGAGACACTGAGGCACAAAGCAAACACAGACAAAAAAAGGCACAAAAGACGTGATGAAGACAGAGTGGGGTGAGGTAAATGGAGACAGAGGCAGAAATGAGAGGAGGACAGACCAAAATGGAGAAAGTCAACGGCAGAAATGGAAGAATCTAGGGATAGAGGTGAAAACTGGGGAGGGATGAGCACAGACAGCAGTACGAGAGGGCCGAGGAGGGCGCACAGGCTCAGCCCTAGCCGAGCATGCAACCTGCTCCCATGATACTGGGCTCCAGGTGAGCGAGGGCAGCTTGCTAGAGAACCAGGTCCCCCTGCCCCAACCCCAGCCAAGTGTGAATCCACTACTCAATTCAAAGATGCAGATGTTTGATCGCTTCTTCAGTTTAGGCACTGCTGCTGCTGCTGCTTAGTCATTCACTCAGTCGTGCCCAAGAATTCCTCTGTCCCTGGAATTCTCGGCAAGAATACTAGAGTGGGTTACTATGCCCTTCTCCAGGGGATCTTCCAGACCCAGGGATCAAACCCAGTTCTCATGCATTGAAGACAGATTCTTTACTGCTGAGCCACCAGGGAAGCCCCCAGTTTAGGTACTAAATCCGTCTAATTCAATAACATGTGGTCCAATTACTTATAGGATGAGCAATTTTTAAATTAGGTAAAAAATAGTTCAGTTCAGTTCAGTCACTCAGTCATGTCCGACTCTTTGCAACCCCATGAATCGCAGCACGCCAGGCCTCCTTGTCCATCACCAACTCCCGGAATTTACCCAAACTCATGTCCATCGAGTCAGTGATGCCATCCAGCCATTTCATCCTCTGTTGTCCCTTTCTCCTCCTGCCCCCCATCCCTCCCAGCATCAGGGTCTTTTCCAATGAGTCAACTCTTCGCATGAGGTGGCCAAAGTATTGGAGTTTCAGCTTCAACATCAGTCCTTCCAATGAACACCCAGGACTGATCTCCTTTAGAATGGACTGGTTGGATCTCCTTGCAGTCCAAGGGGCTCTCAAGAGTCTTATCCAACTCCACAGTTCAAAAGCATCAATTCTTCAGCACTCAGCCTTCTTCACAGTCCAACTCTCACATCCATACATGACCACTGGAAAAACCATAGCCTTGACTAGACGGACCTTTGTTGGCAAAGTAATGTCTCTGCTTTTGAATATGCTATCTAGGTTGGTCATAACTTTCCTTCCAAGGAGTAAGCGTCTTTTAATTTCATGGCTGCAGTCACCATCTGCAGTGATTTTGGAGCCCAGAAAAATAAAGTCTGACACTGTTTCCCCATCTATTTCCCATGAAGTGATGGGACCAGATGCCATGATCTTCGTTTTCTGAATGTTGAGCTTTAAGCCAACTTTTTCACTCTCCTCTTTCACTTTCATCAAGAGGCTTTTTAGTTCCTCTTCACTTTCTGCCATAAGGGTGGTGTCATCTGCATATCTGAGGTTATTGATATTTCTCCCGGCAATCTTGATTCCAGTTTATGCTTCTTCCAGTCCAGCGTTTCTCATGATGTACTCTGCATAGAAGTTAAATAAGCAGGGTGACAATATGCAGCCTTGACAAACTCCTTTTCCTATTTGGAACCAGTCTGTTGTTCCATGTCCAGTTCTAACTGTTGCTTCCTGACCTGCATGTAGGTTTCTCAAGAGGCAGGTCAGGTGGTCTGGTATGCCCATCTCTTTCAGAATTTTCCACAGTTTATTGTGATCCACACAGTCAAAGGCTTTGGCATAGTCAATAAAGCAGAAATAGATGTTTTTCTGGAATTCTCTTGCTTTTTCGATGATCCAGCGGATGTTGGCAATTTGATCTCTGGTTCCTCTGCCTTTTCTAAAACCAGCTTGAACATCTGGAAGTTCACGGTTCACATATTGCTAAAGCCTGGCTTGGAGAATTTTGAGCATTACTTTACTACCATGTGAGATGAGTGCAATTGTGTGGTAGTTTGAGCATTCTTTGGCATTGCCTTTCTTTGGGATCGGAATGAAAACTGACCTTTTCCAGTCCTGTGGCCACTGCTGAGTTTTCCAAATTTGCTGGCATATTGAGTGCAGCACTTTCACAGCATCATCTTTCAGGATTTGAAATAACTCAACTGGAATTCCATCACCTCCACTAGCTTTGTTTGTAGTGATGCTTTCTAAGGCCCACTTGACTTCACATTCCAGGATGTCTGGCTCTAGGTGAGTGATCACACCATCGTGATTATCTGGGTCGTGAAGATCTTTTTTGTACAGTTCTTCTGTGTATTCTTGCCACCTCTTCTTAATATTTTCTGCTCCTGTTAGGTCCATACCATTTCTGTCCTTTATCGAGCCCATTTTTACATGAAATGTTCCCTTGGTATCTCTAATTTTCTTGAAGAGATCTCTAGTCTTTCCCATCCTGTTGTTTTCCTCTATTTCCTTGCATTGATCGCTGAGGAAGACTTTCTTATCTCTCCTTGGCTATTCTTTGGAACTCTGCATTCAGATGCTTATATCTTTCCTTTTCTCCTATGCTTTTCACTTCTCTTCTTTTCACAGCTATTAGGTGATTAAATTGCTAAGTGGTCTGATTGTTTTGGAAAGAGATTCACTCACAAATGCACTCTTGAGCTTTTATTCTCCCTTGTTAAGCCGACCTGTGGGAGGAACACAAAGATTTAGGGGTCTGCTCAATGGCTCCTCCCCGGCAGAAGCCAGCACATCCTTAAGGTTAGGGTCCCTGGATTCATGCCCTTCCCCTGGCTGGATGGAGTGTGGGAATGGGCTGGTGCTGGCTCGAAAAAACACATTTCCACATCTCTTCCCAATTCTGCACTCTGTGCTTCATGTTGGGAGCCTGAAATTGGTCATAGGGGGGAGGGGAGGGGGCAGTATCTAGTACATGGAAGTTGACAACCGCTACAAACCAGAGCTTCTTTTCTTCCTCAGAAAGCCCCCAGTGCCTTCACTTACCGGCTCTGTCCCCAGCAAGCTACGGCTGCCAGGTGAGCTGAAATCGGAGCACTCGGTGGATTTATGGCATGTGCTCAGGTCCTGGCTGTGAGCGCCCCAGGGGAAACTCAGAGTAGAATCCATGGGGGTGGTCAAGCGGGCAGCACGGGGTCTGTGTGGACTTGCTGGGGCCTGTCCCGGGGGTCTGCGCCTCTCCTCAAGGCAGTGTGGTCTGAAGGGAAGAGACCTCAGGCAAGGCAATCCAGGCCCAGCAAGGGAAGTAACTGGCCATGAGCCGGGGTGGGGGTCAGGCACAGGCAGGTGTCCTGGCTCTGGCTCTGGGGCCTCTCTTGTGCAGCTGCTCAGACTCAGAGTCCTAGAAGGGACTACTTCTTTTTTATGGCGCTACTTCTTTTTATTATTATTGGAGTATAATTGCTTCACAGTGTTGTGATAGTTTCTGTTTTACAACAACGTAAATCAGCTATGCATGCGTGCGTGTTAAGTTGCTTCTGTCGTGTCCAGCTCTTTGCGAGCCCAATGGGCCGTAGCCTGCCAGGCTTCTCTGTTCATGGGCTTCTCTAGGCAAGAATACTGGAGTGGGTTGCCATTTCCTCCTCCAGGGGATCTTCCCAACCCAGGGATCGAACCCGTGTCTCTTATGTCTCCTGCATTGGCAGGTGAGTTCCTTACCACTAGCGCCACCTGGGAATCAGCTGTAAGCACACATATGTCCTCTCCCTCTTGAGCCTCCCTCCCAGCCAGCCCCCTACCCCACCCCTCTAGGTCATCACAGAGCACAGATCTGAGCTCCCTGTGCTATGCAGCAGCTTCCCACTACTATCTACTTTACACGGGCTAGTGTATATATGTCACGTCTCCTCTCCCAATTTGCCCTCCCCTCCCCTCCCCACCCCATGGTGCTACTGCTACGTAGAAAAATGTCACTGTTATTTATAACTCTCCACGGCCTCCTCGGGAAGCTGCACCCTGGTGCCTGGTGGGCCTCTGTGCTGCCCACCTTGAAGGATCTGGGTGGGCAAATGGGACCTAAGCGGGGAGAAGGGTGGAAAGAAATGCATCTCAAGTGCGGTATGAGACCCTCTTCGACGTCTACCACTCAAATCGTAGTACACTCGGCCTTGCTCTTTGAGTGAGTGAAATCTGAGGGAGGAGTCGGGGCAGAGCGGTTTGAGGAGAAGGGTGGGGACCAGCCCCATCGGTTACACAAGGAGGGGACAAAGTGGGTTGAGGAGGAGGGCAGAGGGGGACAGAACCCCAGACATGTGAGGAGAAGGCAGGAACTTCTCTCTCTGTTCCTCTGGGAAGCAGACTGTTTGGGCAAACCAGACCCAAGGCACACCAGAGCAAGTGCCTTGATGTCCCCTTGTGAGAAAGGAGAGGGATGTCCTGACCCGTGAGGAGGCACCTGAGGTCACACGACTCTAAGGGACAGACCTAACCCCAACCCATCCAGTGGGTGTTTCAGTGCTTTGGAGCTGAGCTGCGCTGATGTTAGTCTATGGACCCTCACACCCCCTAGCTAGAATGGCTCACGGACCAATATCACGTACGTGGAGAAGAGAATCCGAAAGGCCTGGCGGATCCTCCTTGGCAAGCCCTGTTTTCTGTCCCACCAGCCCTGATAAAGTCGGGACTTCCCTTCATGAAGAGATCCCAACTAGCTATGGTTCCATACAAAGCTGGCCACAGAGACCCAACTCTGAGAGCGAGGAGCCAGGCCAGGCAGCTGGCACCTCATTCCCATCCATTCTCTCTCTCTCTCTGCTCCAAGCCAATCTTGTTCCTCACTCCCCATCAGCTAACAACTAAATAAAGCCCCTTATTCCTTGAATCCCAGAAGCCACCACTCTATCTACCAACATTCATTTCTCAGTCATTCCAGCCGCAAGCCAGCTGCTGCTCCTGGAATTTCACTGACTGCTCTCAAGCCCGTTTTTTTTTTGTTTTTTTTTTTTTTTTGCTGGGGTAGTGGGGAGGTAGAGGCCAGGGGGATGTCTGCATGTAAGGAAACCACAAGTTTGAGAGGGCAGCTTTAGGTGAGAAACTGACATGGACTTTGGAATTAGAGAGACAAGGGTTCAAATCTTACCTTCACCACTTCCTAGCTGTGTGACCTCAGGCAAGTTACTTAACCTCCCTGAGCTGCCTTATCCTCATCTGTATCATGAGACTAATATCGCCTGGCTTACATGACTGTTGGGACTGGCCAACCAGGATAATAGGTGCAGAGCTTCTAGCCAAGACCCAGTACAGACAGAGAGCTGGATAACTGTTCTTTCCCCTCCCTTCCTGCAGTCCTTCTTGGCCTGTCCCATGATAGGACAGAAACAAGAATTGTAATGACTGCCCAGAAAATGATGTTACTGAAGTCTGTAAAATCAGTGGCTTGCTATGGACAGAGTATCTGTCCCTATGCCCTGACCTTGGACTTCCTCTTGGACACAGGGAGAACCAGATGTGCACACGCACACAGGAAGGCATGTGCACATTTATCAGCTCTGCGTAGAGGTACACAGAGGACAGGCTGACTGAGGCAAGAGGAACAGGCAGGGACCATGCCGTAAGCACCCCCCACCAACCCGCCTCTCTGCTCTCCCTTCCTGGGCCAGGCCTGGGCCTTGGATGTGTGAAGAGGCTTTGGCGCCCTCTGCTGACAACAGCGATGCCTGCAGCCTACATCTAGCTCAGTTCAGTTCACTCAGTCGTGTCACTCTTTGCGACCCCATGGACTGCGGCACGCCAGGCTTCCCTGTCCATCACCAATTCCGGAAGCTTACTGAAACGCATGTCAATCGAGTCGGTGATGCCATCCAACCATCTCATCCTCTGTCATCCCCTTTTTCCTCCTGCCTTCAGTCTTTCCCAGCAAGAGGGTCTTTTCCAGTGAGTCAGTGAATAGAGCCTGGGTAATAAGCCCTGGGTGCCTGGGGAAACTCCCCTCCCTCTAGTGCAGGAACAGGGAAAAACAGAAGGGAAGAGAAAGGAGATGAGGGACAAAATAAGAAGGAAGGAATGGAGCCTGGTTCCATTCTGTCCTCAAAACCATCAGGATGGAGGATCCGGCTCTGTAGCCCCTCCATCAATCACAGTAGCTGCTCACAGCAGTCCCCTCTTCAGATGCTCATCATGACCCCCTGGAGACCTCTTGGTGACACAGCCAGTCCCCAGGAAGCTTCTCACGCCCTGGTTGTGATGCCTGAAGGCCTACACGACACAACGATATCCCAGGCCTCGAAGACTTTTCTACTTTCTTTGGAAATGCCACATCCCAGACCTTCAGTCTTAGAGACAGGAGAGCTGAATGGTAAAAACTTGGGGACTTGGAAGCCAGACAGACCTGGGCGGAGGGCCAGGATTGGCCTCCACTAGCCACAGGGCCTTGGGTTCCTAACCTTTCACACTTAACCTCTGCCTCCTCGACCTCAATATAGATGGAAATAATACAGCTGCTCTGAGGATTCATTGAAAATCCATACAGAGCACAGCCCAGGGCCTGGCACATAGTAAGTAGGCAATAAATGCCAGCTATTATGATTTCTGCAGAGAAGGCAATGGCAACCCATTCCAGTACTCTTGCCTGGACAATTGCATGGGCAGAGGAGCCTGGTAGGCTGCAGTCCATGGGGTCACGAAGAGTCGAACATCACTGAGCGACTTCACTTTCACTTTTCACTTTCATGCATTAGAGAAGGAAATGGCAACCCACTCCAGTGTTCTTGCCTGGAGAATCCCAGGGCCAGCGGAGCCTGTTGGGCTGCCATCTATGGGGTCTCACAGAGTCGAACACGACTGAAGCGACTTAGCAGCAGCAGCAGCAGCATTATGATTTCTGAGGTTGCTTCCCTTGCCATGGGTTTCATGAGGGCTTAAGGCCACACTACCATCAGAACCACGGCAGCTTGCATGGCACCCTGGCAGATGGAGGGATGGTGCGGTCGTCAGAACCCCCTCCTTACGGAAGACATGTTGTTAGTCTGATTTCCACCAGGAACACCATTGTAACTGCCTGACGGCACTGGATCCTCTTTCTCCCAGGGGGACCCTTCCCTGCTCCTTTGTGGAGCTGCCCTCCCGGCCAGACTGACTGTCCACTGTCCTGACCTGGCCAGTGAGGTCATCCTCTGGGATTTTAGATTTGGGGCCACTGCGAGTCGGTTCTCCAGGCAGAGTCTCCATGTTACAATGCTTGGAAGCTGTGAGTGGCCATATTTTCTGTCTTTTGGACCAAACCTATGTACAGCAAGAGGAAAGAATGGGGCTGACCTACAGCAGGAAGCAAAAAATGAGAACTGGGAGAGGGCTGATTTTGGCTGTCACTCATGCCCACCTATGTCACCTCCCCTCCCCCAGCTCAGCTATTGGACTCCATGAGATGCTCCAGGATCCCCCCTATAAAGCCCCACTTCTGCAGAAGCGAGCATGAGTTGTACTTTCTGTCCCCAAAATCAAAATGACAAAGACCTGCTCCTTGACCCCTCAGTCCTGTGCCAATGGCCTTCCCTCTTTATCTGCACTCACAGAAGCTCCCATGCCCCACCTCTATACATTCCCCACCCCCAAAATGTTCCAAAGCTGTTTTTACCCCCCTTTTGCTTTTAAGAAAGGATTTTTCAAGTGTAGCACATTCATTGCAGAGTCTCAATCTGTTGGAGTATAAACATGAAATTGTCTTCTAACAACCAACCCCCCCCTCCACGCCTCACCCAGCTGTGTCCTGTCGAAAGCCCATGTCCCACTGGGTGGCAGGGCTCTTAATGACATTTGGCTGCACCGCCCTGCTCCCTGGCCATGTTCGTCTATTGGAACAGTCTTGTTTCTGCAGTTAACACTCAGACCTCTTCGCCTCCTCCAGCAGAGTTGAGACCCCAGCAGCATGGCCCAGGGTGAATGGGAATCTGGCCCTGCACCCAGCCTCCTCCTCCCTCTTCTGGAGATCTCTGAGACTGGGGGGCCAGGAGAGGGGTGTGGAAGCTAGTCTCACAAGCCTATCCTCTCCTGGCTGGATTGTCACTGCTTCTCTGGCTACTCGACCCATCCTCTGTTCAAAGAAAGCCAAGTCCCTCTAGAAGGCCTGTGCATTCCTTGAAACCTGTGAGTGAGGCCCTCCTGGGCGAGGCAGCAGCAGCAGCGCTCAGTTTGAGCTCAGCTGCCTCCCTCTGTGCTCTCTCCCCACCCCGCCATCTGTCTCTTATTTCCCCTTCCCCTCCTCAGGCGGCCAGAGGTTCATCACAGAGCCCACAGACAAAGCAGACACCCACCTGGGGGATGACATGCTGGTCTCGCCTTACAAGAGATTTCCTGTGGCCCCGGGAAGGAAAAGCACCCCTCCCCATCTCTCCCACAAGAGGGAAGAGCAGACCCTCTGCCACATGCACTGCGCTCCCCACATGGCAAATGACTCTCCCCCATGCCAGCTCCTCTTCCAGTCATTGTGGACAGCCGTGGTGCTGATGAGAGAAGAGCCAGTCCAGCCCCCTTGCAAGCCCTGCAGAGGGGAGATGCTGTGCGCTCCTGGCTGCTCACTGGAGGCTCTGTGAATGTAGGCATGTGGGTTCCTGGTGTCTTTCATACTCAGTTTTGGGTCTTAGCTGCATCCAGGACAGGACAAATCCCACACAGCATCCAGGTATGCTGGCGCAGGGCTCTCCTTCCTCCAAGAGCCCAGCTCTTGGATATATATAGAAGGGAAAGCTCAATAAATAAACATATTAAAATTTTTTCAACATTGTATTTTTTTTTTTTTTCAGTTGCGTTGGGTCTTAGCTGTGGCCTGTGGGATCCTTCCTTGTATGCCTGGGCCTCTCTCTACTTGTGGTGCATGGGCTGAGCTGCCCCACTGCATGTGAGATTTTAGTTCCCTTAGCAAGGATTGAACTCGTGTCCTCTGCACTGGAAGGCAGCTTCTTTTTTTTTTTAATTGAAGGATCATTGCTTTACAGAATGTGGTTTTCTGTCAAACCTCAACATGAATCAGCTACGGTGGCAGTTTAGTCACTAAGTTGCGCCCGACTGTTGTGAACCCATGGACTGCAGCCTACCAGGCTTCTCCGTCCATGGGATTCTCCAGGCAAGAACACTGGAGTGGGTTGCCATTTCCTTCCCCAATGCATGAAAGTGGAAAGTGAAAGTGAAGTCGCTCAGTCATGTCTGACTCTTAGCGACCCCATGGACTGCAGCCTACCAGGCTCCTCCATCCATGGGATTTTCCGGGCAACAGTACTGGAGTGGGGTGCCATTGCCTTCTCCGAATCAGCTGTAGGTATACATATATCCCCTTCCTCTTGAACCTCCTCCCATCTCCCTCCCCATCCCACCCCTCTAGGTTGATACAGAGCCCCTGTTTGAGTTTCCTGAGCCATACAGCAAATTCCTGTTGGCTATCTATTTTACATATGGTAAGTAAGTTTCCATGTTACTCTTTCCATACATCTCACCCTCTCCTCCCCTCTCCCCATGTCCGTAAGTCTATTCTCTATGTCTGTTTCTCCACTGCTGCCCTGTAAATAAATTCTTCAGTACCATCTTTCTAGATTTCATATATATGCATTAGTATACAATTTTTATCTTTCTCTTTCTGACTTACTTCACTCTGTATAATAGGTTCTAGGTTCATCCACCTCATTTGAACTGACTCAAATGCGTTTCTTTTTATGGCTGAGTAGTATTCCATTGTGTATATGTACCACATCTTCTTTATCCATTCATCTGTCGATGGACATCTAGGTTGCTTCCATGTTCTAGCTATTGTAAATAGCGCTGCAATGAACATTGGGGTACATGTGTCTTTTTCAATTTTGGTTTCCTCAGGGTACATACCTAGGAGTGGGATTGCTGGGTCATATGGTGGTTTTATTCCTAGTTTTAAAGGAATCTCCACACCATCTGGAAGGCAGATTCTTAACCACTGGACCACCAGGGAAGTCCCCTTAAATTTTTTTTTTATTAAAAAAAAAATAATAAAATAAGGGCAAGCCCTGAGTCAGCCTGGAAGCCAGGGAAACCACATTTCCATGGCACAAATGCTGGGTATCTGTGGAAAACACGCCCCATCAGGATTGAATTGAGACCCCTCAAGGGCTGGTTCACAACACCAGTTTCTGAGAAAGGTAAACTTCCTTCAAGAGAAATAAGGAGATGAGATCCTGACAGTGTTTGTCAACTGCCCCTGAATTGGAGAGCAGGTGGTGGGATGACGGGCTTGCTGAGAATATGTCATTCAGTGGCATTGAAACATGTAAAATATCATGTATGAAATGAGTTGCCAGTGCAGGTTCAATGCACGATACTGGATGCTTGGCGCTGGTGCACTGGGACAACCCAGAGGGCTGGTATGGGGAGGGAGGAGGGAGGAGGGTTCAGGATGGGGAACACATGTATACCTGTGGCGGATTCATTTTGATATTTGGCAAAACTAATACAATTATGTAAAGTTTAAAAATAAAATAAAATTAAAAAATAATAATAATTACAAATAAGCAGTATAGTAAAATTAAAATGATTAAAATGGATTAAAATTAAACTGAGCAAAATGGGAAAAAAAAAAAAAGAATATGTCATTCAGAAGCTCTTTTGGGGCTGTGGATCAGTAGTGTTTGGGAGGAGCTGACTGGAAGGCTTTGGGTGCATGTGGTTGCTGGGCCAACTATATAACTGGGAGGAAGCTCCTCCCTGAATCAGTTTCACCCTGATACCACGTTTCCTCTTCCTTGACAGGGTGAGCTCAAGTCTTGTCAAGGCTGCATCAATTACCTAGTGAAGGAGCCTGGCATATTGCTGGCCCCTGGTGCAGACAGAAGATTGCCCACTGGGTCACTGCCAATTCCCACTCCTTCCCCCTAATTAGATCCCTGAGCTGGTAATAGCCTTTGGAAGGCTCTACTTGAGTAGAGAAAGAACAGGACAAATACACAGATACATACACACACACACACACCCTACAGCCAGTGAGACCTGCAAGTCAACTCTGGAGATGAGCGGGGGCACATAATGACAAAGATAATTTGTGTTCACAGCCAGTTGGTGACATGAGTTGGCATTAACCAGTCCTTCAGCCTAAAAGATGACAGGACCTGGAAAAATATCCAGGTGAATGGTGAGCTAAAAAGAATCCAATTCTTCCCCTCTTGTTTGGGGGGAAAATAATAAGATTTAGCAAAACACTGATTTTCTTAAGGAGGAGTAAAAGCAAACACACACCCACATGCACACACATACACTTGGAAACACACAGGGTCTTTGAAAAGATTCTGTATCATGAAGGGAAAGAACAAGTTCTTCAAAGGGCAGAGAAAAACCATTCCTTTGAAGATGATTTATCACAGATACACAAATAACTTTCAGACCACATCTGCTTTGTATGCACTTCATGTAATCAAAACACAAACTCTAAGAAAGGACAGCTGAAATACAAATGGGAAGAATGAAACGCGATGGCTGCTGGCTGAGAGGCAGGTGGGAGTCATAGGCAAACCATACAGGAGAGAGACAGAAAGAAAGAAAAGAAAAGGCTGTAAAGAGACTACAAAGGCAGCAGCAGATTTAAAATCGCATTATGATGGTAATGGACAGAATCGAAACTACAGAAGACTGAATCTGTAAATGCGGAGACAGACCTAAGTCCTCTGAGAAGGCTGAGGAAAAGCCCAAAGGAATAAAACCAAAGGGGCAGACGACAGTACACATAGAGGTCCAAAGAAGAAACTGAGCAAATGAAACAAAAGCAAGAATCAAAAAAGAAGATGGTACTCCTGATGGGAAGCCTGAGCTTAAACATTTAAAAGATTCCTTTTGATATAAGTCAAATAATTTTAAAAAACTTAGAAATACCATGCAGGATTTTGTCCATTTTAAGGGCAAAGAAATAATTCTACAGGGCTTCCCTGGTGGCTCAGCAGTAAAGAATCTTCCTGTCAATGCAGGTGACGTGGTTCGACAGGACACAGATTCGATCCCTGGGTCAAGAAGATCCTCCAGGAAAGGAAATGGCAACCAACTCCAGGATTCTTGCCTGGAGAACATCATGGAGCCTGGCAGGCTATAGTCCATGGGATCACAGAGAGTTGGACACAACTTAGCAACTGAACAACAGCAACAAAGCAATCTTCTAAGCATCCATACAGAGGGGGAATGCGGGAGAAACATCTGTAACATTCGGGAAACATGTTTAATTAGAAGAGAAACTCCATTCCATGGAATGTTGAGAAGTACTTATGCTACCAACCAGGGTTCTTGGCCTTCCCCAATCAACAGAAATTGACTAGAGGCCAGACAAGAAATTCAGACAAAGCTTTTTGGGGGCCCTGGTTGCAACAAGTGAGATCAAGAACAAACAAGTGTCCCTTGTTCGCTTGCTCCATAAAGCAGGGTGCCGATTTGTTCCTTATACAGAATGAGGGTAGGGGTGTGTCCAGGGGTCAGGCCAGAGGCGTGGCTTAGGTGTTTTACCCACTCCTTTGAGGATGTCGAGTGCAGTGGGCATGCGCAGCACCCTATTTTCCCTCCTGATGCACTGTTTTTGCTCCAGCTTCTTCAAAAATGGCAGTTGGGTTTTTGGTCTCTTTGTATCTTTTGTCCAGAATTTGTCCCAACTGCGTATACATGCAGTTATTTTTCGTCCCATACAGTTTCTTCATATTGTGTTGCTTGAGGATGTGTGTCCAGCTGCAAGCACCGCAGCACGGCAGCGAAGGGTCCCGTGCCCCAGCTATGCTGCAGAAAAAAGCTTCTGCCATAAAATTGACTTGGGAGATGCAGAGTGAAGTGCGGCAAGATCCTATACTGAGGCTTTCTCGGGGCTTCGAAAGCATTTGTGAAATCAGTAATATTAGCGAGCACAGTTTTCCAAGTTTATTTAGCAATGAAACCCTTTTCCACTGACTGTGTGGAAAGACGGGTGCTCCATGGAACACACTTTGGAAACCATGCTTCTACAGAATTTTGCGAGATTGCAGCTGTGACCTAAAATTCCCACCATCTGCCAGGGGCGCTCATGCATGAAGACAACAGAAAGAAACTTTCCTGCACTCCAGAACTTAGGATATGTGCCATGTGTAATGTTTCATGGGGGAAAATATTCAGGGATGCACTCTTAGCAGGCAAGGACGAATCAAAATAAGCAAGATCATAGTAAACAACAAAAATCAGTACTAGGAAGTTGTTGCATAGAGGGGGAAGTGAATATTAAAACATATGATTATGTTAGTCTCCGTCAGAGTCTGGTCACGAGACGGAAACCGCAGCAGAAACCACATCCTTGCCTGTCTGGTCCCAAGCCCCAGGGGGCTGACCCCACAAACTGCTCGGGCAGTAGCAGTGTCTCCAACCTCAGCACTTGCCTGGACCTGTTCTCCCAGGTGTCAGCTCTAGGTTCCTCCCTCGTCCCTGCAACCCTGGGACTGGTGGTGTCTCCGCATCAGTACTGGTCTCCGGGTGCCTCACTGTCCCTCGTTTGTCCCCTTCGCCTTATCCACACATCTACAGGGACTCCCTTCATTAAAGTCTCTCTATTTAGGGACTTCTCCAGTGGTCCAAGAGCTCAGCCTCTGCATTCCCGGTGCAGGGGGCCCAGGTTTGACCCCCGGTTGGGGGAACTAGATCTTACAAGCTGCAACTAGCACATGCTGCAACGAGGGTCGAAGGTCCTGAGAGTCACCACTAAGACCTGGGCAGACAAATAAATAAATATTTTAAAAGTAAAAAACAAAAAAAATAATAATAAAGACTCTCTGTTTAAACCATTTGGCAGTGGGGAGAATGTTTCTTGCCAGGACCCTGACTCACACACTTCCCAACTCTTTATAAAGCTGGAATAACCCTAACACTAAAACCTGACCAATGGCACAAAGAAAAACACAACGAACGAATGAGCCATTCACGAGTCTCTTTCATATAGATGTAAAGTCCTAATAAAAATTTAATCAGATTAAAGTCCAAACCCAATCCAACAACATATTAAAAGAATGTGTCCAGTGTTTTCACCGTAAGCATCTTTGCCACAGAAATCTTTGCCGAAAGCGTTTTCTGCTGCAAACATTTTTGCCCTGTAACTAAACGGCTGTGAGGCAATTTTGTGAGAAAGATCAAATAACTGGTTTGACAGTTTGGGGTTTGACAGCTTGGTTTCCGCTGGTTGACGTGTGCTAGCATTTCTTCCAGTTAGCAATGTTATTGATGGCTTTATGGAGCTGACAGCAGACAATGATTTCCCCCAAGAGTTGGTTTTATTTTGAAACACACTACCCTGGAGGAGAAAGAGGCCTTCCAGGCACAGCTGAGCCCACTCTTCCCACGCACGTCTGGAGTGACAATCAGTGGACACGTGGCGTTACACCAAGAGCTAATGACAGTGCAGAGGCCTTCACAGCGCACCACAGGGCTCATCCCAGGGCTGGGGACCAGAGGCCTCATCCAGCGGAGGAAGAAATTCTAGCCTGAAAGAAAAAGAGTGATGCCAGCTGAGAAGACAAGTCAACAAGTAAACGCATAAAATACTATGAATGGAAGACCTGGAAGACAGCTGCAGATAGGTCCAATCCACAAGATAAAATCAGTTCTTGTGTAGCATGTCTATGAATCCATACATATTTTAAATGTATTCAAATATTTTGTATTTTAACATAAAGTCTTTTAGATTTCATTCTTCAGTCTTCATGTTTCTGTCCTTCTTAATGTTCCTCTTAAACTTTTATGGCAAAATTGTCCTATGGCCAGCTAGTTATGTGATGTAAATGTTTGTGTCAAAGATGTCTTGGCAAAGATACTTACAGTGAAAGTATCTAGAGCGATGAGAAGAATACACCATGAGCAAACACTCCTGGAATGCACGGATAATGCTATATCAAAACTGCAGGAAACTGATTAACTATGGCGATAGGTCAAAGGAGAAAAAAAATCATTTTACACGCTGAATAGATACTTGGTAAATTTCAATATCCATTCCTGATTTTCTTTCAAAAAACTCTAGTGAACTAGAGATGGAAGTATATTTGTTTCTCGTGGTAAAAAATACTAGCTCTCAAACCCACAGCCAACACCAAATCAGTGAAATAAAAAAAGCATTCTCATCAAATATGTGAACAAGATAAAGATTTCTACTGTCTCGTTATTCAACACTAAATATTATAAAAATTCTAGCTACTGCAATTAGAAAAAAATAAGAAGATTAAATTATAATTATTTGCAAGTAGTACTCAGAAAAACTAGGAAAAGGAATACAAAATTATCAGAATAGAAGAGTTTAGTAAAGTAGCCAGTTATAAAATAACTACAGAAAAGTTAATATCTTTTCTACTTCCTGATACTTAGCAGAAAACATTAAGCAAAAATTAAATAACTAAAGATGCTGCATTAGTTATCCATTGCTGCATGACAAATTGCCCCCAAAGCACAGTGGTTTAAAACAGCAGAATTTATTATCTCAAGTTTCTGTGGGCCAGGAATCTGCGGGTGGCTGAGCTGAGTTCTCTGCCTCTGAGTCCCTCAGAAAGCTATAATCAAGTAGTTAGCCAAGGCTGCGGTCTCATCTGAAGGTTCAAGTAGGTATGCTCACTCACATGGCTGTTGGGCTGAGGGTCTCAGTCCCTTGTCACATGGGCTTCCTATAAGGCAGCTCGAAACATAGAAGCTGGTTTTGTTAGAGAAGGCAAGTGAGAGAGCCTGAGCGGGAAAGAGAGCTCCAGCAAGACAGAAGTCACAATTTTTCACAACCTAATCTCAGAAGTAACATCCCATCACTTTTTTCCACATTCTAGTCACTAGAAGCAAGTTATTAGGTCCAATCCACACATAAAGCCATGGGGATTATACAAGGAAGTGACTACCAGGGATCACTGAGAACCATTTCAGAAGCTGCCAACTACAGATGTCATTGCCATGTTTCATTAAAGATGCACCAGACACATATATTCATCTATAAAACTTTACTGTAGAACAACAATTTAAAAAGACCTTAGTAATAGAAAGATACACCATCTTCCTGAATGGAAACACTCAGTGTTGCAAAGAAATTATTTACCACTACATTAATCTATAAATTTAATCCAATTCCAATTTCCAGAGGGACATTTTGTTTTATATTTAACTTGGAAAAAAAAATCTAGAGTTCACCTAAATGACAAGCACTAAGAATAATTTTGGGCAGTCCAGTGGTTAAAATACCCATGCTTCCATTACAGGGGCTATGGGTTCAATCCCTGGTCAGGAAACTAAGATACTGCACTCTACAAGCCAGGGCCAATAAATAAATAAATGAGATTTGTATTCTCAGTTAATAATCATTATTTAAAAGTTACAACTATTAAAATAAGGTAATCTCAATGTAAAAATGATCTGATAAGTCAATGGTACAGAATAAAAAGCACAATCAAACCGAAAACTATTCAGTATATGATAAAATGCCCTTTCAGATCACTAGGAATTCACTTATGGATTAATTTATCATTCATATTAAAATGATAGTGGCTTAATTTGTTTTAAAGTTGTTTCCTTACCTCTCACCAGATACAAAAATAAAATAGAGTTAAATATAAAGGGAAATTAAAGTATAAAATTTTGAAATTTAATTGAAAATGTATGCATTCTTGGTGAAAGCAAAGGTCATATAACAATAAAGTCTGGGATCATAACAGAAAAATCGAATAATTTGACAGCTTAAAACTGAAGCACTTCAATATATCAGGAAAGTATAAAAACTACAGATGCAAATGACAAACTTCAAAAATTACCTGCACCCTATATGACAAAAAGAGTGATATACGAAAAGATGCTAAATATACTACATCTTATAAATCAATACTAAGCAGGTGAATGTTACAACAGAAAATAGTCAAAGAATATAGAAAGTCACCATTCATTCATTTGTTCAACTAATATTTATTGGGTGACTCAAAGGTCACAGAGTCAGCCTAAAGGTGCACCCCTCCTCAGGACTAGCCACTCCCACTAGAGTGTGAGCTCTTTGGGGATCCCCCAGCCAACACAGGGCTTCCATTCAGCAGGCACCCAGGGAACACGCTGACTGAATGAGTGGACACATAAGGGAATAATTCAGAGAAACAGGTGAGGTGGAGTAAGGGAGATATAAAAGAATAGAAACAATGAGTAGAGACTGTAAGTCACTGAAATGGAGGGAGACAGAGAAAGTGAATGAATGAATTAAAACAGGAATATTCTGAAAAAAGGAAAAAAAAATAAAGGTAAAGAAACCCAGAAAGACCCAAATGGAAGTCAAAGATATAGAGGCAGGAAAACAAAAGCAGAGAGAGAGACAGAGAGAGAAAAGAGCTTTCCCTTAGCCTTGTTTAGTGGTCATGTTCGACTCTTTGGGACTCCACGGACTGTAGCACCAGGTTCCTCTGTCCATGGGATTTCCCCGGCAAGAACACTGGAGTGGGTTGCCATTTCCTACTGCTGGAGGATCTTCCCTTAGCCTTGCCAGGTTGCTATTAGAATCCCTGGGTTCCTGCCTCAGGAACCTCCCTGTTCCTCCCAGTTCTCCAGGGTTTGCCAGGCTGCAGCCCAAGGGACTGGCCTCCTGCTTGGTCTTGGCAGTTCTCGCCTTTGGGCAGGGAACTCTGTGACCTCCTCCTCCCCACAGCATGCTGGCTGAGAGCCACCCCAACTCGAACCTTGACACCAGGGGCTGTCCTATCCAGCAGGCCCCAACCAACAACTTCAGCAAAAACCTTCCACCCAAGGAAGGCCTCAGGGAGGAGACCCCCTCTCCATCCCTGTAATCATGATATTCCCTGACCATGCCAGCTCTGGACCTGGGATGGATTGGGGGCCGGGGGTGGGGGCGACGTGGACAGGGAATGTTACCATTTAGCCAGACCCAGAGCCCTGCCCACCCCTCAGGACGGGGAGAAAGTCTGGAAGTGGAGAAGCTGGCTGGGCTGGGGGACGAGGGGATCCGGGGATCGAGGAGGCTTCCTGCCTCATAGAGCTTTGCCTGGATGACCAGACCCATGTATCAGTGCTGGTATTTCCAATTCCCTGGGGAGCATGCAGGCGGGAGCCCCAGAGAGCTAGGAGGAAAAGCAGAGTGGGAGGTGGCCAGAGCCACTGAATTCCCCTGGGTCCTAGAGAAGGGTGGGTTCCTTCCCTTCCCCCTCACCTCCCCATTTGTCCTTCCAAAAGGCTCTGACCTCACCTCCCCTATTTCTGGGCTTCTCCAGAGTTCCAGCGCTGAAGAGAGGCACTTCCAAACCAAAGGGCCCCGGCCCCTCCTGCGGGCCCCTCCACGGCTACCTTGGCTCTGGGGACCTCCAAAGCCCCCCTGCCTCGCCCACCATTGCACCAGATGTGGCTGCAGGGGAAGGGTGGGTGCAGGGCCCAGCTGGCAGTGGTCACTTGGTGGTCCTCTTGCTGCAGAGTCAGCACATTCTATGCCAGCTTGCCAGGCCTCCTCACTCAGCATTTCCTCGGCCCAATTTCTAGAAGCAGCAGCAGGGGCCTGCACAGTTCACTGCCAGCTGGGCTGGGGCTTCCACCCCCAGGTCCGCACAAACCCCATCAAGAGCCTTTGCCAGGGGCCTAGGCTCAGCAGCCAGGGATCTCAGTGGGTAGATAAGGACCAGTCCCATTCCAGGTCGGGGACAGAAGGCAGGGACACCCAGAGTTTGCCTCATCCTTTCCCCACAACCATAGAAACATTCTGACCCACAGTGGGCCTCCTGGTCCTTTCCTCTGCAAAGCAGTAAGGCATCCCACGGCTCATATCCTTTCTCGGCTTCCCAAACCCTCTGCGGTTGGGTCTGAGGCCTCCTCACTCCCTCCAGATTTTCCAGAGCCTGGAGTTCCAGCACAGGATCAAAAGACACTGGCTGTGTCCCATGGGAAGCCCAGGGGAGGAGCAGCCCCGTCCAGAACATTAGATTCTTAACAAAGTCACACACTACCAACAAGCTCTTGCAGCCCTATACCCCAGCCCTCCAAGAACACTTGTGCCTGGTTCCTATTGCCAGGGACTGGCAACAAGCCTCAACCACAGGGCTAGGTCTTAAAACTGTGGTGTGAACCCAGCCCCTAGGAACAGGGCCTGGTGAGGAGCTGCCTGCCACCCGCCCCTCACCTCCAGACAGCTCAGGCCCAGCCTGGCGACTTGAAGCCCTCATTTGACCCCAGTTCTGCATCCTTTGCTGCCTGCCTGGGGTCTCTCTTAGACCCCGGCTCTGCTGCTTCCAAGCAAAGGATGTCAGGACACCTCCAGCTACTCAGGCAAGGCCTTGTCCTGTGTGTGCAGAGGGGGAACCAGCCAGGCTCCTCTGGGCTCAGAGATCCAAGAAGGTCTTATCAGCCACTTTGGGAGACACAGATTGGCAGAGAAAAGGAGGGCAAGGAAGGGAGTGGAGAGGAGGAGAGGACCGGCCCCAGGAGTGTGCCCTGGGCTGGGTACAAGAAAAGGATGCAGAAGACAGATGAAAAAGATGAAAGGGACAGAGAAAATGGGGACGGGGGGAACACCCTGGGGGTGAAGCCCTCCCTTCTCTCATCAGTCCAGAGGGGGGAAAAAAATAGTGGCCACATGCCTGGCACTGTGCTGGGTAGGTACTCTTCATAATCCTTTTATTTCATCCTCCCAAATATACCACGAGAAAGGTATTATTACTCCCAAGTTATAGCTGAAGACTTTGAAGCTCTGAGAGCTTAACAGGCTTCCCTGGGGAGCATCTGGGGGCCAGGCCAGGACCCCAGGTCTCCAGTCTCAGCAGAGATGGCTGGCAGGGCTACAATCCTGGCCCCAGGAGCTTGTGCAGAGGCCCAAGCTATGCTCAGAGCAGAGTTTATTCAAACAGAGCCTAACAGGAAACTTGGCTCCTCTGACTCACTCTGATTCGACCTTATTAAGAAAAAAGAAAGAGGAGCAGGAGCCAGCACCGGGTAGGGTTTCACGCCAAGAGCTGGCTCCCAGGCGGAGGCCCGCTGAGCACAATGGCCTGTGCCCCGAACTCTCCACAGCTCCAAAGCCCCAAGGCAGCCCTGTCCCCCTGCCTGGCTCAAGAAGAAGGGTCCGGCCTTCTCCGCTCTGCCAGTGGGGCTCCCGTACCATACAGCCATCCTCTCTCCTCCCTCTGTTCCTCTCTTCCCTTCCCCTCCCTGCCCGGGGGTACCCTGGGGCCTGTTTCCACTGCTCCTCCTCCTCCTCTCCTGGCGCTGCTGCCCATCTGGCTGTCGGGAGGGCCCTACAGGACCCCAGGGATTCCAAGCAGCTGAGGCCAGCACTGCAGGGGGGCAGGCTGGAGGGAGGGAAGGCTTAACCCTCCCAGTCCCGGCCCTCAGCATCTGGCTTGTGGTCCTGCACCAAATGGGTTGCCCTTTGCAGGAGTCCTGTTTTAGAGACTGAGATCAAACTCCACATGAGGGAGCAGAGGGGCTGGTGTTGAGCGGTCGCTGGCTGGACTAGGAGGGCAGATGGATGCCCTGAGTCACCAGAACCAAGCCTCATCTTGAAGCACAGCGTGATGGGGGAACACATGCAGGCTGGATGAGGAAGCAGGGGCCCAGGGTGTCTGAGGAATGTCCACTCTGGCTGTCTCCTACCAAAGTGGTCTCCATGCGTTTCCAAGGTAGGAGGGGAATCTGGAGAGACCAAGTTAAGGGCAGGTTCTTCCTCCTGGATGTATAGGCCCAAGAGGGGGATTTCTGCCCTCCAGTTCCCACGACCAAGGTTGGAGAAGGCAGCCTGGGGGAGGCATTCAGAGACATTTCTTAGACTCCAAAGTGTTCAAACTTCTAAGGCCCCTCCTATTTCTGCCGAGAGAACAGAGAACCTGCCAAAGCCCTCTTGGAGACCATCTGGTCTAATCCTCCACTGATCGGATGTGGTGACTGAATCAGAACAGGGCAAAGACTTGCCCAAGTTCATCCAGCAACTTAACCACAGCAACTGGAGTAGGCCCATTCTCTCCAATCCTCTTTTCTGTTGCTCCATGCAAACAGCGCATGGTGCCTCCCAATGACTCCTAGCCCACATCAAAGACAGCCCCTGAATTTCACTTTATCCAGGTGCTCATTCAGGTTATTTCTAGGCCATGTGGACTTCAGAGATGCATGACAGAAGCCACACATGACGGGCAGGAAATTGATCTCTCCCATGTTTTCACAAGTTCTGTTCAGCAGGAAGGCAAACTTCCATTCTACAGACCAGGAGAGTAAGGCCCAGGGCTGTGCCAAGAGGGAAAAGGCGGAAGCTCTATCTTCTTTGTGCTCAGACCCAATGAAGGAAGATGCACCTGATGACCTGAATTAGAGTGGCTCAGCCTCTCCCCACAGGAGGATGGGATTCAGCATATTCCCCTAGAAGGCCCACCAACAAAGAGGAAGTCTCAGTATTGCTTTGGAGACGAGCAGCCCAGGTGTCCTGGGCAGAGGCTGGAGTGGATAGGAGTCAGGGGCTCATTAAAGCCTAGATAAGAAACCAGGATGCTGGGACCAAAGCAAAAAGAAACGGCCAGAGTGGTGCTGACACCTCTGCCCTGTTATGCCTGCCAGGACCCCACTCACCAGGCCTGAGTCCCCAGAGGCCTCCTTCCTACTCCCTATTTCATTCCCTTGCTCAGAGGCAGGTCTGCGGCTTGGCTGGGAGCTCCAGGGACTGAGGGAACGAGCGCAGCTGCTGTGGGACAGACCACATAGCTAAAACCCGGCGGGCCATAGGGCCCCGCGGAGGAGGCCCCAGCAGGCGGACCAGGCTGCCCGAAAAGCCTCCCGAAGCTCCCAGCCTGTTGCTTATTCATTCAGAGTGGGAAAGCGCCAGCCCAGCGCGGCCAGCCACAGCCGGGCTGGCCATGTAAGGCCCCCAGGCGGCCCTGCCTGCCCGGTGCCCTACAAAGAGCCTCGTGCAGCCCTGGGCACCGCCCCTGCCCTGCCCTGACCCCCTTGGCCTCGAAATGCTGTCATCGGAGGAGCCGTCCCGCTCGGGACAAGGCCAGGATGGACAAAGCTAGAGCTGGGGCGGGAAAGGAGCTGTCCTGTCCTCGAGGCCGTGGGAAGAGAAGCACGCACGGGGGGCCACTCCTGAGAGCCTCTCGGTCCACCAGGCCTCCGCAGAGGGGCCACCATGGCTCTGGCCCTAACTGGCTGGCAGCTGGTGTGGGGCGCCTGCGTCTGCGTCCTGGTGCACGGGCAGCAGGCGCCGCCAGGGCAGGGCTCGGACCCGGGACGCTGGCGGCAGCTGATCCAGTGGGAGAACAACGGGCACGTGTACAGCCTGCTCAACTCGGGCGCGGAGTACGTGCCGCCGGGGCCTCAGGGCTCCGAGGCTAATTCCCGGGTGCTGCTGGCGGGCGCGCCCCAGGCCCCTCCGCGGCGCAGCCACGGGAGCCTCCGGCGTCGGCAGGCCCCGTCCCTGCCCCTGCCCGGGCGCGTCGGCTCGGACACCGTGCGCGGCCAGGCGCGGCACCCCTTCGGCTTCGGCCAGGTGCCCGACAACTGGCGCGAGGTGGCCGTCGGGGACAGCACGGGCATGGCCCGGGCCCGCACCTCCGTCTCCCAGCAACGGCACGGGGGCTCCGCCTCCTCGGTCTCGGCCTCTGCCTCTGCCTTCGCCAGCACCTACCGCCAGCCGTCCTCCTTCCCGCAGCAGCAGTTCCCCTACCCGCAGGCGCCCTTCGTCAGCCAGTACGAGACGTACGACCCCTCGACGCGGACCTACGACCAGGGCTACGTGTACTACCGCAGCGCGGGCGGCGGCCTGGGCGCGGCGGCCGTGGCCTCGGCGGGGGTCGTCTACCCCTTCCAGCCGCGGGCGCGCTACGAGGAGTACGGAGGTGGCGGCGGCGAGGAGCAGCCCGAGTACCCGCCGCAGGGCTTCTACCCGGCCGCCCCGGAGAGGCCGTACGCGCCGCAGCCCGCCGACGGCCTGGACCGGCGCTACTCGCACAGCCTGTACCACGAGGGCACCGCGGGCCTCGAGCCGGCCTACCCCGACCCGGGCCCCGACGCCGCGCAGCCCAACGGCGGCGGGGGCGACCCCCGCCTCGGCTGGTACCCACCCTACGGCAACATGCCGCCCGAGGCCTACAGCCCTCCGCGGGTCGTGGAGCCGCAGCCCCCCTTCCGCGTGCTGGAGCCTCCCTACCTGCCGGTGCGCAGCTCCGACGCGCCCCCGCCGGGCTCCGAGCGCAACGGCGCGCAGCAGGGCCGCCTGAGCGTGGGCAGCGTGTACCGGCCCAACCAGAACGGTCGAGGTGAGTCCGTCCCGGCGCCCGGGGCTTCGTCCGTCCTTTACAGAATGCCTCCCCCGCCTGCTAAGTCAAGACCCCCACCCTGGCCCCCATCGGCAGCCCAAGTGCTTCCCAGGCCTTCGCCACCGTCCACACATCCCCATGGCGCCAGGATTTGGCCAGGCAGGCCAAGGCTCTGACCTGGCCGGTAGGGGACGGAGGGGCTGGACAGGCTTTGAAAAGAGACGCTTGGGTCATCTGAGGACACATAAAGGAGCCCCTCTCCCCGCCTCTCCCTTGTTCCCACTGGGGCATGTCCTCCCTCTTGGGGGTGCCCCTCTGCTAGCCTCACAGGGTGAAACACGGAGCGTCCGGGTTAGAAAGGCCTCGGGAACACCTCCGGAGGTGTGACAAGTTCCCGGTCACTGGGCATAGGTGGGCTTGGCGTGAACGAACAAGAGGTTAGAAGAGAGGGTCTGGCCTGACAGGAGAGCAGATTGGACCTCCCGGGGTTCCTTCGCGGGACACTGCCAGGCCTGGACTAGAGAGGCAAGTGAGTGCCTGGCCTGGGCACCAGAAAACTTAGTAATCTACTTAAGTAATATTTCAGTGCATTTTTAGATCAAAAGTCATGCCAAAAAAAGATGAACAAAATATCAAATTTTGAAATAGAATCAGTAATGGTGCCATGCCAAACTGTATTCAAGCCAGGGAAAAACTGAAAATTAGCAATAGCAATCTGTCTTTATATGAAATTTTGATATTTTCTTCATCAGATTTCTTTTTTTTTGCAGTACTGCTGATTTTTAAAAATATTGCCTCAAATATTACTTCCCTTAGTTACTGAGATCTTAGATGCCCTCTTAAGTTTTGCACCCCAGGCTGGGAAGAGTCCCTGGAGGCAGTTGTGGACAGGAATGCGGGGGGGGGGGGGGGTGTTGAAGATACGACCTAGTCTCAGGAAAGCTATCTGCACACTGGAAGGGGCGGCCTTCCTTCTTCAGATGAGCAGCTCCACACATGCTGTTCTAAGGCAGGCTACCTTGGCAAGGGCCCACGAGTGGTCTGGCCAGGGCTGAACGGCCATTGACCTAACCTCTGCCCTCCTAGAATTCCCTTTCCTGCTTCTGTCTCTGCAAGTCCGCAGTCAGCTCTGGTCAAGGTTTTCCATTCAAACCCCAATGTGTGTGCATTCCACGTCAGCCTTGCCTCTTTCAGGTTGCAATTAATATTCCTGATTCTTTACTCCTGCTTCTCTGCTCCACACCAGGGTTGCTGTGCCAGGCCCACCAGGTGAGGGCTAAGCCCTGAGGGGCTCAGGGGCACAGATACTGCACCTCCAGCCTTTGTTCCTCTGCCTCTGTCCACATGGGGATGCATCCTTGTCTCCAGCCATACTGACCTTGGGTGAGAGGCTGCTGCTGGGTTGCAGGGGTGGGGACTCTTGACTCTCTGTGGGCTGCTGGAGCCCAAGGCTAGGGGAGGGAAGTGTCCCCAATGGTAGTACTCGCTCCCTCACATTCAGGGGCTTCCCAGGTGGTACTAGTGGTAAAGAACCTGCCTGCCAATGCAGTAGACGTAAGAGATGTGGATTCAATCCTTGGGTCGGGAAGGTCCCCTGGAGGAGGGCATGGCAACCCACTTCAGTATTCTTGCCTGGAGAATCCCATGGACACAGAGCCTGGTGGGCTACAGTCCATAGCGTTGCAGAGAGTCAGACATGACTTAGCTTCAGCTCTCCCTCACATTCAAAGCATAGCCTTCAACTTGGGATGCTGAATCCCACTTTAAGAACCTGCAGGTGCTCCAGACAGGAGCTAGAGGGAGGGCCCTTCTATGATGTGATGAAGGATTTCGCGGCCTCACCTGCATCTGATTCTCAGCAGGACTCGCAGCAGCCCTGCAGTGGTGTGTGGTACCACCCTGCATCAGCCCCTGCTAGAGCTCCGTGGAGGAGAGCACGTTTTATCTATAGGCTAAACTGTTGTGGTGAATTTTCTTCGAATGCAAGACCGCGGAGTGGGGCTCAGCCAGAAGCACTCCACCTCTGGGCGGAGAAGAAAACCCAGGCCTCAAATAGCAGTACTGGCAGAGCCAGGCCTTGGACTCATCATCTGTGCCCCGAGCCAGTGGCTTTTTCTAAGGCCCTTCTGTGGCCTGTTAGATCTTAAGGTTCAGAGGGAGACTGACCAGGGCAAGGCTGTGTCTGGAGTGGAGGTGCTTGGTGCTCAGGAGGGCCTCTGGCCATTGCCCCTGATCCCCAGTGTTCATTTGAGATTAAAGACATTTCTGCCCTGAAGGAGATGCCAAGCTGAATCCAGGCCCTGCCCTGAAGGAGACATAGAGGAGGGGGCATCTCAGGGCTGTGATCAGGCAGGCATTGGGCGGGTGGGGAGAGGGTGGTGGTGTAGGGGAGCCAGAGGAGGGGCCTCCCCAGTCAGGGACTAGGAACCAGGGAGGACTTCTAGGAGGAGTAGGTACCCAAGTATTGCTGCAAGTCGTCAGCACCCTCCAGGTGCCCCTTCCCTAATCCTGGAGGGGATGGTGTGTGGGTGGGGGATGCAGGCAAAATCCGGGCTCACAGAGAGGCCAGAGAGGGAGCAGTACCTTCTCCCCCATCATTTGTTCCCCTTCCCACCCTGCTAGGCTGGGACCATGGAAAATCCCGGCTCAGGGAAGGCCAAGCTTTGTGCTTGAGATCAGACCCCCAGGCCTGGTGTGGGAGTCCAGGGCGGATTCTCCGAGGCTGACCTCATTCCTCCTGGCCGCACACCCAGGGGTCTGAGGCTGGGCGCTGGCAGCCCGCGCGTGTACGGGCGTGGACATGTCCTCACAATACCAAACACATGTGCACACCGCCCACGGCCTCCACGTTTGGGCGGTTTCCAAGCGCCTGTCCGGAGCCTGGTTTCTTCCTCGGGTGCCTGTACCCGCTTCCCTCCCACCCTGGAGAGGGGGACCCAAGGGTTCCTGCAATACCATTGTCTCTGAAACATGTAGCTGGATGGAAGGCAAGGAAATAGGGGCCCAGGTCACATACCTGGCCTGACTGTCCCAGCAAATCCAGGCAGAGGCCTGGGGATGGGCTGCCTGCTTCCCAGGCCCTGCTGAGACCCCTGAGCTGTGCCCCTCCCTCTCCCACAGCCAGGCTGTCTCCTCCTAGCCTCCTTGTCCCTGTTCCTGCCTCCCCACAGCCTCAGCTCCTCTAATCTGCTGATATTTGTGCGGACTAAGATGACTCCAGGCCCTGGAAAACCATGCCTCTTCTCCCAGGGCTCCCCCTTAAACCCCTGGCCTTTTTCACTGGTTCTGGCCACCCTGTGAAAATAAGGTGGAGCAGCCGCCCTAGGAGGACGGCCAGTTGGAGGGCATCCTCCCAGGGCACCTCTGATGGCTGTGCCAGCCCTGCCTGGCACGGTTCCTCCAGGTCTGTCCTCACACAGCCAGTTGGAGCTGTAACTGCCCCCTCCCTGGTTTCTTCCAGTCCATCCTACGTGTGAGGTAGATACACTCTTGCATTGCTGACCACATTACTCTCCTGCTCAATGAGGTTCTGGGGCTCCCAAGGCCTTCAGGACAAAATCGCAAATGCCTTAGCCTATTGCTCCAGAACCTGAGGCACCTCCTCCTGTCCCCTCCTTCTCCATCTCTCAGGCCTCCACAGCCCCCAGGGATGGTCCGGGCCTAGGTGTTTCTAGGGTCCGCCCCTCTCCATCCAGCCTCCTGTGCCCAAGAGTCCAGATGGGACCCCTTAGTCCCTGAGAGCAGCCTAGGCTCCCTGCTGCACCCCCTGCTGCCTGCCCTTCTCCCCACCAGGACCTGCCTTCCTGACTCAGGTCACGCACCCACCTCCACAAGGCTTGAAGGAGATGCAAGGGCAGACAGAGCAGGCCTCCACTCAGCAAGCATCCGGAGTCAGAGCCCCCAGGCAGGAATGATGATCACAACTCCAACCATTTGCAGAGAAGCACCTGCTGAGCTTAGTGGCCTCAATGTGCAATTTCATTCACCCCACAGCCTCCTAGAGAGGTGGGGATTACAGGCCAGTGGTGCAGATGAGAAAATTGAGACCCGGGAAGGTCTCACAGCTGGATGCGACAGAGCCAAGACTTCACACTGAGCCTGTCATGTCTTCATGACTCTGAGAGGACCCCACCCTCAAGTCACCTGTGAGCCAGGCCCCAGTTCTCCCAGCCACGTCCAGGGGGAATAATTCTGCTAGCATATGTTGGACACTTTATATTTATACATCATCTCTCTTTATTCCCATAGCAACCCCACCAGCCAGATGCTGATAATCCATCCCATTTCATAGATAAGGTGGTGGGTTCACTTGCTGATTGTCACATGACCTGTTAGTAGTGAAACCAGAATTTGGGTCTGTATGACTCCCCATCCTGGGTTCTTAACGCCCACGCATTATTTTTTTCCTAAATCTTCATGAATGGAGGCTTACCTCTCACATCCATTTGGTCATTTAGCAGATACTTGACTCCTACTGTGTTCTGGGCAGTGAGCACTGGTTGTGACAAAGTGAGATGAAACAGAATGTGCACAGATTTAGAAGCAAAGAACACCTTCCCAGTGTGGTGTTAGCATGAAGCCCTATCATTTCCACTCCAGACTCCAGAATATTTAACAAGCACATGGACAGCACCTGACACTGTTCTTGGAAATTTACAGTTAGAGTCGTTTAATCCTCATAACGGGCTTCCCAGGTGGCACTAGTAGTAAAGAATCCACCTGCCAATGCAGGAGACGTAAGAGACGTGGGTTCGATCCCTGGGTCAGGAAGATCCCCTGGCGTAGGAAATGGCAACTCACTCCAGTGTTCTCGCCTGGAGAATTCCATGGACAGAGGAGGCTGGCGGGCTACAGTCCACGGGGTTGCAAAGAGTAGGACACGACTAAGCACATATACCATCCTCATAACAACCTTTGTTGTTACTATTACTCCCATTTTGCAGATGAGGAAACTGAGGCCCTCAGAGGTTAAGCAACTTGCCCATGACTGCTTTAACTGGTGATGGGTGGAGGCAGAATCGCAGCTCAGCACTCCTTTTTCCTTCCCTGAAGTTGTCCCAAGTTGCTCCTTTAGAAAGAAATGGAGTCTCAGGCCGAGGAAGTTGGAGTAAAGGGTCAGACGGCTATGGAGACAGAGGGGCCTGGGTCCTCTTGCTGCTCCCCTGTTTGGCAATCGGAGGTCACTGGTGTCGGAACAAACAAGTTGTGTTGGGGACAGCCTCCTTGCAGGCAGACTTCCTGTCTCCTCTCATATCTGCCAGTTGAGGGCCACATCCTCTCCCCCTGCTCTCAAACTGGACTGTCCCTGCAGGAAGAGACAGCTCCCATTTTAAATAATTATAATTGCAACTGATATTACTGAACCCTTAATGTGTATCAAGGACTTCCCTGGTGGCTAGGACGATAAAGAATCCTCCTGCAATGCAAGAGACCCAGGTTCGATCCCTGAGTCAGGAAGATCCCCTGGAAGAGGGCATGGCAACCCACTCCAGTATTCTTGCCTGGAGAATCCCATGCACAGAGGAGCCTGGCGGGCTACAGTCCATGGGGTCACAAAAAAGTCAGACACGAAGGAAGCGACTGAGCACCCACAGTATGCCCCAGACACTATGCCAAGCATT
Source organism: Bubalus bubalis (assembly GCF_019923935.1). NCBI lineage: Eukaryota > Metazoa > Chordata > Mammalia > Artiodactyla > Bovidae > Bubalus > Bubalus bubalis. The sequence goes on from NC_059176.1 coordinate 35,742,033, forward strand.
TTATTTTTGTTTCTTCCTTTAGTCCTCCCGGCAAGCTTGTGAGGTATTATCACCCCCATTTTACAAAGGAGGCAGCTGAGGCTAGAGAAGTTCGGTAACTCATCCAGGGTCCCAGAATTCAGCAGCAGCCAAGCTCAGATCCAGGCTGACTCCCCTCACCAAACCTCAACCTCCCCTTCTGCTCCTGCCCCTCAAGGAAGGGTATGTCTCCACCTTCATTGTTTCTCTCAGATCTAAACCCCATTAAGACACAAAAAGTTGGATTTTTTTGCCTTGAGTTCGCAGGCCCCACAGAGCTTGTTGGGGTGGTGGCCCAGCAAGGCGCTTCAGGCCTTATAGGTACTAGTCTACTGCCGCACTTGGCTGGGGCAGGGGGGGGTGGTGTTCTGGCCTTTCGCCCCCTCTCCTCCTCTCTCCCACTCTAGGTGCCCCCATCTCAATGCCCTCTCACCTCCGAAGGGGCATTTCACCTCCAAAGGGGCACTTCTCCCCAGTAGTCCCAGCCCAAGTCCACGCGACTCCTGTCCAAGCCAAGAACACATGGAAAACTCCCCAGGGCAGTGGCTGGAAAGGCAGGAGAGGAAGGGCGGGGGAGGAGCCGGTGGCCGGCCCCAGCAGCCCACACCTGCTTCCAATTCTGTGCCCGGCATTCCTGCGGAGCAGCAGCCCGCTCGGGAGGGAGGGAGGGAGGCCGGAAGGAGAGGCTGCTCCCGTCCCTCCCCTTCCCCAGCCTAACAGCCTCCTCCCCACAGGCGGCTGGAGCCAGAGGACCTTGCTGTCTGGGTTCAGGAGTGCAGGGCCAGGCTGCACCTGGGTCCCTCTCCCCCTTACTGATGGGCACCCAGAAACCGGGCATGTCAGCATCACCTGAAAATGGAGTGAGGGCATCAGGACACCAGAGCAGGAAGGTGCCCAGAGGGGGAAGTCGAGGCCTGAGGAGCGTCAGCCACCCAAGTCTCAGGAGACAAGCCGCCCTTCCTCCCTGTCGTGGGCTGATGGGAACCATGGTTTTCCAGCCCCAAAGCTAATCCTTTCTGAAAAGAAAGGGCTTTTGGAGTCAGTCCTAGCCTCTACTTGATAACGAAGGCTGTGCTCCCATAGGCAGTGCAAGCAGACCCTTTGTGGGATGCCGATGTTTGTCCTCAGGCTCGCTGAGGGCATGCAGGTGCCAGGCCCCGAGCTGGGGTACAGGGAACTCAGGGGCACTCTGAACCCATCCCTGTTCTCACCGGGGCCTTAGCCCCGGCAGGCAGGATGCCATGGTCCAGGTCCACTTCCTTCTCTTGTCAACTCGCCAGCTCTCAGAACACGCTATGCACAGACCTGGGCCACAGCGGGGTGGCGGCAGACAGGTGGTGGAAGAGGGAAGAGGGAGGGGCACTGGGCGGTAGCAGAGGAGGGCTAACAAGGTAGGCCTTGGGACCTCAAGACTGTACCCCGATGAAGGGTCTGTGTGTGTGTGTGTGTGTGTGTGTGTGTGTGTGCGCGCGCGCGCGTGCGTGCGTGTGCATGTGCGTGTGCCTGCACAGCAAGGAATTCCAGGGCACGGGCACTATGAGGTCAGAGATCAGTGGCAGAAAAGGTCAGCTAGGAGCTGCCTCCTGCCCCTTGGGGTTGAGAAATCTGGAAGGCCAGGTTAAGGCCAGACCACAGAAGGCTGGCTGAGGAGAGCAGATAACATCTCATGAGGAAATGCAGCCATTCCACAAACATTCATGGAGTGCCTTTCTCTGTGCTGGTCTAGCGCTGGGTATTCATGAGTTTAAGAAAAGAGACAAAATCCCTGTCCTTGTAGATCTTGTATCTGCATGGGTGAACATGATAAGTAAATAATAGAAGGTGGTAAGTACTGTGGAGAAAGCAGAGAGACGCCAGGGAGCTCTGAAGTGTTGGGAGAGCTTGCAAAGGCGTCAGGGTGGGCTTCATGAAGGTGACTTTTGAGCAAATAGCCAAGTAAGTGAGCCAAGCAGCTATCTGCCAGTAGAGCGTTCCAGACAGAAGAGCCAGCCAGTGCAAAGGCCCTGAGGCAGGAATTCCCTGAGCTTTCAGGTGTGTTCCAGCGTGGTTGGAACAGCACGGCATGGCTGTGGGGGCCTTATAGGAGACAGGTCAGAGAGGTAACAGGGTCCAGACCATGGAGGTCCTGTAGGCTACTGTGAGGACTTTGACTCTCCACTCATGGGGGCGCCGCTGCTGCTAAGGCGCTTCAGTCGTGTCCGACTCTGTGTGACCCCATAGACGGCAGCCCACCAGGCTACACCGTCCCTGGCATTCTCCAGGCAAGAACACTGGAGTGGGTTGCCATTTCCTTCTCCAGTGCATGAAAGTGAAAAGTCAAAGTGAAGTCGCTTAGCCGTGCCCGACTCTTAGCGACCCCATGGACCCTACAAGGCTCCTCCGTCCATGGGATTTTCCAGGCAAGAGGACTGGAGTGGGGTGCCATCGCCTTCTCCGGGGGGAGCCACTACAGTGACCTTTAAGCCGGGTCTCTTTCTGCTATTCTGGGAATGGACTGTGTGGAGACAGACAGCGGGAGTCTGAGAGGAGGCTGGTACAGAGATCGAAGCTGAGATAGCAGCAGCCGAGCCAGGGGGATAACAACGAGGTGGGGGGCAGTCAGTTTCAGCATATATTTTGGAGATAGAGCTGATGAGCTTTTCCTGATGAATTGGACGTGGGGTGTAAGAGAAAGAGAGGGGTCAGGCATGATAGAAAAGGGCTATGTCCTGTGCAGCTGAAAGGGTGAAGTCACCATAAGCTGAGATGGGCAGTTTTGTAAGAAAGATAAAAAGTTCAGGTCACTGAGAAGGGTCTGAGGGGCAGCAAGGGATCCTAGGAGCCCACGGGATCTGCAGAGCCTTCTAGAGGTGGGGGCAGGGCACTAGTCAGGGCCTGCAAGAGAGGAACCGTGGGTGGGTGGGTGGGCATGCTCACACTGGGAAGAGTGTGAGTGATGGAGGGGTGTGAGGAGGTGGCAGGAGGCAGAGGCAGCTCACCTGCCTGGCGGCCTCCTCCAGCTCTGCCCCGGCTGCTTCTGGGTGGTTTGCTCAATTGAACAAACACTTGCCCTCCTCTGAGTCTGCAACTGTCACCCAGAGTAGCGAGGCCATCGATGCCCTTGGACTGCCTCTCCCCGTCTGGTGGGGGCAGCAGTCTGTAGGTGATGGGGAGCCACCAAAGGTTCTGGGCTAGACTCAGTGACCATCCTAGCTCCTTTGCCTGGACTTGCCCTTCACGGTGGGCCACGGTGGATCCTGCAGAACCTTGCCTGCCTGCTGGTCACCCAGGTGTGGCACCGACAGTTTAATGTCCTGATTATTAGACAATCATTTCCTAGGACCCAGAGCTGCCAGCTCCCGTCCCCGAGGCCCTCCCGGCCCATCCTTATTCCAGGCCATGCTCTCTGAGCTTCCTGCTGTCCCCACCGAGGGGCTGCTCTGGAGTCGGGCCGCTCGGGCCAAAACATCCCTGTCTCTACATATTTCACAACCCACTGACCGGTTCCTGCCGGACATTGTTTATCCTCCAGCTCCAGGCTTGAGAGATTAGGGCTCTTTGGCATTCCATTTGCCTTCAGCTGCTTCATGTGAGCAGGAGGCTGGGGAGAAGGATTTCAAAGGAGACGAGGTTTATGGAACTCACAGGAAAGAGGAAGCCAAGAGGAAAACAGGTGAGGTGTAGGCACGCGGAGGGAATGTAACCTCAGACCCTCCACTCTGGGTGGCCGCCAGGAACCGCTGAGCAGGAGGGAACAGATTCCTTCTAAAGCAGAAAGGATTTAGGTCAGACGGTGGGAGAATTTCCTGGCAGCTAGAGTATCGTCTGCAGAGGTTGTGAGAGGTCCTGGGCTCTTGCCCAAAGCTGGGGAATGGCCTGAATAGCTCCTGAAAAATATTTTAATCTCCAAGTGTTTATGGAGCCATCAAACCTGCTCTCACGGGACGGTTACTCTAATCTCCCCGTCATCCACGTGGGGAAACTGAGCCTAAAGAAGGGCCGGGACCTGGAACATAAGGCGCAGAGCGAGATGGCAGATATCGCCTGCTGGACTCTCTCCCACCAGCAGGCCCCAGCTGTGTCCTGCCAGGGAGCAGGAAGACAGTCCTCAGCCTTCCACAGGCTGGTGTGGGGGCCAGCCAGCAGCTCCAGGCCCAGCCCAGGTGAGGCAGGAGGACATCAGACCCCCAAGAGGCAGTGTGCAGGGGCCCTGGGTCCCACTGAGAGGAAGCCCCAGAGGCAGAGGAGGAATGCTGAGTTCTGGCACTTGGCCCCCACTCCGTGTCCTCCCAGCCCTGGAGGGTTCAACGGGGTCCCCAAGGCCGAGGGACTTCCTCCAGACCAGAGGCTGCCTGCAGACTGGCCTTGGGACCGGTTCACTCACACCCAGCCCCTCCCCAGTTGAGCAGCCTAGCTTCAGTCATCCCCAGGGCCCTCGCCCTCTGACTCAGTGTCCTCCCAACCCTAGTCCAGACTGTGCAGCCTGACCCCGTGTGGCCAGCACACTGTCTCTGGGGAAGAGTGTTCACCGGGGGTCAGCCCCAGGCTCCCAGCCCTCAGTCCGTGTTAATGGAAGCAGTGAGGCGTAGACAGGGGCCAGACCCACCCAGGGCCTCGCAGAAGGCCTGTGACAGAAGGGTAAGAAGCCAGGCTCCTGCCTACCTCCTGGGCAAGGACGGCAGGCCGCTGAAGGTGACCAGGCCTCCCTGGTTAGCCTGAACATGCCCATCGCCCAGCCTTTGAGGGGGCAACCCCATCCCCAGGAGACTGGCTAGATCGGGCATGGAGAGTATAAACTGTGGAATTGTACTCACAATGACAAGCAATGAACTTGACATATCTTAAAAGTTAATATTGACCGGAAGTCAAGAAACGGAATGAGACCCATAAGACAATATCATTCATATACCTCACGGATACATAGCCACTTCCAATTTTATACAGAGACACAGATGTTCAAAGACATGTCTAAGGGTCAGGGTAAGGATGAAGGTTAAAAAAACGTAATTATGAGAATGGCCTTGCACAAACCAGTGATAATGGTTGCTCTGAAATGAGAATTCATTTCTCTGCATTATAAAAGTTTATAAAAGTTCTCTGCGTTTATAAAAACAAGTGTCTCCAGAAAAACTTCCCACTACACTACTTTATAATGTCTCCAGTGTGAGGTCCACAAGCTGGCTGACTACATACATTCTGCATAAGACATTCCAGCACCGGCCCCCCCACAAAATTACATCCCATGACTGATGGTTCTCCCTGCCTTCTGATGACCTGATGACCAGGATCTTCCTTTTACAATGCACATTTCTTGGGATGGTGGGGAAGAGAGGTGAGCACAGATCTTGTTGGAACTGAACTTTAACCAACATTGGCCACTCTGTCTGGAGGGCCTGGATGTACCTCCACAAGCCAGAGGTAACAAACCGGTACCCCTACCCCTACATCCACAAGTGCCCACTCAAGCCTTCCCTCAGCCCCCTTGCAACATCACACAGCCCACCCACACACCCAGGCCCCTGTGGAGAGGCTGAAGCCCAAGCCTGCAGGCCTGGCTGCTGATGGAATGCCTCCTGGGAGAGCAGCAGAGAAGGAGGCATTGTTCCTCGCTGGGAAAACATACCAGCTGAGGGAGGGGGCCTGCTGTTCCCAGAGACCTCAGTGGGGGATTTTAAGGGGGGTTGAGGGGACCCAGCCTAGACTCTGTCTTTTCCAGTAGCTTCCCCCATGGCAGTGAAGGTGGGGAGTCACAGGACCCCCGTGCTGGTCAGAGATGCAGAACAAAGAACATAAAATAATAATTAGGGTGATTCCATTTAAGTTCTAGAAAAGGCATAACCAATCTCAAGTGATTAAAAAGCAGATCAGTGGTTACTTGGGGAGGAGGGAGGGAGAATATACTGAGAAGAGCCAGGGAGGAACTTTCAGGAACGATGGAAACAGACCATAGCATGATTGTGGTGGCCCTAACACCCTGTGTACATTTGTCAAAGCTTATCAAACTGTATGCCTAAAATCCGGCATTTGACTCTGTGTGAATTATAACTTTTAAAAAAAATCATCTTTATAAAAAGAAGAAATAACACGTAAAGTCCTAGGAGAGGTTGGGACCTAGAAGCTCTTCCTGGGGCTTCCTTGACTTGCTCTGTGACTGTGGGCAAATTCATTGCCGTCTCTGAGCCTGCTTCCCTCCAGCACCACTGTGTGCCGTGGTTTCCTGAGGGAGACAGGCTGAGGAGCACGCTTGTGGATGAGTGGAACAGTAAAGTGTGAAGCCACCGATCAGTAAAGAAGCTTGCCTGACAGAGACTGAGAGCTTAACAGTTAGCCCTGAAGCATGCCGAGGGGGTGAATGGGGCGTGAGCCCTGCCCTCAGGGAGTACAGACTGGAGGGGAGCAGACACAGGTGACTATGATGAAATCTAGTAGTGAGGCAGAAGTGTGAGCAGCTTGGAATGTCACTGCCAATCAGAGAAGCCTTCCTGGAGCAGGAGGCACCTGCCTGAACCTGAGGTTCCTCAACAGTAAGAGGAAAATGGTCATCTTTGGCTCAGCCTAGGACCAGGAGCAAGGTTCAGTGTGTGGCCAGGATCAGAATTCAGTATGTGATCAGAGTCAAGGCACATTCAGAGGCCGGGAGTGCACCAGCCCCGAGTACCCCCAGCCTTTTAGCTGGCTCTTTCAGCTTCTCTGGACTGAGAGGAAGGGTCGGGCCAGAAAGCTTTGTAGAGTCATCTGTACAGTGTTTATTGAAACCGGGCCTGGAGTGGGGGTGGCAGGCTGCCTGGTGCCAAATGTGGGTCTCATGCAGCTTCAGGCCCAGCTGACCCACCACCACATGTTGCTGAGGGAAAGGCTCTTTGATAACGGGAAGGGAGCCATTCCTGGCCATTCACCGCCCCCCCCCCACCCCACCCACAAGCTTCTATGGACCAGAGAGTGAGAAACAGCTTGATTCGGAGGTGGCCCTTGCTTTCAGGGCCTGACGCTCCCTGGGGAAATGACTGCAAGCATTCCTAGGGGCTTGAGTAACGGGGCCGAGGCTGGCCAAGACAGCCCCCATCAGCCAGGAGCCACCTCATCCTCACCCACCCTTGTGCTCCGTGCTTCCTCTTCATTCCAAGCAGGTGAGATCACACTGGCTGCTCCCGCCTGAGGCCTGGGCCCCAGGCAGGCAGGGGTGAGGTCTGGGAGCCCCAGAGATGAATTTGTGAGGGGTGACAGGCAGGCAGAAACCTCTGGGAAAAGCTCAGAAGCCAGCGTCCCCCTCTTCTGTCTCATCTTCTGGACCTGCAAGCTGACAAGAGGGTTCTGGCAGCAAGAAGAAGGGGCTCAAGCCCCCTCACTCTGCCTGCCCCCCAAAAAACAGAGGGCTTGAAAGAAGCTAAGAAGAGCTTACAGCTTCATTTTATCATTTATCTGCCAGAAGCCCGGCAGCATGAGAGAGGAGGGGACGTGGAGACCCAAGCCCATTCCTCTTTAAGCTGGTGGCTGAGCTGGGATGGAGCCCAGGGCTCTGGAGGCCCCCCACCCACCTCCCACCCTACCCCTTCCACACACCCAACATCAAGATCTTTCCTTCTTTATTCCGGGTGGCTAGGGTCTGGACACCTGAGTTCGGCTTCTGCTTAGTCCTAATAACTCACTGGGATGAAGTTATGTACGGGATGGGGAGCAGAGTGGACAGACCCTTGGCTGCAGCCTGAGCGGAGGAACAAGTGATCCAGGGACTGGACCAGATTCCAGACTTCCCCTGGGCACTGGGCCCCAGGCCCTCCTCAGACAGGAGGCCAGAGGCTGCAGACGGGAAGGTGTGGTCCACTCTGGGGGCCAATGACAGGATGAAAGGAATCCTGAGCAAGGCGGGCTGGGCGCCCAAGCCGAGAATCCTGCCCTGTCAGCAGCCTGCTCCAGGGACGTGTTTTCTTGTGAGCCCATCCCTTCCTGGCCACCCTCACTTCTGCCAACCGCCATTCACCTGGCTCTGCCCAGGAGCCTCTGGTACCCGCTGAGGGCTGGAAGCCTAGGGCTCGCTCTTGGCAGTTCACGAAGAATGCCAACTGCAGGGGAGAGACGAGCAGAGAGTGTCTGGGGGCTGGTGCCCTGGAAAATAAGGATACCAATGGGAGTGTCTGCGTCAGGAAATTGCTTGGTTCACTCGATCCTGCCCACAGGCCCTTGTTCATGCTATGCCCCCTGCCGAGACCACTCTTTTGTCTTCTCCGGTTCTCCAAATCCCCCCCAAATCTCCCAGGAGGCTCAGTGATCCCCACAGCATGGAGTCCCAGAGGTTAGCCCCTACTCCCTGACCTCTCTGACCCCACACCCGAGCCTAGAGAGAATGATTCATGTCACACACCTCGCTTACACACATATTGGGAGTCTTCCAAGAGGAGGTGACAGCCAGTGTAGAGAACTGAGAATGACCAAGGACATTTGGAGTTGGGGAGGTCTCTGAGCTGTAAATTTAACCCTGGCCCTCCTCAATGCCAAGCTATTGCTCCCTCCTCTCTCTCCTTCCCACTCCTCACTCCAGGTCTCCCTGACTTGGTCCCAGACCCCAACTACGTGCAAGCGTCCACTTACGTCCAGAGAGCCCACCTGTACTCCCTGCGCTGTGCTGCGGAGGAGAAGTGCCTGGCCAGGTAAGGAGATGACGTGTGGACAGTCACTGGGAGTCACCCAGAACCTGTCTGCAGGCTGCACCACCCTGGTCTTCTCATTGGTGGGCCTTGTCTGCCCCCAGAGTTTCAAGTGGGGAAGGGAATGGGGAGATCCAGCTTTTATGTATACATCATCCTGCAAGGAACTTAATGACATTTCATCTTCATGCCCGCTAGTGATAAAAAAACCTGCCTGCCAATGCAGGAGACATAAGAGAAAAGGGTTCTATCCCTGGGTGGGGAAGATCCCCTGGAGAAGGAAATGGCAACTCACTCCAGTATTCTTGCCTGGAGAATCCCTTGGACAGAGGAGCCTGGTGGGCTACAGTCCATGGGGTTGCAGAGTCAGACACGACCGAGCAATTTAGCACGCCACTTCACATCAGTAACTGAGGAGCAGTGAGAAGAACTGAAACCCTCAGATCTGAACTGCGTCATGAGAAGGTTCCAGGAAAGTCTTCTAGCTGCCGTCAGGACAGAGGACAGGATTGTGGAACCATCTCCACGGAGGACAGGTGGAAGCTGGCCAGAAGGGGCCAAGGGCACAGGCGGCCGTGAGGCCTCCATCACGTGTTGCCCCCGAGAGCGGGGAAGGCCATTAGCACTGGCGCCCAGGAGGCGAGCACAGACTCTCCATTACACCTGGGTGATTCTGCCTCTCGCAGAGCTTGCTTCTCAGTTTGACGGCGAATGTTCTGATCAAATATGTATGCGTTGAGGACATCTCCCCATGCTAAAACAACTAGTTAAAGATTACATTGACTTACTTCTTTGGTTTACATCCCTCTATGTTGAAAGCACCTTAATTATTTGCTTTCTTAAAGCAGTTGAACTCTTGTTTCACTTTCGAGTATCTAGGAAATGCTTGGGGATCTCAGCATTTTCTCACTGATGGAAAATGTGAGAAATTTTCATTCTCTGCCTCTCATTCACTGCCATTTAGAGTAGCTGACCGCAGACCGTTATCTGTCTGTAACAAGATGAGGGTGCTTGCAGTGAATGTCACTCAATTCACCGCTTCCTTCATCGAGAAAGTCTTGCTTCAAAAAAAGAAGTATCAGCTGAACTAGTGTGATCAGTGATGTAGCTGATTTACATGTTGGTGGAAGTTCCTTATCTCCTTACAGACTGGCCACAGACAGTGTGAGAGCTGGTAGAGGTCCAGGGACCACATGTGAGTCCCCTCAGCAGGCCTGCCCACTCAGGTCTCGTACCTGGGAACAGAGCATCATCTTACTACAGCGGCTTCAGAGAACAGGAGTTCAGTCCCCATGGCTGTCCATTGAGGCTGAGTTTTGAAGAGTCTTGAGTCAAAACCAAACTGTTACTCTATCTTCATGGAACATCCCGTGTGCCCACACCTGGGCCCCCAGGGAGGCTGGGGAGGAGGCCGCCAGGGCTCCGTCCGAGGGCTCTTTTGATCTAGCTGGAGAAGGTAGCCGCTCACCCAGATCCAAGCGACAGGGAGTGGAGGAGAGCTGGAAGGGGTGGTTGGCAGGCTGGAGCTGCGCGAGGCCAGAGGAGGGGGCGGTTGGCAGGGGCTGAGGCGTCCGCGGAGGCTGGGTGTGGGATACAGACCTAGAAAATGCAGCAGGACCAGCGCCCTGGAGCGGCAGGGCCTGCGGAGATGGCCGAAAGCACGGCCGCAGACCAGTGCCAGCCCACAGACGGCAGGCGGGCCTCAGACGAGGGAAGGGACTTGCGCCAAGCCTCACCACAGGCTTGTGGCCAAGCTGGGCCTAGAACCCAGGCCCTAATGGGTTCCCACGGTGTGCCGAGCCCAACAGAAGGGCAGGATTTAGCTGAACAGAGGGAAGGAGGATGTTCTGTTCCAGCGCAGACAGAGACAAATTCCAAGCCTCCCTCAGACAAGGCCAAGGGACTTACGTCCTGGCAGACAGAAGCCTGCAGCGCCTGGTGTCCAGACATCTTCTCACAGAGAGCTAATCCCCATGACTGGCCACCTCCTGCCTCTGGCCTCAGGGCCCAACCCTTAATGATTGCTAGGGAAGTGCCCCTGAGGCTGGCCAAGACAGCTGTCCGCAGTCAGCTGAAGGGGGGATGCCTGCAGTCAGCCCTTTTTCCTACCTACGGGGGGTGTGGACAGGTCCCCTCACTGTCGCCCCCCAGCTTTCTCTCTTTTCCCTTCCCTCCTCACAAGGCCCATCTCAGTTGGCAACTGGGGGACAGCAGGTGAATTGTGAGCAGGCAGTTTGCAACCAGTGCTCCCTCAAACAGGTCAAGTAGCCGGCCCTGAAGCCACACAATCAGGGAGAGGTGGCCTACTCACACAGGCCCAGCTTGGGATATGTGTGGTATCAGGGCGTGTTGGAGGCAGTGCTGTACGATCTCCCAGGCAGTTAAGATCCCCCTAAGTGGGGCAATCCCAGCAGACTTCTTGGAGGAGGGGACCTGAGTTGGGGCTAAGAGGCTGGCTGGGTTCTGGGTCAAGTGAACAGAACAGACAAAAGTACAGTGAACGAGTTAAGTCTGTTTGGGAAACAGTATTTGAAGCTAGAACCCAGGGTGTAGGGGGAAGGGAGAAGTCAGAATCTTTTAGACAAGGCTATTTTTTAAAAAGCCCTCCAAAGATTTTGATGTGCCCCCACGCTCAGTTGTGTCTTACTCTTTGCGCCCCATCGACTGTAGCCCACCAGGCTCCTCTGTCCATGGGATTCTCCAGGCAAGAATACTGGAGTGGGTAGCCATTCCCTTCGCCAGGGCATCTTCCCAACCCAGGGATCAAACCCAGGTCTCCGGCATTACAGGCAGATTCTTTACCATCTGAGCCACCACGCTCAGGGACTGTCCCCAACTGAGAGTCATAAGAAGGCATCAGGGATCCTCAGAGGGTCATTATCAGGCCCTGCTTTAGAGTGTCCCCACCAGCAGCTTCCAGCCACATGGCAGAGGGGAGGGGGCGGCCAGCATAGAGGAGCGGAGGCCTGAGCCTTGGCTGCAGCGCAGGGGTCAGCTGTGAGAACCTTCAGGGACAAGACGGCCCGCGCGGGGTGTCTCTGGCTGGTACCTAAGCCCCCTCCCGTCTCCCACCTGTCCCCACAGCACAGCCTACGCCCCTGAGGCCACCGACTACGACGTGCGCGTGCTGCTGCGTTTCCCCCAGCGTGTGAAGAACCAGGGCACAGCGGACTTCCTCCCGAACCGGCCACGGCACACCTGGGAGTGGCACAGCTGCCACCAGTGAGCAGCCGCCCCGCTTCTGGGCCCGGACCCTGCGCCCACGAGCACTCTGGCAGGGGCGGTGCTGGGGGGGTGGCCCCAGGAGGTGTTTTCTGCCAAGAATCCACCACTGGGACAAGGACTTTTCAGCGGAGCCTTAGCAAAAGCTGGGCTGGAAGATGGGACATAGAAGGATCGGCCTGGATAGGAGATGGAAGTGTCTAGAATGCAGGGCATCGCCCAAGGGAGGAGCCCAGGGAGGAGTGAGGGGTCCTGAGGAGGTGCCTCCTGGGGTGCCTGGCTCGGCGGGGACACCAGAGATGCTGCCTGTGGGACACAGGGGCCCAGGCTGGTCAGGAGGCAGGGTCACCCGGGCCGTCTCGGGAGGGGAGCGGGCTGGGCAGGGCCAACTAGGCCCTCCTCTCCCGCTCCTCTCCCGCCCCAGGCACTACCACAGCATGGATGAGTTCAGCCACTACGACCTGCTGGACGCAGCCACAGGCAAGAAGGTGGCCGAGGGCCACAAGGCCAGCTTCTGCCTGGAGGACAGCACCTGCGACTTCGGCAACCTCAAGCGCTACGCCTGCACCTCGCACACCCAGGTCAGGTCAGGTCAGGCTGCAGAGGCGGGGCGGGGCTCCGGGGGCGGGGCAGAGCTGCCTGGAGACGGGAGGCTGGGTCATCCTGAAGACGGGCTGGTGCTGAGGCTCCTGGCCACTCGGCTCCTCCAGAGTGCGGGTCTTCTCGCCAGTCCTGAGGCCACCACAGGGCTCCTCGGGGCCTACCCTGCACCTCCATTTCCAGGGGTGTCCGCTCATGGAAGGAAAAGGAACATTCCAAGGAAGTCCGGATGGCTTAATGTTCCATTTGCCTAGCTGGGCCCCCAAATCCATCTTTCTATCCAGAGAGTGTCCATCTATCCTGCCTATCTCTCTCTGTCCATTCATCCATGCATCTCTCCCAGGCATCCCCCCACCTTCATTTCACCCCTCCTTCTGGCTATTACATCTCTCATTGCTCTGGTCCATCTGCCCAGTGAGCCTAGTACAGGGCAGAGCCATGCTGAGCAGCTCTCGGGGCAGGGAGGGCAGGGTCAGGACAAAGCACAGAGGAAGGAGGCCCCAGGCTGCTGAAGTGGGCATGGGGTGGCTGTCTGAGGAGTGCACAGCACCCAACCTCTGCTCCTGTCCCCTCTCCCAGGGCCTGAGCCCAGGCTGCTATGACACGTACAATGCAGACATCGATTGCCAGTGGATCGACATCACCGACGTACAGCCCGGGAACTACATCCTCAAGGTAGGGCCCCCTGGAGGCTCTCCTCCAGCCTGATGTCCTCACCCCTGACATAAGCTGCACATTCTGGTGTACACCCTCTGGGTGTTAGATCTCACAGGCAGTCACGGGCACTCTAAATGGGGCAATCACGGTAGACTTCCTGCAGGAGGGGACCTGAGTTGGGTCTAGGAGGCTGGGTGGATTCTGGGTCAAGTGAACAGAATGAAAGAGTTAAGTCTGTTTGGGAAGCAGTATTTGAAGCTGGAACCCAGGGTGTAGGGGAAAGGGGAGGCCAGTATCTCCAGGCTAAGGCTCCTCCTTCACACTCCTGTTGCTCTGCAACCAGTGATGTCCCCTGAGGTCTGCACTTCGCATCTGAAGGTCTTAGTCTCAGGCAGACACAGCCTCTTCCCATAAAAAACGCCAAGGAAACTTCAGCCCAGGTGGGGTAATGTTGGAGGAGGGGGTGACTCTCTTCCCTAAGTGACAGAGGACTTGGAGAGCCATGTAGTCCATCCCCCTGTCTGTGGGCAGGGCAGGCTCTGTGCCATCTGGGAGAAGACACTGCCTTTCCCTGAGACACAGACAGGACCCCCTGCAAAGCCAAGGGCTTTATCCCCTCTGGCCTGAACCCCTCCTCCATGTCCGATCATCCCAATGCCCCTTGGTTGGGGGCAGAAGTAGAAAAGCACGTCAGGGGCACAGAACCCAGCGTGGTGCCTCCATGCAGGCTGGGCAGGGGCCAAGTCATCACAGCCTCACCTGGGGAAGCCAAATCTTAGCCCCTTTCTTGCAGGTGCAAAGCCAGGGTGGGGCTCACTCTACTGGGCTCCTTGGGCTCTTCTCCACTCTGGAGTAAAAGAAGAGCAGAGAAGGTCGGCCTGGAAAGCAGCTTTAACCTGCACAAAGATGGGCTGCTAGGCGGCTGCATTCAGAACCCAGCAACCCAGAAGCTGTTGGTTGCAGCCCTGTCCTGAGCACCTCTCACTGGGCTTGGTGAGGCATCTGCTCAGCCTCTCCCAGGGCCCAGCATTGTTCAGGGTGTCTTTTTTCTTCCCTCATTCATCCACTCAACAGACTCACACAAAAGCCCTTCTGAGTTCTAGGTTCCAAGGATTCGTGACATGTAATGCCCAGTTCCTGCCTCTAAGAAATGTAACTTAAAGACAACATCACTGCATCTCTTCTTAAATGCTCTGCAGATAAGGCTGGGTGTGGCCTAACTCAATGAAGCCCTCCCCTGTCAGTCCAACATTTTAAAGACTTCCTCGTGTCCCAGAAGCTCCTCTTCAGCCAGGTTATGCTTGGCTCATCATCTCAGTTGAGTGTCAGGTGCCTTGGGCTCCAGGCCAGGAGATGCCACCTGGCATCAGATAGGCCATCAGCGGATCATCTAGATGGGCACACGTGGTAAAAGGGTGCGGGCTTCATAGTCAGGGAGACCAGGCCTGGGATCCCTGCCCAGCCCTTCACTCGCTGCTGGGTTCCCTGGGGCGGTGGCTCTGAACGCCCTGTGCCGGGCCCCCTGTCCTGAGCTCTGACTGAGGAAGCCTCCTGTCTTCCAAGAAGGGTGATCTGATGGTGCTTTCTTTGACTGTGAGCTGTCTCTCCCTTCTCTCTGTGTGTCTCAGCCTCTTCTCCCATCTCTGCATCAGTGCGTCTCTTGGTCTGGCGTGGTCTGTCTCCATTTCTCTGTCTCCCTCTCTTCTGTCTCCTCTGTATCTGCCCGTCTGCCTCTCCACCTTCCTTGGCAACCAGGTGAAGCGCAGCCCCCTGATCAGACCCCTTTCCATCTGTTCCCTCCCTTCTTCAGGTGCACGTGAACCCAAAGTACATAGTTCTGGAGTCTGACTTCACCAACAATGTCGTGAGATGCAACATCCATTATACAGGTCGCTACGTTTCTACAACAAACTGCAAAATTGTCCAGTAAGTGTTCGCCCACCCCACTCGAGGAGCAGGCAGGGCCACCTGAAACACGGAGGATACCTGCCCTGTGGGTCACCTTGATGGCCACACACGGCTGCAGCTGGACCAGCCCACAAGCTGGGCAGGAGGAGGCGCATCTGTGCCCACCCCAAGCCCAGTGCTCAGGATGGGGGTGGCGCCCGGGCTGCGGGCGCTGATCTGGGGCGTGGCCCCCCATCTCTCAACTGGAGACTAGCAGGGGGCATCAAGGAGGTGCAGGGCTCTGCAGGCCTTGCTCTGTGACTCCCTCACTCTGACCTCAGGCAGCTCACCTCACCTCTCTGATCTTTTCTCTTCAGCACTTCCCACGCAGGCTTGTGAGGCGGATTGAAAGGCCTGACAGATGTCTCTGCGTATTCCAGAACCCTTACACTGGTGCTCAGTGAATGGCAGCTGTGTGAGCCTTAGGGTCCCTGTAAGGTGGATTGAATGAAGCAGTCCCAGATTAGAAGGGATTCTGGCTAGAATCACTTCCACCCCTGGGCCCCCTGGTGGAGGGAGCTGATAAACTCTGCACCCGGGCCTTTGGCACATGACTCCTCAGCTGCCCGGGCTGGCTGTCCTCAGCCTCTCTCCTGATTCCTCACGTGAAGTACTTTGCAGAGGGACTGCCTGCTTACAAACTCATTAAGAAATGCAGTTGCCTTCTGTGTGAATTTTAAATGCTTGATCAGGTCAAAGCAATTCCCTTCCATTTAAAAACTAAAGAAAAAAAGAGTAGACTTCTAGAGCTGTAGTCCATCACCTAGGGGACAACTGGCAGGGATTCTAAGGCCCAGAGAAGCACTTTTCCCCAAACATGCCTGCTTATTAATGGTTTACAGATATGAGAGGCTTAGCCTGTCACCAGGGTCAGGGCTTAGCGTATGACCAGGATTGGGGCTCAGTGTGTGACCAGGATTAAGGCTCAGCATGTGACCAGGGTCAGGGCTTGGTATGTGAGTGCTCCGTGTGTGTTTACAGATAGCCACTTCACCCTTGGCTGCTACCACTAAGCTAACTGTTCACAGCCCCCACCGCACTGTGAGAACAGGAGCCTCTGGTTCAATTCAGAGATTCTGTTCCTCATTAGTGGGATTAGATCAGAATTATCCAGGTCACGGAGTGACCTGGGAACGACTGACTCCTGCCCCATCCCTGGCAACCTAGCCCTTTGGCAGGCCTGGATTTCCAGCACCTTCTTGCTCCTCAGGGCTTGTCTCTTTCAGCCATTAAAATTCCAGGGATCACCTAAACAGTAGAGGTTTTCTGGGAAGCAGTTGAGGGAAGGAGTAGCAGGGGCGGGCGGGAGAGAGACAGGAGCCATACAAGAGGAAAGGGGGCTGAGGGGGGAGCAAGGGAGGCAGGGAGCCCACACGCCCTCTTGTCGCTCCTGCTGCTGGGGAGGGAGCATCCAAACAGCCCCCTGTTTTCCGGGAGGCACCCTGAGCTGGGCCCCTCAGCAGGGTGGACAGAGCAGCTGCCCCACACCCTCTCCAGCTCCACCGGGGCCTGCGGGCACCGGGAATGCCGAGGCCCTTCCTTCCGAGCCCTTTACATAAGTGCTTGGAGAGGCTCAGGGTCTCATTAGCGCGTCTCCGCAACCCTGACCGCAGGCAGGCGGCTGGGCCAGCGCACAGGAAGCTGGACGGAGCCTTCCCAGAAAGGCCACGGGACTGACGCCTGTGGGTTTCAATCATGTTTCTGAAGAGGAAAAAGGAGGCCTTTTTTTTTTTTTCCCCCAAAAGTACTGAGTTAGAAGAAGTAAGAAAGTATTTCCAGACAGTAGCTAATGGCCTAGAAAACAGTCTGGAGCTCAGGGCATGGGGCAGTGTGCTGCCGTGACCATGCCCTGGGTAGGAGCCCATGAAACCCCTCTTCTTAGAGCTGGGGGTGCAAGGCCCCTTTCCCTGAGCCCCGATGACTGAGGGGAGTGGAGGGGAAGCGCTCAGCTGGGGAGGTGGTGGGGGCCTGGCTGACAGTCGACTGAGGTCTCCCTGCCCCTCAGCCTGCCGCTGACCTGCTCTCTTTCTTTCCTTAGATCCTGATCCCGGGGAGGTGTATACAGCCGGCCCACCTCCCCACCTTCCAAAGCAGGCCCTGCTCCCCAGGCAGCCTCCCACCAGGACGAGCCCGGCCCGAAGGCCCCAGCCCCCACTCACAGGCAGGGGCAGCTGGACGCTCGGGAGCATCCTTCCCTGCCCGCCTCAGGGAGCGAACGGGGGCCGAAACCACAGGGACTCCGGATGCCAGGCCCCACTGTGTACTTAACTCTCCCCTACCACGTTATTTTGTTGGTTGTTGGTTTTTATTTTTTATATTTTGGCCATACCACAGAGTAAGATTGCCCAGGCCTGGGCTGAATAAAACAAGGTTTTTCTACTCCGTGGTTTTCTGCATGTGGCCTGCCGGCCGGGATGACCAAAGCTAGGTTGGGCTCAGGGGACATGCTTGGGATCCATCCTTTGCAGCAGAATGTGGAAAGGGCAGCCACCACCCTGTCAGGGCCACAGCTTGACCGAGAGGGCCTCGAGCCCCCGGTGGAAGCCCCATAGGGTCTCTCAGCACCAAGCCCTCTGCGTGGGGAGAGGCCCACGACACACTGGGGGAGGGGCCCCCGGCATCTCATCCTCCACCACCACCCACCCCCCCTTGCTCTCACACAGTCACCCCCTCCACCAGCCACCTGCCCCCTTCTCACATATTGAGCACCTACTGAATGCTCAGCCTATGGTGGAACAGAGTGCACATTAGAGTCAGAGACAGTTCCTGCTCACAGGGGCTGGAGGGGGTGTACCCTCCAACATGAAAACATTCCCTACCTAGTGAGACAGCCTCTGGGGGCAGTGGTGGAGCCCAGGAAGGGAAGGGAGAAGAGCTTACTTGGCAGAGGCTGGTGGAGGCGGTGGCCCGTTCGCTCCTGTCCTGGCAGCAGTACCCTGAGCTTCTGGACCCTGGATCCGGGCCGGAAGGAGCAGAGGAAGTCACTTCCCCTGCTCTTCTCCTCCCACAAGCCCTTGGAACACCTTTGCACCCACGTCCTGCCAGCTCCCTTCTTTCCCAGGGCAGTGACAATAGTGACAAAGGGAAAGAAACTTGGCCCAAGAACCCGGGCTGCGAGTTCCAGGGCCAGTTCTCCTGCTCACCGCTGTGTGACTTTGGGCAAGGCCTGCAACACCTCTGGGCCTCAGTTTCCCTGTCAGTAAAATGGGAATGCTCTCCTGCCTGGCCCACATGTGGCATGGAGAGCCTGTGAGCTACTCCTGCAGGTCAGCCGCAGGGTGTTAGGCCACGTCCAGGTCCTTGTGGTCTCTCCTACCTGCGGCACTCAGAGTCCTCCAAGGAGAAGGGGGTGCCCCCTTCTGGCTCTCACACTGGTCATGCCTCAGGACCCCTGGAGCAGGTAGGCGCTCCGACAGGGTGGAGAGGGCCGTCTTCCTGGAGCCATGCTGTGCTTCCAGAAGGCCCTGGCCCCAGCCCACTGGAGCCCTTGAGCCATTCACCAGCTCAGCCAGAGGATGACTGGAACGCAGCTGCAGCCCCTCTCGCCTTCCCTCACTATGTCTTGCTAGGGTTCGACTCTTTCCCGACTCAGGGGGGAGGGCTGTGGCCCTGCCGCTCTCCATCTGGAGCTGGACGGCAGGACTGAGAGGGGGTGCAGGCAGAAGCCTGCCTTCCAGGGGTCCCGTTCTGCCACAGCCTGTACCCCTGTGTGCCTCCGAGACTCTGTCCTGACTCCAGCCCCACCGCTCTCCTTCCTAGGTGCCCCCAGGAGGGCAAGGAGAGTTCAGACAAGGTCACCAAATTCCAGACTGTCAGAAGGTCCCAAGAGGTAGAGTCAAGAGTCCCCAGTTGCCAGGTCAGGAAGCTGAAGCCTAGAGGAGCCTGTCTGAGGCCACAGGCTTCAGCCGATGCTCAAGGGAGGCTCCTAGGGAGGCCCAGTGCTCCTGGGGAATGGGGACTGGGGGGCTAGAGGGTGGGGATGAGCGAGACTGCGGCAGGAGGAGCAGAAGGGGAGGAGGCGCAAACCACCTTCAAGCCTGAACCAAAAAAAGGTTATTCCTTGGAAGCCACCTTCCAAGAAAACACTGTGGGCCTTGCTGGGTGGTAAGGGGCTGGGTGCCAAACAGGTTCCCTCTTGGTCCATGGCAATGCCTGTGTGCCAAGCCCCTCCTCTCTGCGTTGGGGGTCCCTCGGCATCTGCACTGGCCGCACACCTGCTGCCCGCCCCTGGGGCCAGCCTCCTGAGGAAGGTTCCTGCTTGCCCTGCTGCTTCAGACTGAGTGAGGTTAACGACGCCTGCCCTTCCAGCTCGGGGCAGGGGCATCACTCCCCAGCTCCCACCAAGCATCTCCCTTTCATGGTCAAGATAGCAAAGCCCCGTTGGCCACCCTCCAGACCTCTGAGCCCTGCTGGTCATGCCCAGGGATGGTCCCAACACAGCTACTCCTCACTGTGGCCAAGTTGGGTACACACCCAACTACAGCCTTTGTTGGGAAGCCCCACCTCCCCATAAACTCCTTGCTGCCCCCCAGACTGAGTCCTACAGGCAATGCCCATGGGCAGGGTGGGCACCAGTCAGCTAAGGAGAATGAGAGGCACTGCCCACATCCTAGAAACTTCACTGGGGAATCACAAGGATTCAGGTCAAGAGAGCAGCCAGGACTCGGGACCCAAGGGCTCATCTGACACACATCACCCTGGAAATTGCAGCAGAACTTTCTAAGAATGACAAAGTCCTAAAAAAGCTTCAGCAGAGAAACTCAAGGCATGGAAGACAGAGGAAGCAGGTATGGACTTTGCTTCCCATTTGCCCTAGCTAAGTGAAATCATTCTTAAAAAAAAAAAACAACAAATTAATGTAATCCACTTTGAGCCCCTGGTTACCAGGTGGGAAATTCAATGCCCTGAGCCATTTTACTCTCATCCTAGAAGCCTCAAAAGGCCCAGAACATCAGAGAGGAGCCTGTGGTCTTCAGTCCCCTCTAGTCATGGCATTCAGGCTTGATGAATGAACCCTTGAGGGCAGGTATCTCTGCTTCCTGCAAAGCCTGGGCACAAGGACCCCACGCAGCACGTCCCTTGAGGTTCATACATCCTCAGGGCATCACCAGGAGCAGGACATTGTCCTTGCTACTAGCAGAGCCACAGGCCCCCATCTCCCAAGCCTGGGGGAAGCTCTCGCCTTTTTCCCTCTGCCTGCTTCCACGACAACCTCCCTAACTCCTCCCTCCTTTCCTCTTCCCATTGGGGACAAATTTCCATCACCCCAGGACTTCCCTGGTAGCTCAGACAGTAAAGTGTCTGCCTACAATGCAGGAGACCCGGAGGTTCGATCCCTAGGTGGGGAAGATCCGCTGGAGAAGGAAATGGCAACCGACTCCAGTAATCTTGCCTGGAAAATCCCATGGACGGAGGATCCTGGTAGGCTATAGCCCATAGGGTTGCAAACAGTTGGACACGACTGAGCGACTTCACTTTCTGTCTTTCCATCACCCCACAGTGTGCCTTGGCTCACAGAAGCCCCCACAGATCTGGACCTTGAGGTGGGGGAAGCACAAGAACCTCCAGGGGTGGAGAGAGAAAAGGGCCCGCAGGCGGAGACCACTAATGACGACGGTGATGACGCTTAACTTCCTGAACTGTGAGCCACTGAGAGCGGTGCCAGCCGAAGTGTGAGAGTACGAGTCGCTCAGTCGTGTTGAACTCTGCGGCCTCATGGACTGGAGCCCACAAGGCTCCTCTCTCCATGGAATTCTCCAGGCCGGAATACTGGAGTGGGTAGCCATTCCCTTCTCCAGCGGATCTTCCTGACCCAGAGATCAAATCCAGGTCTCCTGCATTGCAGGCAGATTCTTTACCATCTGAGCCACCAGGGAAGCCCTAGCCATGCACCAGGCTCTCCCATCAATGCCATACAAAAGTTATGCTACTTAATCCTCACAATGACCCTATGAGGAAAGCACTGTTATTATTCCCATTTAGGAGATGGGGAAGCTGAGGCCTAGAGAATCATATGACTCACCCCAGTTCCCTCAGCTAGTAAATAGGACAGCCAAGATTCAAATGCAGGCAAATTTCTGGAGGCAGGGGTGTGGCTTCCATCAGATCCTCAAGGCATCTGAGACCAGACAGAAAACCATATGCCTGTGCTTTGAAGCAGAGCCAGGGCACTGTTCAAACCTTCATCGCCTTCCTCCACAGCTCTCTAGATTCATGACTCCTAGAAACAGCAGCTCAAAAAGTGGCTGGGCAAGGACAAGCATAATTCCTCTTAGAAGTAGTGGAATTCATGTCTAGATTGTTCTTTATGGGAAGGGGAAGGCATAGACAAAATAGACAACCCACCAACTGGTCTAGTCAAGAAAATAATACCAAATACGAGGTTAGAAAGGAAGTAATAACACAGCTATGAAGATGACTTTTTAAATTTAAGAGAATAGTACATGCATTTTTCATGCTTATTAATAAGTGTTTCACCATTAAAAACAATATTCTAGGAATATATTTGTAAATTGCCAAAATGGACTGAGTGAGTGAAAGACCTATAACTACAGAAATTTTACAAATTTCTCTAAAAAAGATACAAGATGTAGAGAGTATTCTTATGAGTTCTTCCAAACTAGAAAAACAGGTCATTTCTATTTCTCTATTAAAACTTTTCCAGAACATGTGGGGGAAATGATGGATGGGTTTTATGCATCCAAATGGATTTTATAAAGTTCATGTACTCCTGACACTCAAATCTGACAAAGACAAGTGTCCTCCCTACTGACCTTCATGATGATAACCACTGACAAGTTTTACTTCCGCAGTGTATACAAAACCCTGGATAAAAGGCCAGCAAATGAAATCCCGTTATGGTGTTGCCTAAAGAGGTTGCCTGGAAAATCCCATGGAGAGGAGCCTGGTGGACTGCAGTCCATGGGGTCGCGAAGAGTCGGACACAACTGAGCGACTTCACTTTCCCTTTTCACTTTCATGCATTGGAGAAGGAAATGGCAACCCACTCCAGTGTTCTTGCCTGGAGAATCCCAGGGACGGCGGAGCCTGGTGGGCTGCCGTCTATGGGGTCGCACAGAGTTGGACACGACTGAAGCGACTTAGCAGCAGCAGCAGCAAAGAGGTTAGAGGTGCCCACAAGTGTCCAACACCCAGTGTTTGGTATGCTTTCCTGGGCCCCAGACTTGTGCTGGGGCAAAACTGGACCCGATATCTGGCTCCAGGCAGTTTGGACCCAACATTCCCTTTATACAGTCCTAAGTGCTCCTCTCAGGAAGCAGAGAGAATAAAATGGAGCAGGTGTGCAAAGCTTGCAAAAAATACAAAAAGGCTACAGTTTGAATAATTGCTGCTTGCTAGAACCTTGAAGTCAGCTGAGATACCACATTAAGTTGATAATTTGTCACTTCTTTTCCTTTTTGAGAAGTTCTCAAGTGTTTGTTTGTTTTTAAATAAGTTACTGTCTTTTTTTCTCCCTGCTGGGCTTGGCCACATCTGATTAAATAGTCAAGTCCTGGTTGGAATTCCTTCTTTTCTGTATCAACATGTATTACCCCAAAAAAACCTGGGGACAGTGCCTGTGGTGACCAGGGCAACAGAATCCTGGATTCAAGGTACTTGATCCAAGTGGCAGGGTATCCATGGCAGACAAGAGAAGGGACGCCTTGGCCTCTGTCTGGGGTTCCAGGAGGCTAGGAGCTTCTCAGCCAGCAAATAGGACTGTCACTGCCCTAGGAAGCCACTAGATGGCGCAGGACTCTATTTCCAGGATGTGATGCGCTAAGTCGCTTCAGTCGTGTCTAACTCTGCGACCCCATGGACTGCAGCCCGCCAGGCTCCTCTGTTCATGGAATTCTCCAGGCAAGAATACTGGAGTGGGTAGCCATTCCCTTCTCCATGGGATCTTCCCGACCCAGGGATCAAATCTGGGTCTCCCACATTGCAGGCAGATTCTTTACCAGCTGAGCCATCAGGAAAGCCCCATTTCCAGGATATGTGACATCAAAGTCCATTTCATTTCTGACTCACAGCTATTACATCTTTCACTTTTAAAATATAGTTCAGATATATTAAAGAATAATCCGCCTACAGTAAAATTCACCCATTTTAGGCATACATTTTGATGAGTTTTGACAAGTATGTGTAGTTGTAGAAACCCCCCACCCCAATCAGGATGTAAAATATTTCCATGACCCTTAAATTTTCTTATGCATCTTTGTAGTCAATTTTCTACCTCCACCCACATCTCCTGGCAACTGTTACTCTGCTTTCTGTCCCTACAGTTTTGTCTTTCCCAGAATCTCATATGAATGGAGTGATTCAGTATGTGGCCTTTGATATCTGTCTTCCTCCACTTGACATAATGCTTTTGAAACTCATCCATGTTGTATCAACAGCTTGTTCCTTTTTATTGCTGAGAAGTATTTCATTGTGTGGACCACAGTTTGTTTTTCCATTTATTTCAGAAATTATGTATTTGGGTTGTTTCTGGTTTGGGGCCATTACAAAAAACAAAACCAAAAAAACTGCTGTCAATATTCACATACAGGTCTTTGAGTGGGCATACATTTGGGGGGGGGGGGCGGTGAATACCTAGGAATGAGGCTCTCAGTCATATAAGTGTATGTTTAACTGTACAAGCAACTGCCAAACTGTTTTCCAAAGTGGCTATTGCTCCACCAAGTAGCTACTGCCAGCACTTCATACTGTGTGTGCATCTGTTTTTAAACCATTCTAGGAAGTAAGTACTGTTATTCCATTGTGGTTTTAATTTTCATTTCCCAAATGACTAATAATGTTAAGCATCTGTTCACATACATATTTTCCATCGTATCTCATGTCTGATGAAGTTTCTGTTCAAATCCTTTGCCCATTTTTAATTGTCTGTCTTATTACAGAGTTGGAAGAATTATCTGTTCTGGATACAAATACTTTATCAGTTAAATGTTTTGCAAATATTTTTTCCCAATCTGTGGTTTGTATTTTTATTTTCTTACTAGTAATTTTGGAAGCACAGAAGTTTTTAATTTTGATGAAAGCAATATAATCAAGAGTTTTTTTCTTTTATGGATTATACTATTTATTTTATCTAAGAAATCTCTACCCAAACAAAGTCATATTCTCCTCTATTTTCTAATATAAATACATAGTGCTATAACTTCCAAGTGCTGCTTTAAATTTTGATAAGTTGTGTTTTCACTTTCAATTAATTAAAATATTTCTAATGATTTTCATTTTTTTCTTTGAATCATGAGTTATTTAAAAATGTATTAATTTCCAATTATTTGGGGATTTTCCAGATATCTTTTGGTTCTTGATTTATAGCTTAATTTTATTATGAAGAGAGAACATACTTGATTGAGTTTAATTATTTTTAATTTGTTGAGATTTGTTTTATGGCTTAGCATATGGTCTAACTTGGTGCAGTTCCATATGCCTTTAAAAGAATATGTATCTTGCTGTTGTTGGGGGGAGTCAATCCTATAAATGTCATTCAGATTAAGCTGGTTAATAGTGTTATTCAAGTTATCCATATCCAAGTGGATTTTCTGTTTAGTCACTCATTCTATCAAATATTAAGATTTGCCTATGTCTCCCTTCGAGTCTATCAGTTGTATGTATCCTGATGATCCATTCTACAGGTCATCACTTTGAGGCCCTTTTTATTCTTGATGAACTTGACCTCTTTTTCATTATGAATTGTCCCTCTATTCCTGGAAATATTCTGTTTCCTAATCTACTTTGTCTCATGTTAATAATGTTCAAACTACCACACAATTGTACTCATCTCACACACTAGCAAAGTAATGCTCAAAATTCTCCAAGCCAGGCTTCAACAGATTGTGAACCATAAACTTCCAGCTGTTCAAGCTGGATTTAGACAAGGCAGAGGAACCAGAGATCAAATTGCCAACATCCACTGGATCATCGAAAAAGCGAGAGTTCCAGAAAAACATCTATTTCTGCTTTATTGACTATGCCAACACCTTCAACTGTGTGGATCACAGCAAACTGTGGAAAACTCTCCAAGAGACGGGAATACCAGACCACCTTACCTGCCTCTTGAGAAACCTATATGCAGGTCAAGAAGCAACAGTTAGAACTGGACGTGGAACAACAGACTGGTTCCAAATCAGGAAAGGAGTATGTCTGGCCTGTATATTGTCACCCTGCTTATTTAACTTATATGCAGAGTACATCATGCAAAATGCCGGGCTGGATGAAGTACAAGCTGGAATCAAGATTGCGGGGAGAAATACCAGTAACCTCAGATATGCAGATGACACCACCCTTATAGCAGAAAGAGAATAAGAAGAGCGAGCCTCTTGATGAAATTGAAAGAGGAGAGTGAAAAAGTTGGCTTAAAACTCAACATTCTGAAAACTAAGATCATGGCATCTGGTCCCATCACTTCATGGCAAATAGATGGGGAAACAATGGAAACAGTGTCAGACTTTCCTTTTGGGGGCTCCGAAATTACTGCAGATGGTGAGTGCAGTCATGAAATTAAAAGACGCTTGCTCCCTGGAAGAAAAGCTATGACCAACCTAGACAGCATATTAAAAAGCAGAGACATTACTTCTGTCTAGTAAGTAGGTCTGTCTAGTCAAAGCTATGGTTTTTCCAGTAGTCATGTATGGATGTGAGAGTTGGACTACAAAGAAAGCTGAGCGCCAAAGAATTGATGCTTTTGTTGTGTAGGAGAAGACTCTTGAGAGTCCCTCAGATGGCAAGGAGATCCAACCAGTCAATCCTAAAGGAAATCAGTCCTGAATATTCATTGGAAGGACTGATGCTGAAGCTGAAACTCCAATACTTGGGCCACCTGATGTGAAGAACTGACTCGATGGAAAAGGCCCTAATGCTGAGAAAGATTGAAGGCGGGAGGAGAAGGGGATAACAGAGGGTGAGATGGTTGGATGGCATCACTGATGCGATGGACATGAGTTTGAGTAGGCTCGGGAGTTGGTAATGGACAGGGAAGCCTGGCGTCCATGGGGTTGCAAAGAATCAGACACGTCTGAGCGACTGAACTGAACTGAATATAGACACTTGAGCTTTGGATCAGAGCATGTCTTTTTTTTTTTTTTTTCTTTTACTTTTAACCTACCTAGGTCTTTATATTTAAAATGGAGTCCTTGTACTTCAGGTGTTCCACAGGATTTTCGTCCCACTGTTTGCTTTCAAAGGTCCCTGCCTGCCTCTTCCACGGAGTGGTTCCCTCTGCGTGCTCTTGCTCGCCCCCCTAGTGGTACACTGCTGTTGCTGTTTCTCGGTCCTCCGGGGCCCAGCCTCACTCACTGAGCCTGTGTACCTGGGACTCACAGGGTGCCCCTTGGCAGTGTTCCTGACCCTCGCCTTCGTCTTGGGCAGGAGAATCTTTCCTGCACGCCCCACAGGGACAAGAGGGGGCGCTGACTTTTATCCTCCCAGAAGCAGTGGATCTTAGTTTCTGCCTCTCCTCCAGCAGTGTGCTGCGTCCCGCCATCTCCCGCCCCCCCCCCCCGCCCCACCCCTCTCCCGCCCGAGGCTTTTAAAATTCTTTTATTGAAGGATAATTGCTTTACAGAATTTTGCTGTTTTCTGTCAAATCTCAACATGAATCAGCCATAGGTATTCATATATCTCCTCCCTTTTGAAGCTTCCTCCCATCTCCCTCCCCAACCCCAGAGGCTTTTAGAGAACTTCCTCTGGGAAGGTGAAGCCTGCCTTCCCGCAGCAGCCAATCACCACTTGCACATCTGTGCCACCAGGGGGTTCTCTTCCCTCTCCCACTACTGCTCTGCCTCCAGTCTTCCTCCCGGGAAAGAGTTGAGTGTGGGGGTGGGGCAAACTCCCCCGCCCTCCAGCATGCTCTCCCCAAGGCAAAACCGTTTGCCTGTTTGGAATTCAGTTCTCTTGGTTGCCTATGATGATCTCAGTTCTCTCATGGGTTTAAAAAATTACAGTTTTGCAGATTCCTGGCTTCTTCTTGTCAGAATGGGAGTGACATTTTCTTGCAGCTTTCTTCATCCTAAGAGGAAGTGAAACCCCTCTTTCATTTTTACATGCAAATAATCCAAGGGGTTTCCGGACACTAAATGCCCTCTGACTCATTCCTAACCTTTTGTCAGGCACTTTTTGTGACTTGTTTCTCGCAGGTTTTCTCCTTTCCCCACAGCTGTGTTTGCTGTCACTTGAACGGCTGGCATTTACTGAGCCCCTACGATGTTTCAGTACCAAGTGCCTTGACCCATTTCGAACCCTGATTCATCTCCTTTTCTCTCACACCCACATCCAGTCTATCAGGAGATTCTTTGGCTCTATCTATAAAATATCAACTTCAGTTCAGTTCAGTTCAGTTGCTCAGTCGTGTCTGATTCTTTGCGACCCCATGGATTGCAGCATGCCAGGCCTCCCTGTCCATCACCAACTCCTGGAGTTTACCCAAACTCATGTCCATTGAGTCGGTGATGCCATCCAGCCATCTCATCCTCCGTCGTCCCCTTCTCTTCCTGCCCTCAATCTTTCCCAGCATCACGGTCTCTTCCGTTGAGTCAGTTCTTCACATCAGGTGGCCCAAGTATTGGAGTTTCAGCTTCAACATCAGTCCTTCCAATGAATATTCAGGACTGATTTCCTTTAGGATTGACTGGTTGGATCTCCTTGCAGTCCAAGGACTCTCAAGAGTCTTCTCCAATACAACAAAAGCATCAATTCTTTGGTGCTCAGCTTTCTTTACAGTCCAACTCTCATATCCATACATGACTACTGGAAAAACCATAGCTTTGACTAGACAGACCTACTTACTAGACAGAAGTAATGTCTCTGCTTTTTAATATGCTGTCTAGGTTGGTCATAGCTTTTCTTCCAGGGAGCAAGCGTCTTTTAATTTCATGACTGCACTCACCATCTGCAGTGATTTGGGAGACCCCCAAAATAAGTCTGTCACTGTTTCCATTGTTTCCCCATCTATTTGCCATGAAGTGATAGGACCAGATGCCATGATCTTAGTTTTCAGAATGTTGAATATTAAGCCAAGTTTATCACTGTCCTCTTTCACTTTTATCAGAGGCTCTTTAGTTCTTCTTCGCTTTCTGCCATAAGGGTGGTGTCATCTGCATATCTGAGGTTATTAATATTTCTCCCGGCAATCTTGATTCCAGCTTGTGCTTCATCCAGTAAGTGTCCAACAGTCTCCGGTGGAGGCGTGGGTGGGCAGTGGCCTGCTGCAGAGCTAGGGGCACTGAGTGTAGCAGTGCATGCAAGCGACCTTTTGAAGGAGGTCACCATTATCTTCATTACCTCCACCATAGTTTGGCCTCAGGTCAAATAACAGGAAAGGAACACAACCCAGCCCATCAACAGAAAATTGGCTTAGAGTTTTACTGAACACGGCCCTGCCCATCAGAGCAAGACCCAATTTCCCCCTCAGTCAGTCAGTCTCTCCCATCAGGAAGCTTCCATAAGCCACTTACCCTTCTCCATCAGAGGGCAGACAGACTGAAAAATATCAACATACCAGTTCAAAACCAAAAACAGACCTAACAAGGGCCCAGCCATTGCATTTATCCCAGAGAAACGAAAACTTACATTCACAGAAGAACTTGTACACAATAGTTCATAGCAGCTTTATTTGTCATAGCCCAAGCCTGGAAACTACTCAGATGTCCTTCAGAGGGGCAAGTGTGAAACCCACTGTGGTGCGTCCACACCACAGTACAACACTCAGCAAGAAAGAGGGTGTTATACCACACCCTGTGGTATACTGTTACACCACAGGACAACAGTCAGCAGGAAAGAGGGTCAACTGCGAACACATCAACACCTGGGGTGCATCTCTAGGGAGTTCAGCTGAGTGAAACAGCCAACCTCAAAAGGATACATACTGCAGGACTCCATTTATCTGGCAATCCTGAGGAACATAATCACGGAGATAAGAGTACAGATTAGTGGCTGTCAGAGTGAGCAACAGGAAGGAGGGGTTTGACTGTAAAGAGGTGATGCCAAGGACAGTACCACAGAGCATCTTGATTGCTGTGGTGGTTACTCATGCATAGCCTAGATGTGATTCAATTGTGTAGAGCTATACACACACACACACACACAAATAAGCACACATATAGCCAGTGAAATTTGAATAAATCTGATTGATTATCCCAATGTCAATTCCTTGGTTTTGATACAGTTTAGTGGTTATATGAGATGTTAGGGTGGCTCAGGGAGGCAGACATGGGACTTCTCTGTGCATTTCTTTGCAGCTGCCAATGAATCTATAATTTCAAAATAATAAAATACACATAACTATAATCTAATTCCTTCCAATCGCCTGCCCTGCTATCAGCATGGTCCAAGCCACTATCATCTCTTGCCTGGATTATTACAATGGCCTCTTAATGAGTCTCCATACTTTTACATAGTTTATTCTCAATAGAGCAGCTTTTATAATGTTAGGCAGTTTTTATCATTTGTGGAAATAAATGAAGACCAGTCAAATGGGAAAAGCAAAGGTTATTTTTTCAGAGCTTGCTATAGAGCAAGGGAGTCAGCCACCATTGCTTTGTCCTGGCAGAGACTCAAAGGCAGGCAGAGGACTAGAAAGCTCTATAGTGAAAAATGGAAGGAAAGCTTCAAGTGTGCACTGATTAAGGCTACTGGCAGTCTCCAGCTTTCAAATTGTGGTGCTGGAGCTGAAGAATTGATGCTTTCAAATTGCGGGGCTATGGAAGACTCTTGAGAGTCCCTTGGACTGTAAGGAGACCAAATAATTCAATCCTAAAAGAAATCAACCCTGAATATTCATAGGGAGGACTGATGCTGACGCTTAAGCTCCAGTACTTTGGCCACCTGATGTGAAAAGCCAACTAACTGGAAAAGCCCCTGATACCGGGAAAGATTGAAGGCAAAAGGAGAAGAGCCACAGAGAATGAGATGGTTGGATGGCATCACCAACTCAATGGACATGAGTCTGAGCAAACTCCAGCAGATACTTTTTTTTTTTTTTTTCCCAGCAGATACTCAATGGACATGAATCTGAGCAAACTCCAGGAGACAGTGAAGGACAGGGGAGCCTGGTGTGCTACAGTTCACAGCATCGCAAAGAGTGGGATGCAACTTAGCAACTATTCCGGCACCTAAGACATTGCTTGGTCTAATGTAAGGTGAGTGCCCAAAACAATTTTTTAGAATGAATATGGGATTATGTGTGTATGCAGGTATACTTAATGACATCTCCTGCTTATTGGGTGCTTGGAGTTTACTGGACATTGTGCTAAATGCTTTCATATATTTTTACTCTTCATAGCTCTCCGATAGGGTATTGGGTTGGCCAAAATGTTCATTTGGGTTTTTCCATGAGATCATATAGAAATACCTGAATGAACTTTTTCACCAACTCAATACTACCAGAGCCACTTACTGTTCAGGTAAGGTAATCCCAGGGGATACAGTGACCAGAGTCCCAGAACTTCTCAAGAACCTACATTAAATGTTTAAAACCTGAAAGTCTGGCTCTAAAATGCAAAAACTACAGAACAGCCCAAATTAATAAATGTTTTAATCAAATGTCTAAAAAATGTCATCAATTGTTAACTTATATCATTAATTTGTGTCAACTTCTTTAATTATTAAATGTGTAGTATTCATAAGAATTTCATTCTATTTGGAAATAATTTGTAGAATTTTTTTTTTAAACTCCACAAGTACTTCCAGAATGTAAATGAATGCCCATGGAGTGTGGAGAACCCCAAGGAGTGCTGAGAACATGCAGATAATTACACTGTGAGTGAATTACTCTTAGTCAAATAATTTCCAAGGCAAACTTACAAAAATCACTTTGTGTTATTTTATGGTAATATGTTATATTTGACAATTCTGTACATTTCAATAATTGATTTGGGGGAGATACCTCATCCTAGAAAGGTCTTAAACTGCCCTTTGATATAATTGGCTCCATTTTGCAGATTTAGGTCCATGATCTGCAGTTTCCTTGTTCCTCTCTCTGGTCAATCTCCCCCAGTTCTCCTGGCCAAACCCCCACATCATCTGGCCTCCCACATCCCTCTTGACCCCTCATCACTGCTTCGCCAACCCTGGGCCTGGGTGTACTACAGGGGTGGGTGTGTGAGTGTGTATGGGAGCAGTTGGGTAAGGTGGGCATCTCCCAGGCCTGCGCCCCAGGCTCTGGTTCTACTCTTCACCTTCTCTCCACAGAGGCAGCTCCTTTGCCCCCAAGATCCTTCCCAGCCTTTGAAAGTACTTCCAGGAGAAAACCAGCTATCCCCCAAACTGCCACAAGACGGTGCCACAAGCTCACGACTGGGCTTCTGCTAGCTCCTTCAAGGAGAAAAAACGCAGAACAGGACAAAGTGTCCCAAGAGACAGCTGGGTGCCCCCCCACCGCAAGCATCTTCTGTTCCCCTCAGGTGTGACTCTGGCCTCTCCAGGGTGACCCTCAGGGCCCTGTGTTCGCCCCTGTGGCAGGTACCATGGTTTGGCTCCTACCTCCTTGCTGTCCGTCTCCCTGTTGCTTTGTCTCTCCTTGTTCATCTTCCAGCATCCCTCTCCATCTGTCCATCTCTCCCTGTCTCCCTTGGTCTCTTCTTTCTTCCTAGCTTCACCTGTGCTCTGTCTGTCTTCATCTTCCTCAGCAAATCTAATGCTGCTTCATCTTACACAACAAGTCCATTTAAAAAAAAAATTAATGTGTGTTTATTTATTTGGCTGTGCTGGATCTTAGCTGAAGCACACTAACTCTTAGTTGTGGCATGCGGGATCTAGTTTCCTAACTAGGGATTGAACTCTCGCCCCCTGCATAGGGGGCTTGGAGTCTTAGCCACTGGACCACCAGGGAAGTCCTGCAACAAGTCCATTTTAAAAACCAGTTGCTGGTGCCTGTTATATGGTGGACACTGCCAATCTCTGGAAAGTCAGTGGAAGCACACTGGAGTCCCAGTCCAGGGGAAGAAGCTCCAGGCTGAGGACTGTGGTGGGCAAGTCCCTTTGATCCTCAGTCTCCTCCCTCTCCTTTTCTCCCCTCTTCACTCCTTTCCTCTCTCTCTCTCCAGCCTCTCTCCTGGCTGAGTGGCAGAGGATCTGGGGCAGCAGATGGGGAATATGCCCCCCTCTGCCCACCCCCACACAGTCCACGCCCATCCCCACACGGTGGAGCCAGGCTAAGTGGAGCAACACAAAGCCAGAATCTTAAGACCCTCTTTATTCCAAGCCAATCCCACTGCCCCACAGTCCCACTGACAGAAGAGGAAGTCATGGGCTGGAGCCATGAGACACAGGTTCAGGGGCCAGTCCTGCCACAAATCCCTCTGGGAAGTCCTTCTGGGGACCTGCTGGTGCTTGGTCATCCCATCTGTGGACCAGTCATCTCTTGCTGTCCTGGTTGGGGGAGCTGGACTCCACTTGGCCTAGGATGGGAATCAAGAACCACTCACCAGGAGGAACCAGAAAATTTCTCCTCCCAGCTTCCACCCCTGCAATACACAAACCTCCCCAAGTCCCCACCACCTCATCACTCTCAATTTCATGGTTTTTGGCTTGGAGGCCCCACCAAAGGGCTAACTCAGTGAGGCCTGTGTGAGTGACACAGTGGCAATGATTTACCACTGGCACTTCTCTTCCTTGCAGACTGTTCAGTTAATAAACACCCTGGAGCTGCCGCCTACCCCAGCCCGCCCCCATGCGCACAGGAGTGCCAGAATCCTGCCCCCAGCCTTACTTCCTCCCTTCTTTCTCCAAGGTGAGGTGAGGTGTCAATCTTTGTCCAGAGCTAATCCCATCAGGGCTCAGGATCCCATTCCCTTCTCTTCCTCTACAGTCTCCCTCTGCCTCTCTCTCTACTGGATCTTTCCCCATAATATCCTCTCTCTTTCACCTTAAAAATACCCACCTCCATGCTAGCCAATGCAATTATAAAAGGGAAAGCACTTTAAAGCACTGATATGAGGAGGTGAGTTATCAACATCTGACTGTATATTGAAGATGAAATACTTTGAAGTACTATGAATAAAAATACAGTTAGTAAGGTAAGAATTAAGTTAGTAAGGTACAGAGCTCCTACGGAGCAGTAAATTGCACACTGATTGGATAATATAATGAAGGGAAAAACCCCATTTATAGTAGTATCAGAAAAGATATAGTACCTGGGAATAAGCTTTAAAAAAATGTTCAAGACCGTATGAACACTGCAAAACTTCTGAAGAACACTAAGAGGAAAAAAAAATACATAAAAACATGCCAGTTCATGGACAGGAAGACTCAGTACCATAAAGACGGCAATTATTTGAGTTATTTCACACATTTAATACGGTCTCCATAAAGATATAAACAATTTTTTGACCACTCCACTGGCAGGCAGGATCTTAGTTCCCCAATCATAAATGGAACCCAAGTTCCCTGTGTTGGGAGCAAAGAGTCTTAACCACTGGACCACCAACAAAAGTCCCCTAAACAATTACTGCTGCTGCTGCTAAGTCACTTCAGTCGTGTCCGACTCTGTGCGACCCCATAGACGGCAGCCCATCATGCTCCACCGTCCCTGGGATTCTCCAGGCAAGGCTAGGGTAATTCTAAAGCTTATTTTAAAACAGCAACAAGAATAGGCAGGAAGAATTTCTTTCTTTTTTTTTTTTTTAATTTGGCTACGCTGGGTGACTTCTAGGATCTTAGTTCTCAGACCAAGGAGTCAACCCACATCCTCGGCAGTGAAAGTGCTGAGTGGTTAAACACTGACTGCCAGGAAATTCCCAGGAAGACTGTCTTAAGAAGTATTAAAAAGAATTAATCTTATAGATATTCAACATTTTATGAAGCCTCAATAATTAAAACCACGTGGTCTTAGTGAACAGACAAATGGAACAGAACAGAAAACCCAGAGATAGATCCCAAGGCAAAGAGAAATACACAGCACTGAAAAAAATGTGGTTCTCTATATTTTATGCTCATTTAAATGCCAGGGGCTTTGTCAAACAATTACATGTAAAAAATAAAATAATGGAAGTACATGGAATTCCTTTATGATCTTAGAATGGAAGTTTTTCTTTTGACTTAAAACCTAAAAGCCATAAAGTAAAATATATATCATTTCAAATACATCTGTCAAATTTCATGGGAAAATATCATAAGCAAAGTCAAACTACAAACAACAAATTGGGTTAAACATTTTTACAACTTATATCAAAAAGAACTAATCTCTCTAGTATAAAGAGTTCCAGATGTCAAAACAAAAATAGAAACAACCAACACTAAAAAAAAATACATGAAATAACATTTCACAGAAAAAGAAACACAATAGCTCTTAAACATATTACAAAATTTCAACTTTACACAAAATAAGAGACATGAAAAATTTCAAGTTTTGAGGTAATTCAATGGGGAAAATATACCTTTTCAACAAGAAGTGCTGGATACCCACATGGGCGGGGCCCCATATACAAAAAGTAACTCAAAGTGGATCAGACCTAAAAGTACTAAAAAAAAAAAAAGTACTTCTAAAAGTTTATAGATTCAGCTAGTACTTTAAGGCACTGTGGCTAAAAGTACTAGAAAACACAGGGGAAATCTTCAAGACCTTCAGCAAAGATGAGCAAAGACTTCCAGGAAAGGACACAAAACCTCTCACCAAGAAAAAATTATAGGCATTTCCCTGGTGGTCCAGTGGTTAAGAATCCACCGTGTGATGCAGGTTTGATCCCACACACGCTTTATGGAGCAACTAAGACCATGAGCAGCAGTTACTGAGGCTAGCCCACTCTGGAGCCTACACCCCACAACCACTGAGCCTGAGTGCCACGACTAAGGAGTCTGTGCCCTGCGAGGACCCCTCATGACAATGAGGACCCCATCCGTGTGTCCCAACTAAGAGCTGACACAAATACATATATAAATACTTTAAAAAGTATAGACTAACTTCATCAAAATTAAAATCTATTGCTTTAAAAAATAAATCATTAAGAAGTTAGAAAGCCAAGCTACAGTCTGGGAGAAAATATTTCAAATACCTGCTGAAAGACATGTATCCAGAATTTACTAAGAACTCTTAGAACTAATATGAATATTATACCAATAAGATAAAGCCAGATTTTAAAGCGAGAAAAAAATCTGACAGATACTTCACAAAAAAAGACATATACCCAATGAGCACCCTAAAAGGGCTCAAAGTCATCAGGCAGACCCACTGGAAATGACTGACAACACCAAGTGTTGGCACAACCATCCTGGAATTGGTTTGGCGGTTTCTAGAGCCAGAAGTTTTACTCCTTAGTATTTACCCAAATGAAAACATATATCCATACAAAGACTCATACACAGATAGATGTCCAGAGAAGCTTTGATAATCAAAACTGAAAACTACTCAAATGTCCATCAACAGGTGAATATGCAAACTGTACCTCTATCCATACAACAGAGTATCACTAACAATAAAAAAAAAAACAAAACTATGGGTACACATAATAACACAGATGATTCAAAAGCTCTACAGAAAGAAGCTAGACACAAAAGGATATACACGGCATGGTTTCACTTGTATGAAATTCTAGAAATGTGAAATTTAATCAATAGTTATTAGAAAGCAGATGGATCAGTGATGACCTGGGCCTGGGGGTGGGGGTTGGGAGACTGAAGATTGAATGGGAAGAGATACAGGGAACCACGTGAGTTGATGGAAACGTTCTATATCTTGATTCTGATAGGTAGTGGTTACGTGGTGCTCCATTTGTCAAAGTGCATTTAAAATAGGTGCATTTTATGCACCAACCAAAAGACACAGACTGGCTAGGTGGATGAAAACATATGTATGTATACCCCCAAACTGTATGTAATTCTTTTATATTCTTAGATTAATCATGTTTCCATATGGCTTGCAATATAATTATCATTTATCTGGCTACTTAGTGTGAAAAATGGTAAACATCTTTTAGTATTAAAAAATGAATGCATTTTATCCTATTATCTGTTAAAAAGGTAAATTCTGTGCTTTTTATCTGGAACTGAAAAGAAACCCTGTGCTTTTGCTGGAATGGAAAATCCAAACCTTAAAAAGCAATAAACAATTGAACAACTTTTTAAAAAGTTGAACTTTTTTATTTACTTTTTCACTGAAATGAGCTTTTTCATTTACTGGACTGTCAAAAAATTCCAGAGTTTAATAACACATTGTGTTGGCGTGGCTGCGAGGAAAAACAGACTCTCACTTACTGATGATGGGAATGTAAATTAGAATACTCCCTAAAGAAGGCATTTGGGCAATATTAAACTATAAATGCTTTGACCTAGCAATTTCCTTTCTAGGACTTTATCCCACAGATGAACTTCAACCACAATAGCATATGCGAAAGGTTATTACTGCATGACTGTTTGAAATAGCAAAACACAAAAAAATAATCTGAATGTCTATCAATCCAAACCAGGTAAAATAAACTATGATACACCCATACAACTGAATCCTATGTAACTATTCATATAAAACTGAATAGGGGAAATCTAGGTATGCAAATATGGAAAGATTCTCAAGCACAATGTTAAGTGAACAAATTAACATTGTATTTGCTATGCTGCCGTTTCTGTAAAAAAAAAAAAAAAAAATCCCAGAGAATAAAATATGTGGATTTTCTTAAGTGTTATGTTTTTAAAACTCCAACATTTTTTTTGGCTGTGCAGCACAGCATGTGGGATCTTAGCGCCCTGGCCAGGGGCTGAACCTGCACCCTCGGCAGTGGAAGCACAGAGTCTTAACCACTGGGCCACCAGGGAAATCCCCAAAGCCCAGCTTCTGGAAGAAGAACTTGGAAACTAATACCAGAGGATATCTGTTTGAAACTACGTGGATGGAGTCAAGAGTATGAGGGACAATTTTCATAGCTTGCCTTTTTAAACTTCTCTCTTCAACATTAAATACTTATTTAAAAAATAATATCAGAATAATACATTATATATATAGAAAAGCATCACGTAACTGTTTTAGTTATCATTCTTCTTCGGGTTACCTTGGGGAAACAAATACAGGAAGTGTCTAATGCAGTAGAGGGGCATAGCTGGCAGGCAGTATCAGTTACTACTACAAAATCCCTGCACACATCCCCCCTCAGACTTTAGGTCCCAGTTCCCCAAATCGGAGGTGTCTGCTACCCTTCCTGTGGCCTCACAGGGACTCTCCCCTCTGCCAAGTGTCTCCCGCATTTCCTTTCTTCTCTCATCTCCATGTAAACTGTGAGTCTTGGGCATCAACTCCTCAGAAAGCTTTCTCTGATGGACACCCTTTCCTCCCCCGCCCCTTCACACCCTGGCCCCGTTAGGTGCCCCTCGTTGCACCCCTACCCCCAGGGACTGCCGAGTCTGCTGGGTCCTCCGAAGCCCGGAGGCCTTGAGCCTGTGGGCTCCCTGTCCTGGAGCGCTGGCCTCGCCAAGGAATGAGTTCCCCTCGATGGGATGAGGGCATTAACAGCTGGCAGCAGATTCTGCTCTCCACCCACACAGACATCTATAAGTTTCAGTTTCCCCTGGTGATGCTGCTCCTCTGACACCCACAAAGAAAATCTGAGTTTCGATTTCCCTTAAGCTCTAACGAGGAAGGCGCCTGGGGCTTCCCCTCTCACCCTGTGGGGCGCTGTGTGCAGCAGCCGCGGAAGAACAATGATGGATGGCTCAGGCACGAAGCTCAAAGTCCAGCAGGGAGGGCGGACACTCACACAAGAACAGTAACAGAAACAGTGGGGAATGGGCACGAAGACAGCCCCGAAGCAGTGGGCGAGCCCAGGCCCCCAGGGCTCATGGGAGGTGGGGATTGGAGGGAAGGCTTTTGAACAGGAGTTCCCAGCTGGGCAGCCTCCAGAGCAGTGGAGAGAGGGACAGGGAGGGGTCAGCAGCCTGGGCTCTGGTCCTTCAGGGAGGGGCCCTGGGGCTGAAACCTGAACCCAGTGGCAGTTTGGTCTACTCCAGGAGGACCTACAAGAGGAGGGCCAAGGCGGGCACTGGCAGGGACCCAAGGGTAAACTGGATGGAGCCTGGTGCCAAAGCAGCTGGACAGGGCCCTGTCAGGGAAGGCTTAGTGCCAGAGGACAAGCCAGAGGCTGTTCCTCAAAGAGGAGGCTCGAATTTCTGTGGGTTTCTTTTTCACAAGCCTCTCTGGGATGTGAGATTCATTCCTTAGAACTCAAGATGTCTAAGGCCCTCATTCTCTGGGGTCCCTGGGGTTTGGGCCGGACCAATGGGGAAACACTGACCAGGCGTACAGCAGGAGGGGCAGGTGATGGCAGCTCCGTCTCCCCTCGAGTGTGACAGGAGCCCCTGCCCTTCGCTGGATGAACGGTTTGCTCGACACCCACATCCTTCCTGCAAACCTCTCCCCAGACTATAAAGAGGAACAGAGTGCCTGCTCCTGCCTGCTTTCAGGCCCTTGTCAGGAAGGGGAACTGTGGGTGATTCCAGAGCACTGTTGGGGCTCGGGTCACCCTTCAGGGCCTGGGTCCCAGGCTGGCAGCACGGACATCACCTCAGAGCCCTCTTCCCCACCCTCATGACCCGTATTTCTCTCCAGATACATTGTAAACAGCACATTTATTTGAGGTTTTCAAACCTCTGGTAAGAAGCACAGGAACAGCAGGGCTCTCTGTCATGCTGCCCTGGCCCCAGCCCATCGGGCATGCAAGACTGAGGCTGGGAGATGAGTCAAGACACCCTCAGGAGCAGGGCCAGGGAGACGCCGCCCTGCCCCGCTTCTCCCCCCCACCACCCCCCAGTCTGAGCCTGGACTGCAATCAGCAAAGCAGACCGAGCCCAATCTCAGATCCCTCCCAATGCAGGGACCTCTGCTTGGTCCCTTCTCTCTCCCTCCCCGAGCTGCTCTGATCCCCCTCTCTGACCCCCTCTTCTGGAACTTGGAGCCTGAGTCACATGCAGAGATCCCTCACACCAGGACCAAACCAGCTGCTGTTGGGTTGTTTCCGTCAGCCCCTCCTCTCCAGCCAGGTCGCCAGAGGAGCAGGGCAGGCCTGGCTCTCCTGTCACTGCCTGTGTACCCAGTTCAGGTAGGGCACTCGGCAGGGGACCAGGATAGCAAATGCTTGCTGAGAGAACCGCTGTGGATGAGAAGGGCAGGGCTGCCTGACTCAGCCTCTCCTAGCCCCAGTGTCTCCCAGCCTCCACTCACTGTCTCCCGCTGGGTCTGACACTCCTCAGGGCTTCAACAATCCAAGGTGCAGAGCCAGGGCCTCCGCCTCCAAGAGGTCTCCCTGGCTTGGTGCCCGGCTCGGGGCCGGGCTACTGACAGGCAGCCAAACCTGCTACTTCAAGGCCTTG
This sequence comes from Bubalus bubalis, assembly GCF_019923935.1. Taxonomy (NCBI): domain Eukaryota; kingdom Metazoa; phylum Chordata; class Mammalia; order Artiodactyla; family Bovidae; genus Bubalus; species Bubalus bubalis. The sequence continues at coordinate 35,781,386 of NC_059176.1, forward strand.
AGGACAGCCTCCAGCTTCATGGCCACGGCCAGGTCACCCTTCACCTTCAACCGCCCACTCATGTAGGCCCCCAGGGGCCGCAGCTCCCTGCACAACAGGGACCACAGGTCCTCCTCAGACAGCTCCACCACCACGTCGGGGATGACATCAGGCACTCCGCGTCCCACCCTCCCTTGCCCTGTGGGGAGAAAGAAAACTGAGAATCAGTGGGGGGGACAGCAATGCTACAGGGGGTAGAAGAGGTCAGCACGTCCCACTGGGAAGGGTGGGAAGAGTGGCTAGGAGCTCAGGTGCTAATACCCAGGGTTCAAGTCCTACTGACTGACCACTCAGAGCCTCAGTTTCCAAACTGGTGAGATGAGGATGATAGTAATCACTAAGTCACGGGTTTATGATGAGAAGTAGGTGACATGATGCGCAAAATGCGCTCAGACAGAGCCTGGCACGAACAGGCCTGCAACGTGTGCAGGGCTCTTGGTCCAGGCAGCTGGGCCAGCCGGGCGGTCCTGCTCATGGGGATGGGACAGGGAGCCCAAGGCCTGGGCAGTCACTGCCTGCAAATGGCATCTGACCTCCTGACAGCTATGGGTTTGCCCTAAACTGCTGGCAGGGGTAGGGCCTGGTCTGAAAAGGACCACAGGTGGTGGGGCTACGAGCAGCCCCGGCAGGGAAGGAGAGGTCAGGGAGGGCAGTGGCACCTGCAGTGAGATCCAGGAAATAAATGCTCTGGGGGCCGCTGGGCAGGACGACGTTGAACTGGTAGCAGGCCCCGACCTGGCTGACCAGGGCCTCTGACAGGATGGGCTGCAGAGCCATCAGCAGCCCCTCGGCCACAGGCTGCTTGGGGCTGGGCCCAGCACCCCCGTGAGGGGCAGATGGCTCAACTTCGCTCACCATCTCCAAGGTATCTGCTGGTGGTGGAAACGGGATGGGGGAGGGAGGCAGAGAGAAGGAAGTCAGTGCGCTGCCAAGGTCAGGATGATGGTGGCCCTCGTGCCTTCACAGCGCTCTCTCTTACATCCCCTGCAGCCTGCATTCAGTTTCCTCCTCTGCTAAGAGGCTGCCCTTGAGTTTCTAGCCATAACCCCAACCCCCATCTCTAAATCACTCCAGCCTTGAGTCTTAAACTCTCTTCCGGATGCTGTTGCTTCCTCCCATGGAGGCTCCCAAAGGCCTCCGCACACTCAGACTCTTCTCATTACCTTAGTTCTGGTTCTAGAATCGGGGTGGCTGGAACAGCCGGGCAGGGTGTGCACTGCACAAGGCGCTTGGTTAAAGGAACAAGAGGCAAAGCTCAGTCTGTGCTGGACGCGAAGCTGAACGCCCGGCGGGGGGAACCACCCTTTCCCTGAGGCTCCTCACCTGGTCCAGGGCGCGGGGTGCCTCCTGCCACTGAAGGCACACTGCCTCCCAGGAAGTGGAGGGCCAGCTGCTGCAGGGTGCTGTCCAGGCTGGGCCCTGCTGGGCTGTCCTGGGGTGGCTGGAGCACGGCCTCCACTGCCAGCTCCACGCGGTCCACCTCCAGCCCCCAGGCCCTGGTCACATCGTTGATCTCCAGCTGCAGGAAGTGTGGGGAGACATGGCACTCATTCCACAAAGGTCCCATCCAGAGCACCTTCTTTAGGCAGGTTGGTATGGCCACGGTGACCCATGAGGTACCAGGCCAGCCCTTGAGAAGTGCCCAGCCTGGACGGAGGCAGAGGGCAATTACAACGCAGCCATGGAAAGTTGTAGTGTGCACCAGGGGAGGGTGTGGGGCAGGCAGGAAGGGGTGATGCTAGGAGGAGGAGGAGGAGTTACCCAGGTGAAGGGGCATGAAGGAGGACCCTTCCAGACAACAGGAACAGCATGTGACGAAGCCCAGAGAGGAGCACCTCGAACGTTCGGGGAACTGCGAGTAACCACAGCTCCATGTAGCCGGACCCTCAAGCACGGGCTGGGACACTGGAGACAGCCAAGGAGGCAGAGGTGGCTGCCCTCTCTCATTTGGACTTACTCTGAGGCACAAGGGGGCCCCGAGAGGAGTTTAGCAGCAAAGTGACAGAGCAGTCTTCCTAGCTGCAAAGATTCTCTTGGCTGCTATGTGGACGCTGGACTGGAGGGGTTGAGGATGGAGGGAGACCAGGTAGGATGGTGTTTCAAACTGCAGGCAAAAGTTACACAGACGCAGTGTCAGGCAGAGGCGGCTTTGAGCCGAGACACATGGCGGAGGGGCACAGCTCTTAGACTCTAAGCTACAGAGGACACTAGAGAAAAGGCACCACTGGGCTTCTCGGCTGCCTGAGCGTGCAAAAAGCGGAAGGGTGGTGAGGAGCAGGGGGAGCCAGGTTTCTGATGAGAGTTCTTGCACAGATCATGAGTGTGGGCATTCACCCAGAAAGCACACATAGACGAAGGCACAGATGTGGGGGTGGGAGGGAAGGAATGATGAGTATTCCTTTAGGGAAGAAACAAGGTATTTTTAAATACATTAAGCTTGAGATATCTACGGGACCGCCAACTACAACTGGGTAAGTAGGTCCAGGAAGCAGGACAGAATGGGACTGGATCAGAGTGTCGTGAATAATTAGTGTCCAGAAGTAGCAAACAGCCCCAGGGGGATCACAGGGGAAAAGAGACCACTGAGGGAAACCCGGAAACAGGAGGACAGGGAGTAACCAGGAGTGTGGAATAATGGAATTCAGAGCAAACAGGGGATCCAATAATAAGACCAGGACGCGCCCATCGAGTCCAAGGCTGCCTCCAGGTGACGTGGGGAAGGACTGAGAAGTGCTCCCGTGCTGGCAAGAGGAGGTCACTGTGGGGTGGGCAGTGACGTCAGTCTTAGGAGCCTAGGGGAGCCTAGAGTAACAACAGGAAGGGAGGAAGGAAAGGCAAGAGAGGGGTGAAGAGCTAGAAGGGGTGTGGGAGAAAGGGAGAGCATGCAGAAAGGCAAGAAGAGGATGAGCAGAGGGAGGGAGCCGAGTCCTGGGCCCCGAGCACTGGGCAGTGCAGAGGAACCAGATGCTTCCAGGGAGGCAGGAAAACAGCACAGAGGTAGATGAGCTTCAAGGGGTGACGCTGGAGGAGGCTGGAAGAGTTCTCACCCTAGAGTGCTTTCTCCGAGGATCAAGAGGCAAGGCCTGCTGCAGAGGGATGGGTGGGGGTGGGGCCAGCAGTAGGGGCCGGGAGGGGTAAAGCAGCAGGCACAAGTGGGTAAGCAGCTAAGAGGGCCCAGCAAGGGAGAGGTGGGAAGCGCGCAATCCCTCCAGGTGCAAAACAGGCAGATGGAAGAGTGAAAACGAGAGACCGATGTCTGAACCAGGCCTTGCCGAAGGTGGTGGATTTCCTAAAATTTGATTTTATCCAGGTGCTGAATCCACTTTGCCAGGAGCTAAGTGAGTCTGGGTAATGGCCCTAAAGGACTCTAATGCCCTGGTATGGGACTCACACCCCCAAATGGCCTCTCTTGGCTTTGTTGTACCAAAGTCATGTGCAGCAAGGCCAAAAACAAAGGCCAAGAACAAAATCTGATTTGTGTAAGACCAAGCAGTGGACAGAGGGCAGGGGCAGCTGATCTGGCTCTGGCCCAGCTCTGCCCTTGACCACGGCTCTTAGGGGCAAGTCAAATAACTTCTGAGCCTTGATTTCCTTCCTCCAAAATAAAAGAGTGATACTAGCCTTTGTGCAGCAAAATGCAAAGCTGAGATACACTGAGGCAGCCAAAATGCTATGCGTGTTGTTACTATCACAAATAGAATTTTCTTGGGAATTTCAGCCAGTTGATTCATTTCCTGAAGGGACTGGAACCTCCAGGAATGGCATTACTCACTCCCGTCCCTGTCTTCTAACCCTAGGGAAGGCAGAACCTAGGGGAACGAGGAGAAACTTCACCCACGGTCCCCTGCCAGGACATGGGAGAAAGCCTGAGGTGAGCATGAGGAGCAGGTGACATGCCCTCACATGTGTATTTCAACCCCTCTTGTCACAGGAGGGATCTGAGGTGAATTCCAGTGTAACTGCTCACGCTCAGAAAAGAGGCAGCAAAAAGACCCAGAACAAAGAACACAAAACCACAAAAATGCACATGCTGCCTTGGGGAGTATGGAATTCCCCAGAAGGTGACTGGGCCAGGAAGGCCCCTGCTCCTGTCACCCACCTGCCCGCCAGGAGGCCACTCAGTGCCCCTGAGGCCCAGCGTTGTCATGGCAATGCCTGCGGGGCAGTGAAGAGTGAAACCTCAGGCAGTCAGCGGCAAGACTCAAGGCCACTCCCTTGGCCCAGCCCCTTCACCTCTCAGGCCTGGTTTCCCCGAGATCGCTATGGTCTGTGCCCATCTTCCATTCCTCAGCTGACAGTCCCACCAAGACCACTGACTCTTCACAAGTTATTACACTCTTGGGACACAAGGTAAACTGAGGCCCAGAGTGATCTGGTGCTATGCGAAAGTGCAGGCAGAGCCGGGCCCACGTGCCAGCCACGGAACTCTGCCCGGGGCAGAGCTGCCTACCAGGAGTTGGTCGCTGATCTTGAGCTTCTCCATCTGGATCTCTCGCAGGGGCCTCTTGAGCAGGGCCTTGGTCATGGCATTCTGGGCTGTCATGCGTGTGGCTGTGTTCAGGTCCTTTACTGTCATCACCGACAGTACCGGGTCCCAGATGCGGAACTGGACATCGGCCCCCACGGACAGCACAGCCCCATCCTTAGAGGCCAACTGTTAGGAGAGGCCAGGAAAGAGGGGCAGGGGCTGCAGGGAGGCCAGGCCCACTGAGACCACCTAACCTGACCCACTTGCCTGGCCACTGGCTCCTCGAGAACAAAATGGTAACCCCAAGTGCAGGGGGTTCGCTATATAGAGCAAGGATGTCCTCCCAGCCTCCCTCCTCCTTTTTCTGGTGTCTTCCCCACCCCTCAGCCCTGATGGCTACTCGCAGGCCAAGGTACTGACATCCACAACACACCCAGCACAAGCTCCCCACTCCCTCTATCCAGGGGAGCCAAGAAGCCCCTCACCTTGCAGGGAGGAACACTGAAGGCTCGTGTCCTCAGATCTACCCTCTGAAAAGAGTCGATGAAGGGCAGGAGCAGAACCATACCGGGTCCTTGAGGGGTGCGGATCCGGCCCAGTCGAAACACGACCATGCGCTCATAGGTGGGCACGACCTGCTCGTAACAGCAAGGGAAAGGGTCAAAAGCACTGAGCTGATGCTTACAATTATGTCTGCCCAGGTCTTTCCCCCACGTCTCTCCCTCAGGTTCAGGGTCAGGGATCCTTAGCTCTATTTCCAGATTAAAAAAACCAAGCTCTGAGAGGTTAACTGACTTGCGTAAAAACCACAAAGCCCCCAAGTGAAACAGGCAAGATTTGAAGGCAGTTCTGAGTAACTCCAAAAGCCATGCTCTCAACTACGATACTGTACTGACTTGATTATCTGTGAAACCTTTTACCTGTGTGGTTTAAAGCTAAACATGACTCAAACCAGGAAACTGTCTGCCCTTGTCTTAGTCAAGGGATAAGCTGGGCTGCTCTAATAGCGACCCTGAGGGAAGGGCTTTGCCAGCTTCAGGCTCCTGGAGTCCTCAAGGAAGGAAATATACCCAAATGAGAAATGATGGCTCAGAGAGGCAGTGACTTGCCCAAGGTCACAGATATTTGTTTCAGTGGCAGTTTTAGGATTAGGATTTAGGGCCTTCTAAGGAAGGACTCCCTTGCAGACCACCCAAACCCTAAACTTTCCAGAGATGGTGACTGTTGTCTGGGGCTGCATGAGGGTCAGCTTCCACCTCCACTGCAGCTCTCAGGTGTGAGCATCTACTCTAGCTCATCCTTTCCCTTCTGTCCCATCCCTTGTTGAAAACGAGGCTGAAATTCCTTTTACTCATCACTTTCTGGGCCAGGTTGAGTGTTTTTCATTTCTAACTTAGCTTAACCCAAAAGGAAGAAGATATTTGTGTGCACCTTACCACCTGTGTTCAGACCCCTAAACTTGGGCATTTGGGAAGACTTGTTTCTGCCACTTACTGGCTCCCAGTAAAGTTGAGCCTCAGTTTCCTCATCTGAAAGCTGAGAATGAACAATTCTTGTCCAGCCCATTTCACAGTGTTAGTTGTTCAGTCATGTCCGACTCTTTGCGACCCCATGGACTGTAACCCACCAAGATCCTCTGTCTATGGAATTTTCTAGGCAAGAATACTGGAGTGGAGTGCCATTCCCTTCTCCAGGAGATCTTCCCAACCCAGGAATTGAACCCAGGACTCCTGCATTGCGGGCAAATTCTTTACCATCTGCGCCCATTTCACAGAGGTGTGATAATACTTAGAGGAAGTGGGCAGAGGATGGGAAATTCATGCACCAATGTTAAAGCTCTCAGTGTGGCCCAACCACTCTGGGGACTGACCCAGCCAGCCTTACCTTCAGGGCAAACCAACCAGAAATGGGGAAGGTGATCAGCAGCAGCAAGAACCCCAGGAAACTGATGAGGCCATGGCAGAAGCAGGAGGGCCAGCTCTGAGGTGCATCTGGGGACAAGAGAGCAGAGACAGTCAAGAAATGCCAACTGCGTCTGGCATGACAGCTGCCGGCTGAGTGAACTCAGTCAAGTGCACCTTTTGCCCACCTCCCCTTTCAGTGGCTCCTTCCTTCTCAGAGCTAAGATGTTCTTTCCTAACTCACAGTGTTTCATTTCACTGGAGTGCCCTAAAGACCATCAAATACTTGCCTTGCCTAATACTAACTCCGTATCTGTGGGCAGGAGCTAGTTAAGGGCTGTTCCTTCCTCCCACATATCAGAATCAATTTGTTCCAAGTCCCAACCTCACAAAGCCCATTCTCTGCAAGGCAGCAGTCATTGGAACTGAGAAGTTAATCACAGGACAGCTCCGCTCTCCTCACTGGGCTGAGCAGGAGTCAATCCTTTTGTCTGATTTAAACCGCCTCCCACTTCTGGTAAACCCAGGAGGAACTCAGCATCTGTAAACAAATGCTAGGTTGAACTGAACGCTGCTGGCTTAACACCTCCTCCACTATTGGCCCGAAGTGTGCTTTCAATTTGGAAGTAATGCGTTAACCAAAACAGGTAAAGCGTCCATGGCTCTTAAACAGATGCCAGAGATGAGGGCTAAGATGTTCTTTCTTAGCTTACAATTTATTCTTCACCACACTTTAATGTTCTAATGACCATCAAAATGCACGCTTCACTTGAAGCAGCTTCAGAAGAAAGGTGGGGGAGGGGGACTAGGAAGGAAAGACTTGGCTGAAGCTCCGGGTGAATGAGAACCCCAGGATGGGATTGAAAGCTGAGAAAATCCCAGGATCTTAGGGATCCTCTCCCAACCCTGAACTGGAAGCAGACAGAATCCTCTGCTCCACCCTTCCAGGAACACCACACCCTTTGGGTTCTCTGAGCACCGCAATACTAAATCTCCTTTCCTGCTTCTTTCTGATCCATGTGGCCCCAGCAGGAAAAGAACTCTTGGATAGGGGCAGCTCTCATTACAGGGGGTCACAGAACACGGAATCCTCTGGGGTTTGGTTGTCAGCCTGAGGCATGTGGGATCTGACCTCTGGGTCAAGGGAATTACTCAAGGCTTTGGAGAAAAACAGGGCCTGGGAAGGCACGACAGGCATCTAAGGGCCTTCCTTTTTGGCCTGCGCATCTCCACCAGGAAACCGGCAGATACTCAAGCTTGAGAAATCTAGGTGTCCCCTGAGGTGAAGATTCTGCCACTTCTCGGCGACCAGGTGCTCTTGGCGTGCTGGTGACCTCCTATACCTTGACCTTAGTTTCTTTCTGGGCAAAACGGAAACCTGAAACCTTTGGGCTGATAAATGCCAAGAAGAAACGAGGTGGGGCGAGGCTTCTTGGAAGATGCGAGAGCTCCAGTGCTGCCGCCCCGTAGCTCTAAGAAGGGCGGATGGGCGGTAGTGTCCCAGCGCCTGATCCAAGCCCTTCTCCACATCGTGGAAAACCCCTCTCGGTCCCTCCTCTTAGGCTGCGAGGACGCAAGACACGCTGACTCCCGAGAGGCAGAGAGTTCGGGGGTGCCTGCTGATCTCCCTCGGATCCGCTGCGCTGGGCGGCCACTCACCGGCCCCCGGCCCCACGCCGCCCGGCTCCGGGGACAAGCAGCCCTTCTGCGAGCCCAGGAAGCCGAAGCTCGACTGCTGGAAACGGTCAAAGTCCCCCAAAGGCAGAGCCCGATACCCAGACCTGCTAAGCATGGTTCCCAACAGAGGGCACGCCCCGCACCCCAGGGAAGAGCGGGGCTTGACCAGCCAGCCGCTACACTGCCCCGCCCCCGCTGGCCGCCGCTTCCGGTTTCGCCTGTGCTGCCGGGGGAGGGGTGGAGGCGGCCCGAGTGCCGGAGGAGGCCGACCGAGCCCGGCTCGCACCGTTGCATAGCGCCCCCTGCGCTGGGAGGACCGAACTGCGATCGCGGGGCTGGGAGGAAGGGTAGTCAAGTGTTCCTGGAGGCCCGCAGCGGTACGCTCCTCCTACATCTTTTCCCACTAGGTCTTAGAAAAGGAGCAGGAAGAGAAACTGAGCTTTGTAAGGGAGTTTTCAGGAGCTGAATCTTCTCCAGAAGCAAAGAAATGCTACCAGCCTTCTCAGCATAAACTAACAAACTCTGGACGGATTTGGGGAAGGTTGCCTTTAGGGTTTCTCCAAGGCATGATCAGCAAATTATTCCTGTTTGTATCCCTGAAGCTCCATTACTTTGGTCACCTGATGCGAAGAGCCCACTCATTAGAAAAGATTCTGATGCTGGGAAAGATTGAAGGTAGTAGGAGAAGGGGACGACAGAGGATGAGATGGTTGGATGGCATCACCAACTCCATGGACATGAGTTGGAGCAAGCTCCAGGAGACTCTGGGAGATGGTGAAGGACAGGGAAGCCTAGCGTGCTGCAGTCCATGGGGTAGCAAAGAGTCGGACATGACTGAGCGACTGAACAACAACAAAGCCCAGCAAGCAGGGCCTGGCACAGAGAGGATGTCAGTGCTTATCTGTTGAATGAAGGGGTAACCAGGTCATTGTGGGTCAACCTGGGGCAGAAGGGCCTGAGCTTCGGCACAAAAAGAAAGAAATTCTGTGTGCAGATCTCAGGGAACATGGCAGAGTAAAGAAGGGGATTGCATAGTGCTATCCCAGGGCAGCCCTCCCGAGCATCACAGACCCTCAGTCTTACAGATGCTGAAATAGCACACCCCACAATCCAGGTACCCAGAGGTAAATTGCTTCTCCCTGGCTTGAGAAAACAAAATGCAAAAGGTGAATTTACTCTGTATACCAACAAATATCAATTTCCTACAAGGCAGGTTGTGTTCCAAAGTGGGCAAAGAAATTAATAGAGCTTTTATGTTCCGCACATGCCGGTCCTGCCTCCAAAGGCCCCTCAGCCATAGTCCACTTCCAGGTCCCTTCTGCAAATGGCTGCTTACCATCTTTGGCTTTTCCTAGCTTCATAGCCTGGTTCTAAAGCCCTGGGGGCACTAATCAAGCAGCAAGGTGCATGCAGTAGGCTCTTGAGGTTTTTGCACTGTCCCTAGGAAGTTAGTTCTCCCCTATCCTCCCACCCCCACCCTGAACTATAAGTTCACCCCACCCCCAACTATTAAAGTTTTACAAGAGCAAGGTCCTGTCACCGCCCTTCTAATCTGTCCCAAACTGGAACTGAACACAAAATGGGTCCATGGGAATCATCACAATGATTGGAATGCACTGAGGTTTGAAGACAGGAGACTGGCCCAGTGGTGCCACCTGGAGCTGTACCTTCTCCCCTCACCAGCTGAGAGCTGGAGCTTCTCCTTTGACCCATTGCTAACTTGCTGTTTCCTCACTTTTCTCATACCTGCCCACCAGCTCTCCCCATTCCCTACTGCCTCAGATCCACCAGCCCTTCCAGCTGTCACACTAGACATCATCCTGATGCCCTCATCTCCACTCAGAGTCCTCCCAGTGTCTGACTCAGGTCCCTCCTCTCATCCCACAGCCACTGTCCCAGACCACCTGGCCCTAGGTTGTCAGAGAGACTGTCCCAATATACACAATGGACATGGTTCCTTGTTTTCAAACCCTTCACCAACTCTCTGTTGTCCATAGCCCTGGTCCATCTCCTTAGCTATCATCTTGCCCAGCCCATCTTGGTCTGACATCATGCATGGGTCCCCTCTTGAATCTGAAAATAACCAAAACGGGTTGCTTTTTTCAAAACTAGTTTCGAAACAGCTTCTGTTTCAAATCTCCATAGCTTTGCATATGCTGTTCTCTCGGTTTAAAGTGTCGCCTACCCATCCCCAGCCTCTGAATCCCTGGCAAATTCCAACCATCACTTCAACCCCCAGCTGAGTGATCTCCTGTCCAGCCAGTCTCAACACTGTGAAAATCTCCCTTTGGGGGCCTGCTCCTCCATTAGATCTGGGGTGGTTGAGACAGTAAAGAATCTTTCTGCTGTGCAGGAGACCTGGGTTCCATCCCTGGGTAGGGAAGATCCCCTTTAGAAGGGAATGGCTACCCACTCCAGTATTCTTGCCTGGAGAATCCCATGGACAGAGGAGCCTAGAAGACGACAGTCCATGGGGTCCCAAAGAGTTGGACACAACTAGAAGACTAACGGCAGAAGACTAACACTTTCACTTTTTTTCCAAAGTAGGAGCCATGCGTGGCCCGGCTGTGTGGTTTTTGCTCCCAGCTGAGGGCTAGCACGAAGCTGTGCCAGTGTGAGCTGAATGAAAGATTCCAAGCCGAGGGCAGGGACGGCCTCCATCCTGCACAAACATCAGTTCTGCCACTGTCCTGCGTGTGACTGCTCTTTTCTCCCTCCTCACCGCTCTGGGCGTGTCTTCAGGACCCTGGGCCAGCCTCTCCGACCCTAGAACCGCCGGTAGCTAGTCTCTCACTTCCTCTGGGAGGCGGGCCCTGAGCTGGCACCTCCCCTTTAGGGCTGCTCCGGGAGCTCAGTGTTCTGGCGCCTGCCTCCGGTTCAGTTTCTCCACTCTCGAAGAGCGAAACAGAATCGAAACTGCGCTGGATTCCATGCAGCAGGATCCGGAACCTGCCGGATCTCCGGGGCCCCAGCAGGACCCCGCACTGCCCCACTCCCCCAGCATGCCTCCCCCGGAGTCACTCTCCGAAGGCCACCAGTCCAGCCACAGCGACAGCCCCACAGAGGTACTACTGCGTTTGGGGAGATGGGGTTCGGGCTTTGTTAATTAGGTATGGTCGGTGGAATGGGGGGACTGGGGAACTTGACCAAGTACCTTGAAAAATGACGCAAAGAAGGGAGACCAGGTGCGAGGGTCCTGACCTTTTCGGCTGGGTTAGGGGTCGTGGAAAGTAGAAAAGGGGACCAGCATGAGTTTGAGGGGAGAGGTCTCTCTGGGTTGCGATTCTCCACGAGCTGCGGGGTGATCCTGAAGGTGAGTGGCACTGCGTAACAGACTCTTCCGCCCAAGCTGGTGACGTGCCTCTTATCCCCTACCTTAGATGAAGGACCACCTGTTAAGGAAAATGGAGGTAGTAGTCTTATCGCACGCGCCTGGCAACCCCGGACATGGCGCCAGATGTGGAAAGCCAGAACCCTTGTTCCCAGATCAGAAAGTGGGAGAGAGGTGTTTTGGCTAAGGCTCAGGGTTCCTGTGGTTTCTCCTCTAGGAAGCTTCTTGAATCCTCTTCCTGGAGCACCGTGCTCCCTTAACCCCCATCCGGAGGGGTTTTTAGAGGTTTACTGGTCTTTTCCTGCACAAACTCCCCACCCCCAAAGGAAATGCTTAGATCACTTGCTCTGTTTTCTTCCAGGCCCTTTTTACTCTCCTTCATGAAAGTACAAATAATACCATATTGCATTAACTTTTATTAGTTGCATTATAACACCTAGAAATAATATTTACAATACTACTTAACATGTTTGAGTATTTCTCACGTGCCAGGTACTGTATTATGTTATGTATGTTTTATCTGTTTCTAGGTGTACAATTCAGTGGCATTAAATGCATTCCACAATGTTTGTAACCATCACCACAGTCTGTTTTCAGAATTTTTTCATTGAAACAAAATCTGTACCCTTTAAGCTCCGCATTCTCCTCTTACCCCTGCTGCTGCTGCTGCTAAGTCGCTTCAGTCGTGTCCCACTCTGTGCGACTCCATAGACGGCAGCCCACCAGGCTCCCCGTCCCTGGGATTCTCCAGGCAAGAATACTGGAGTGGGTTGCCATTTCCTTCTCCAATGCATGAAAGAGAAAGTGAAAGTGAAGTCACTCAGTCGTGTCCTACTCTTAGTGGCCCCATGGACTGCAGCCTACCAGGCTCCTCCTTCCATGGGATTTTCCAGGCGAGAGTACTGGAGTGGGGTGCCGTTGCCTTCTCCCTCTTCCCCTTAGTTGCTGGTAACCTCTAATCTACTTTCTGTCTCTGAATTTGCCTAGTCTAGATATTTTATATAAGTGGAATGCTACAGTATTTGTCTCTGTTTTTGGCTGGTTTTACTTAACATGATGTCTTCAAGGTATTTTCATGTTGTAGCATGTATCAGAATGTCTTTTTTAAGGCTAAATAACATTCCATTGTATGTATAAACTACATTTTGTTTATCCATTCATCTGTTGATGGACACTTGAGTTGTTTCCACCCTTTGGCTACTGTGAGTAATGCTGTGTACAGTATAATGGATGTACAAGCATCTGGATCCTTGTTTTCTGTTCTTTTGGGTATATAGCTAGGTGTAGAATTGCTGGATCCTATGGTAGTTCTATGTTTAAGTTTTTGAGGAACCATCAAAGTACAGTAAACATTTTGTGTGAGGTTATATGACACACATTTAATGAATTTCCTCTTTTAAAGTCCCTTGAAGGCAGGGGTTTGTCCTGGAATCAGGGGTTCCCAAGTTCCAGGCCACGGACTGGCACTTGTCCTGGCCTATTAGGAACCGGGCTCACAGTGGCAAGCAGCCAGCAAGAGAGCAAAACTTCATCTGTATTTACAGCCACTCTCATCACTTGCACTACTGAATTATCACAGTGGAAACAGAAATAAAGTGCACAATAAATGTAATGCATTTAAATCATCCCTACATCACCCCACCTGCAGAAAAACTGTCTTTCAGGAAACTGTAACCTGGTCCCCAAAGGGTTGGGGACTGCTGCTACACATCCGTGTATCTTGGGGCCTAGTACTGTCTTATGAGAAGCGGATGCTCAGTAAATCATGGAGTGAGCGTGGGAAGGCCTAAGTCAGTGGAGGACTGGGATACTGATAAGCCTGGGTTTTTGTGTCATCCAATGACAGGTATGAAACAGGAAGTGCCACTCTCAGCGTGCAGCCACAGGGTGGGTGTCCGGTTGGGTGGGGACTCCTGGGACTTCACGTCTCACCTCCCTCTCTGATTCCCCAGCAAGCCACGGAGGAAGAGTTCCAGTTCTTGCGCTGCCAGGGCTGCCAGGCAGAAGCTAAGTGCCCCAAGCTGCTGCTTTGTCTGCACACGCTGTGCTCAGGATGCCTGGAGGAGTCCAGCATGCAGTGCCCCGTCTGCCAGGCTCCCTGGCCCTCAGGTGCCGGCACCCAGGCCCTGGACAACGTCTTCTTCGAGAGCCTGCAGCGGCGGCTGTCGGTGTACCAGCAGATCGCACGCGAGCAGGCGTTTTGCACCCGCTGCAAAGAGCTGGCCCACTACTGGTGCTTCGAGTGCGAGCAGCTCATCTGTGCCAAGTGCTTCGAGGCGCACCAGTGGTTCCTCAAGCATGAGGCCCGGCCGCTGGCGGAGCTCCGCAGCCAGTCGGTGCGGGAGTTTCTGGACGGCACCCGCAAGTCCAACAACATCTTCTGCTCCAACCCCAACCACCGCAGCCCTATGCTGACCAGGTGAGTAGGCCAGCCAAGGGTGGGGTTGTGCATCTAAGAGACAGGTAGAGGGTGCGGGGAGGAGAGATCCAGAGCCTCATAGCTGGGGCGTGGGTCAAGGAGCTTCTGAGGTCTTGCAACTCACAGTGTGGTCCACACACCAGCAGCATCAGTAGCGATGACCACAGTTTACACTCTCCCGTGCGAATGGATGGATAGTAATAGTTTTCCCTCACGAGAAAATAATGCTGCAGAATCATCTTTTCACCCATATCCAGTCATTTCTTCAGGATAAATTTTTTAAAACACCGTGACTCGGTGAAGAGATATGAAAGTTTTACATTTCGATACATGTTACCAAACTGCCCTTTAAAAACTCTTAAAGAGGGGAATTTTCCATAAGCACTGCCACTCAGTTTCCCTATAGCTAGATTGTAGAATGAGATGTGGGTAGTTAGTTCCTGGCTCAAAAGCACTCCAGAGCTTCCTGGGAGGATCTGTATGAAGAAAGTCAAGTCCCATTTTAATTATTTTTGCCAAGCAGCACAGGAATTTAAATTCAGGTTTTTTTTAGACAGATAAAATACATTAATATGGTTCAAAAAATTGCTAACAAAATTTATAGAGAGAACAAAATCTCCATTCCATTTTGTCCCACATCTGCCTAATACCCATCCCTTCTCCCTTCCCAATCCTAGGTTAATCATTGTTACCAGCTTTAAAGGGCTTCCCTTGTGGCTCAGCTGGTAAAGAATCCGCCTGCATTGTGAGAAACCTGGGTTCCTGGATTGGAAAGATCCCCTGGAGAAGGGAAAGGCTACCCACTCCAATATTCTGGCCTAGAGAATTCCATGGACTGCATAGTCCATGGGGTCACAAAGAATCAGTCTTGACTGAGCGACTTTCACTTTCACCAGCTTTAAAACTTTCCAGAGTTTATGAATATACACACAGATATAAGTATATAGTCTTATAGGACTTATTTTTCCCTTTTTTAGCAAAAAGATAGCATACCTGTGTGAACTTTTAACGCTCTCCTCTCATCCACCTACAATAGATAGCTGTATAAGATTCTTGGCGATCAGCTTACAAAGTGAAGGTATTCCTTGCCCATAAAGGGCACACTCAGACAGAGCTCCATTCCTGCTAAACTATAACTTGTTTGCTTCCTGCTAGGAGGTTTACCACCTGTACTACCGGATTCCACAAGGGCTGATATTATTGTTTGAGTTTGGATTTCTTTATTTATTATTGAGGTTGTCTAGTGGCTTTTCATGTGTTTATTGGTCATTGAGCTTCTTCATTTGTGAATTGCTTACTGAGGTCCTTTGTTTGTTTATTTGTTTACTTTTAGGAATTACTCTTTAATTATAAAAGCTTGTTATAGTGCAGACATTTTTCCTGTGTTGACCTTTGTCATTCATTTAATATGAGGTGTTGTGTTCAAGTTTTTAGTTCTATATAGTCTAATCCATTAATCTCTTCCTTTATGGTATCTGGCTTTGGTCATGCTAGGAAAGATTTTGCCTATGCCAATATTGAAAATATTTACTTATACTCTATTTTAATAGTTTATTTTTATTGTTAAATCTTTAATTCCCATTGAACTTATCTTTGTGTGTGATGTGAGATAGGAACACTCGCTTCGTATTTCTCTCCAGATAGAAAGCCAGTTCTCTCAACAACTTTCATTGAATAATCCACTCCTTTTGTTTGATTTTTCCCATTTTTTTTTAAATTGAAGCATAGTTGATGTACAATATTCTATAAGTTACAGGTGTACCGGATAGTGATTCACAATTTTAAAGGTTATACTTCACTTATAGTTATTATAAAACATTGGCTATATGCCCCATGTTGTACAATATATCCCTCTAGCTTATAAATAATCTGCTCTTGGCTTTGATCTGAAATGCCCTTTTAATCTTGTACTACATGTCCATGTAGTCATAAATATGTTTGTAAATCTCTGTTCTGCACCAACAGAGTGCAGAACCAACTCCTATGCTAATCCTTACTGCTATAAGGAATTCAGTAGCTTTATATTTAGGAGAAGGCAATGGCAACCCACTCCAGTACTCTTGCCTGGAAAATCCCATGGACGGAGGAGCCTGGTAGGCTGCAGTCCATGGGGTCGCACAGAGTCGGACACGACTGAAGCGACTTAGCAGCTTTATATTTGGTAGGGTGAATTCCCACTCTTCAGAAATAATTTTGCTTTTACAATTTGTGCAGCTTCTTTTGCTCTTACACTTCAGGCAGCTTCAGAACTCACATGTTCTTTGGGATTTTGATTGAGATGAAATTAAATCTTGGACGAATTGACCTCATCTCTGGTTACATCTTTTGGGTTTGAAAGAGAATTCCATGGACTGCATAGTTCATGGGGGTCACAAAGAGTCAGTCATGATTGAGTGACTTTCACTTTCACCAGCTTTAAAAGTTTCCAGAGTTTATGAATATATACACAGATATAAGTATATAGTCTTATAGGACTTATTTTTTCCTTTTTTAGCAAAAAGATAGCGTACCTGTGTGAACTTTTAACGGTTTCACAAATATCTTGAACTTTTAAATTATAGTTAAATTTACAATATGTAGTGAAGGTCCCTGGTGGCTCAGCAGTAAAGAATCTGCCTGCAGTGTAGGAGACTCAGGAGACATGGGTTAGATCCCTGGGTCAGGAAGATCTCCTGGAAATGGCAACCCACTCCATTATTCTTGTCTGGGAGATCCCATAGACGGAAAGAGTGTGGTAAGCTACAGTCTATGAGGTTTCAAAGAGTTGGTCACGACTGAACACGCACTGCCTATGAGACAATATGTAATAATATTATGAATGGAATCTTTTCCATTATAGTTTTTATCTGATTATCATTAACATTCACTAATATGTATGTGTATATATTTACTGGAGAAGGAAATGGTAACCCGCTCCAGTATTCTTGCCTGGAAAATCCCATGGACAGAGGAACCTAGCCGGCTGCAGTCCATGGGGTCACCAAGACTTGGACACAACTGAGCGACTAACACACACACACACACACACACACACGCTATATCTAGCCATCCTATTGGGCTCTTTTATTCTTATAAGTTTTTCCATTGATTTTTTTTAGATTTTCTAGGTAAATAGTCATATCACCTAGAAATAATAAAAAACTTTTTTCCTTCCAGTATTTATACATATTACCTTTTTGTAGCTTTGTTTCACTGAATTGGCCAGAACTGCCAGGGCAACATTGTATAATGTGAAGTGGTTAGAAAAGGCAACTTTGCTTTGTACCTATCTTTCATGAAAAAGTTTCTTATGCTTTCTTCTTTGGTATGTTGTTTATTGTTGATTTCCTTAGGTGACTTTTAAAAATCACATTAAGAAAGTTGCCTTGTGCTTCTAGTTTACTAAGAGTTTTGTTGCTGTTGTCTTGTTTTAACTCGGGGATGGGTGTTCTTTGGACTCTGAAGGTGTTCTTTCACTGTTTAGTATAATGAATGATATCACTAGGTTTCTTTATGTTGCACCATTATTTTAATTCCCAGGAGGAAAAACTCTATTTGGTCATGACATACTATTATTTTAATTTCTACCTCGATTCCATTTAGTACTATTTTATCTAGACTATTATCTATATTTATAAATGTGATCAATTTTATGCATGTGTATGATTTCCTTGTCAAGTTTTCATATCCATTTGATACTAATCTCTTTCAATGAGTTTGTAAGCTTTTTTGAACATGATGATATATATAAATTGCTTAGTATAGTGCCTGGCACATATTAAATACTCAATAAATGTTAAAATACTATTCTTGTAATTTCTCTGTTGTAGAATAAAGGACAAGCAATCCAAGCTTGTAGAAGTTTCTTGAAAAGCTATCTGAGACAAGTGCCTTTTTTGGAGAGTAGATTTTTTTCCCTTTTTGTGGAAGGTCATGAATCAGATTTTCTGGAATGTTTATGATTCATCTTGAGTTATCTTACAATTTAAATATCTCCTCTATACCTGTAAATTGTGTCCCCTTTCTTATTTCTAATGTTCTATGAATGTTAAAGTGTTCGTCACATCCGACTCTTTGCAATCCTATGGACTGTACCCCACCAGACTCCTCTGTCCATGAGATTCTCTAGGCAAGAATACTGGAGTGGGTTGCCATTCCCTTCTCCAGGGGATCTTCCTGACCCAGGGATCAAACCTGAGTCTCCTGCACTGCAGGCAGGAGCCACCAGGGAAGCCTCCTAATGTTGTATATTTGTGCTTATTGTAGTGATCTTTTCAAAGCACCAGCTTTTTTTGGTCTTTTTATTGCTTGCTGATATTAATGTTTTCCTTTTTCTAATTAATCATTTTATTTTTAGCATCATTATTTTCTTTGTTGTACTCTTCTCCCATTATTCATCTAACTCAACTGAACATCTAATTCATTTACTTGCTGTCCTCATTGTTTACTGCATTCTTCTCTGAGTATAACGTTGCCTGCCTTCCATACCTTTGACAAGTAGTGTAATCATAGGCAATCATTTCTCAAATATCTCTAATTTCCGTCTTTTCTCTTTTTAAACATTTTCTCTTTGATAGAAGAGTTTGGGGCAGAACGTTGTCTAAAATTTTCAAGTGGCTTGTGTTGTTTGATTTAAACATTTGATGTTAATTTCTACAATATGGTCTACTAGTATTTAAGAGTTGTATCTATGACTATGTTGAGGTTTTCTTTGGCGCCTACCATATTCCTTTCACTAGCATATTCCTCGGATTTTTTTTTTAACGTATATTCTTTGTAGAGATGTATCTGTATCTCCTCTTTCTACTCTTGTTTAAATTTTTAACAAACATATTAGAACATATGTGTGTATGTGTATCTCTCTCTCACCATCAAGAGTGAGTGTGTGTGTGTTGTTAGTTGCTCAGTTGTGTCTGATTCTTTGTGACGTTATGGACTGTAGACCCCCAGACTCCTCTGTCATTGGAATTCTCCAGACAAGAATACCAGGTTGACATTCCCTTCTCCAGGGGATCTTCCCAACCCAGGGGTCGAATCCAGGTCTCCTGCATTGCAGGCAGATTCTTTTCCTACTGAACCATCAAAAGTAGATTCAGTTTAGTTCAGTTCAGTTGCTCAGTCGTGTCCGACTCTTTGCGACCCCATGAACCGCAGCACGCCAGGCCTCCCTGTCCATCACCAACTCCCGGAGTCTACCCAAACCCATGTCCATCAAGTCGACCATGCTATCCAACCATCTCATCCTCTGTCATCCCCTTCTCCTGCCTTCAATCTTTCCCAGCATCAGGGTCTTTTCCAGTGAGTCAGCTCTTCGCATCAGGTGGCCAATGTATTGGAGTTTCAGCTTCAACATCAGTCCTTCCAAAGAACACCCAGGACTGATCTTTCAGGATGGACTGGTTGGATCTCCTTGCAGTCCAAGGGACTCTCGAGAGTCTTCTCCAACACCACAGTTCAAAAGCATCAATTCTTCCGTGCTCAGCTTTCTTTATAGTCCAACTCTCACATCCATACATGACCACTGGAAAAACCATAGCCTTGACTAGACAAACCTTTGTTGGCAAAGTAATGTTTCTGCTTTTTAATATGCTGTCTAGGTTGGTCGTAACTTTCCTTCCAAGGAGTAAGCGTCTTTTAATTTCATGGCTGTAATCACTATCTGCAGTGATTTTGGAGCCCAGAAAAATAAAGTCAGCCACTATTTCCACTGTTTGCCCATCTATATGCCATGAAGTGATAGGACCGGATGCCATGATCTTCATTTTCTGAATGTTGAGCTTTAAGCCAACTTTTTCACTCTCCTCTTTCACTTTCATCAAGAGGCTCTTTAGTTCTTCCTTCACTTTCTGCCATAAGGGTGGTGTCATCTGCATATCTGAGGTTATTGATATTTCTCCTGGCAATCTTGATTCCAGATTGTGCTTCCTCCAGCCCAGCGTTTCTCATGATGTACTCTGGAGAAGGCAGTGGCACCCCACTCTAGTACTCTTGCCTGGAAAATTCCATGGATGGAGGAACCTAGAGGGCTGCAGTCCATAGGGTCGCTGAGGGTCAGACACGACTGAGCGACTTCACTTTCACCTTTCACTTTCATGCATTGGAGAAGGAAGTGGCAACCCACTCCATTGTTCTTGCCTGGAGAATCCCAGGGATGGGGGAGCCTGGTGGGCTGCTGTCTATGGGGTCGCACAGAGTCGGACACGACTGAAGCAACTTAGCAGCAGCAGCAGCAGCACTCTGCATATAAGTTAAATAAGCAGGGTGACAATATACAGCCTTGACGTACTCCTTTTCCTATTTGGAACCAGTCTGTTGTTCCATGTCCAGTTCTAACTGTTGCTTCTTGACCTGCATACAGGTTTCTCAAGAGGCAGGTCAGGTGGTCTGGTATGCCCATCTCTTGAAGAATTTTCCACAGTTTATTGTGATCCACACAGTCAAATTACAACTGTTCTTCCAAATAGGATAAAAGTTTTAGCATACTTTTTCTTCTCTCCTTCCATTCCCACATTCAGATATAGTTGGATTAACATGAAATTTTATCTCTAGATTATTACCAAAATTCCTGTGTCTTTTCTATTCTAAGCATCCTTTATTGGTAGTTAATTATCACGTTATAACCCACTTATTATTTATAATCTTAGATTCTAATTGGTGTTGTTGCACACAAATTTTTTTTCTATAATATATCTTCCTCTTTCTTCAATTATGTAATGTTATTAATTTCCCAGTTGACTGGAATACTTCAATTAAATTTTTTGGTTGGTTTTTGGAGCTTACTTTCCGGAACCTTGAATATCTTAACTTGTGTCACATTTAGGTATGTGTAGTGTTTTTTGGTTGTGCCATGCAGCTTGTGGGATTTTAATTCCCTGACTAGGGATCAAACCCAGGCCTTAGGCAGTGAGACCATAGAGTCACATTTAAAGGAAAGTTTAGCTTGTTGTAGAATTCTGAGGTCACAATCACAAATCTTTCATCTTGGAATATATAAACATTGCTTTGTAAATTTGTGGCCTTCGGTGTTGCAGGTGAGAAAGTCAATTATTGTCTATTTTTCCTCTCTGGGTAATCTGTTTTTGTTTGCTAAGGATTGCTAAAAAGATTTTTATTTTATTTTTCTTTGTTGCTGCATGCAGCCTTTCTCTAGTTGCAAAGAGAGGGGCTGCTCTCGGTGCGAGGGCGTCTCATTGCAGTGGTTTCTCCTTGTGCGGCACGGGCTCTAGGCATCCAGGCTTTAGTAGTTTTGCACATAGGCTTTGTTCCCCCCAAGGCATGTGGAATCTTCCCAGACCAGGAATCTAACCTGTATCCCCTGCGTTGGCAGGTGGATTCATAACTACTTGACCACGAAGGAAGCCCCTGCTAATGACTTTTATGTAATTTTTCTTTATTCTTGAAAATGATTCTTTAAGCTATAGGTCTTTTGTTTTTTCAATAATCCTCTCTGACATTGTTGAACTGAAAAGTCTTCTTTCTTCAGCTCAAAGAAATTGTCTTCTACTTTTTTTAATGTATTGATCTCTGTTCATTTGCTTATGTTTTTCTTTTTACAAGTATTTGTGTGTGTGTGTGGCTTTTTTTTTAATTAATTTTTTATTGGAGTATAGTTAATTTACAATGTGATATTAGTTTCTGCTGTATAACAGAATGACTCAATTATACATACACATATATCCACTCTGTTTTAAATTCTTTCCCCAAATAGGTCATTACAG
Organism: Bubalus bubalis; assembly: GCF_019923935.1. Taxonomy (NCBI): domain Eukaryota; kingdom Metazoa; phylum Chordata; class Mammalia; order Artiodactyla; family Bovidae; genus Bubalus; species Bubalus bubalis. Next base: position 35,802,918 of record NC_059176.1, read on the forward strand.
AGTAGTGCATAGAGTTCTCTGTTCTAAACTGGAGGTTCTTATTAGTTATCTATCTTATATGTAGTAGTGTATTTATGTCAATCCCAATCTCCCAATTTATCCCTCACCCATGTTCCCCCTGGTAACCGTTAAGTTTGTTTTTTACATCTGTACCTCTATTTCTGTTTTGTAGATAAGTTCATTTGTATCATTTTTTTTAGAATCCACATATGAGTGATAACATATGCTATTTGTGTTTCTCTATCTGGCTTAACATCACTCGGTATGGCGCTCTGTATGCTCAGTCACGTCCAGTTGCGACCCCATGGCCTGTAGCCCACCAGGAATTCCATTAATTCCATTACTTTGCCTTTTTTCTTCCAGATTCTTACAAGTACTTGAATTGATTTTCTAATCCACCACCTTTTTTTTTTGAGACTTCTTTCTACTATTTACTACTTACGTTGATTTTTTTTTTTTTTTTTTTTAGGTTTTTCCCCCAGCAACCATGTTTTTCTTTTTTTAATTGCCAAATAAGGTCAATGTTCTCAGGATGCTTTTTCTTGTCAGCCTGTTCTTATTTTCTCAATGTGTATTCTTAAATCTCCCTGACTAACAAGCTTAGAAGTTTTGCAAGTTTTATGTTTCCTATATTACCCTTTTTTCAGTGTGAGCCAGAAATCAGTTTGGTCCCCATTTTGGCTGCTAATTCTCTTTATAGATCCTGTGGTTCTGTGTTGTCTGCTCACATGTAAATGTGAACATCTAGATTGCACAGTTTTAGTAGCTGATGGGCAGCAGTTGTATGAACCACAGTTTGCATCTCCCACCCGGCAATAAGGACAGGACCTCTGCCAGAGCCCCAGGATGGTGGTAGCTTATGGAGTGCTTCACCTTTCGTGTGGGGGTGGGCGTGGATTTCTCCCGTGGTACAATGGGCAAGGAGGTCCTTCCAGAAAGAGGACAGGATTCTTTTCCCTTGAGCATGGTAAATGGCTTCAAAAAGCTGACCACGTTACTTAAAAATCATACATACACAGCCACAGTTCACATTGATTCACATTTTACCAGCGATTATTAGAAAAGCTCAACTTGTTTCTTCTGCACAAAACCTCAGCGTCATATATAACCCACAACTTCCTTCAGCTTGCAAGTCAATAATAAACCTTTCCATCCTTTGACATTGAGCTCACTTACGGTTCACACTAGGACGCAGCATCAGAAATGGCTTTAAACTTTTAAATCCAACCTGGGAGGATCCTCCCTGGGGCCCTCGGCATTTGGTCACCATGCCTCTGGAGTCCCTTGTTTCAGCCCACCTTCCTACTACATAGCAGGCCCTCTGCTAGGTGCTAGGGTATAAATATAAACAGATACGGCCCTCGACCTCTGAGGTCACAGTCTGGAGAAGGAACCAGATCTGCAGTTAGCAACCAAGGCTGCAAAGGGCTTTGAGGAAGCCTGCTCACCTGGGTCAGTCTGTGCCCATAGTTGCCCTTCGGACAGCGTGCTAAGACAGCGTCCTCTCCCTCGTGTTTTCCCTTGCCAGAGGGCCAGTGTCCCATGTGTGCTCAGGCAGTTATTTAAGGGCAGGAGGAAGAAGGAACACTGGGCAAGTGAGCTCAAGAAAGGCCGCCTGCCCAGCCTGGATTGGCTGCTGGTTGGGGACTGCAGCTTCCAAGGGGGTGTCATACTTAGGCTGATAGGTAAGGAAGCAGAAAGGGGAGGGAGCGTGTGCAAATGCAGAGGCTCCAGCATGTCTGCTGCATTTCAGGAACTCCAGGTAAAGGCTCTGCAGGACGGCAGGGGCTAGAAGGGTGAGCTAGGCTCAAACATGGGGGAGAGGGCTTCCCTGGTGGCTCAGTGAATAAGAATCTGCCTGCCAATGTTGGAGACATGGGTTCAATCCCTGGTCTGGGAAGATCCCACGTATCTCAGAGCAACCGAGCCTGTGCACTACAGCTTTTAAGCCTGTGCTCCAGAGCTGGGGAATTCCATTTACTGAGCCCACGTGCCACAACTACTGAAGCCTGTGCACCCTAGAGCCCGTGCTCCGCAGCAGGAGAAGCCACCTCAATGAGAAGCCCTCGCGTCGCAACTAGAGAGCAGCCCTGGCTCTCCATAACTAGAGAAAAGCTCATGCAGGAACAAAGACTCGGCACAGTCAAAAATAAATACAATTATTAAAAAAGAAAGAAAGAAAAAACATGGGGGCATTGGAAGAGTTATGACTCTCTCCTGTAGTTTCCAGGGCAAAGAAGGTTCTCAGTTTGCCCCATTTCCCTGCAGTTGGCTCTTATACTAGGGAATATCCTGGAGAACACAGTGTGAGTGGATCTATGGGGGACTCTGTTGGAAACCCCCTAGAGGAGGTAAGGCAGAGAGTGGGAGAGTGTTCGGATCCTCTCTCTGCACTCTGCTGTTTGATTGAAGTGAGCAAGTTTAGGAGCAGGGAGACCAGGATTGGTTTGTTTTGTTTTGTTTTGGCTACACGTTTATTTACATTTTGAGAATGAAAGTCACTCAGTCGTGTCCGACTCTTTGTAACCCCATGGACTATAGTCCACCAGGCTCCTCTGTTCATGGGATTCTCCAGGCAAGAGTACTGGACTGGGTTGCCATTCCTCTTCCATACAGAATTTGAGATTTACCAATTTATTATTGGGTATATGATCCAACCTGAAGCTGAAGCAAAGAATCTGGACCTGGGGAAAAAGGAGCTGCCTTAGGAGACTGAGGCCATGGTGCAGGTGGGGACTGCAGGAATGCAGAGATGGCAGCATGGGGAGAAGGCCAGGGTCTCACACTGCCATGGACAGCCTGACCTGGAGGTCAAGGTGGCTGCCAGCCTTATCATCACGTGTGCTTGGGAGTGCCTTGCAACTAAGGGTAATGTAGGTTTTAGACTGTCAGTGGAACTGAGACCCATGTTAGGGTGTCAGATCCCAAAGCTTGGCTGGATAGGGTAGGGGAATCAATCTAGGACCATTAAAATTTGTAGGCAGGAAGAACTTTAGTTCCAGTCGAGTGGGGAAAATGAAAGACCTATTAGCAGAGACATTGCCTACAAAGCTCTGTGTAGTCGAAGCTATGGTTTTTCCAGTGGTCATGTACGGATGTGAGAGTTGGACCATAAAGAAGGCTGAGTGCCAAAGAATTGATGCTTTTGAACTGTGATGAGGTCATCAAGAAGGTCATCAAGAAGACCCTTGAGAATCCCTTGGACAGCAAGGAGATCAAACCAGTCCATCCTAAAGGAAATCAGTCCTGAATATTCATTGGAAGGACTGATGCTGAAGCTCCAATACTTTGGCCACCTGATACGAAAAGCTGACTCATTGGAAAAGGCCCTGATGCTGGGAAGGATTGAAGGTGGGAGCAGGGGATGACAGAGGATGAGATGGTTGGACGGCATCACTGACTCAATGGACATGAGTTTGAGTAAACTCCAGGAGACAGTGAAGGACAGGGAAGCCTGGCGTGCAGTAGTCCATGGGATCACAGAGAGTTGGACATGACAGAGTGACTGAACAAACAAAAAGTAATCAAATTTGAGAAGTATGATGAGATGATAAACTGGGAAAAGGGTTCCCAAGACCAGAAGTTGGGATGATTTGCAGCAGGTCCAGGGAGGGGCACCCTGGACAGCCCAGGGAAGGGTTCAGGGCAGAGGCAACATCATGCAGTGGCCGCAGAAAGCAGAGTGCAGGGGACAGGTATGAAGCCAGTCTTGAGTGGAGCTCTTTGACTCCTTGGTAACCGGAGCAGTGCTTTTCAAGTAGGAAACTTTGCCTTTTCCAGTATGATCAGAGAATGGGCTCTGCTGGTTGGATCTGCCCTCTTCTTTTTAAAATTAATCTCTGTTGGAGTATAGTTGCTATACAGTGGTGTGTTAGTTTCTCCTATACACAAGGTAAATCAGCTGTACATATACATGCTCAGTCAGTCATCGTGTCCAACACTTTGTGCCTGCAGGGCTCCTCTGTCCATGGGATTTTTCAGGCAAGAATACTGAAGTGAGTTGCCTTTTCCTATGCATATACATATACCCCTCTTTTTTGGATTTCCTTCCCATTTAGGTCATCACATAGCTCTGAGTAGAGTTCCCTGTGTTGTACAACAGGTTATCATTAGTTATCTATTTTATACATAATAGTGTATCGGAGAAGGCAGTGGCACCCCACTCCAGTACCCTTGCCTGGAAAATCCCATGGACGGAGGAGCCTGGTAGGCCGCAGTCCATGGAGTCGCTAAGAGTCGGATACGACTGAGCGACTTCACTTTCACTTTTCACTTTCATGCATTGGAGAAGGACATGGCAACCCACTCCAGTGTTCTTGCCTGGAGAATCCCAGGGACGGGGGCGCCTGATGGGCTGCCGTCTATGGGGTCACACAGAGTTGGACACGACTGAAGTGACTTAGCAGCAGCAACAGCAGCAGCAGCAGTGTATATATCTGCCAATCGCAATCTCCCAATTCATCCCACCCTTTGTTCCCCCCTTGGTAAACCGTACTTCTCTACATCTGTGTCTATTTCTGCTCTGCAAATAAGATTATCTATACTATTTTTCTATATTCCACATATAAACGATGTTATATGATATTTGTTTATCTCTCTCTGACTTACTTCTTTCTGTATGACAGTTTCTAGGTCCATCCACAGCTCTGCGAATGGCACGATTTCATTCCTTTTTCTGGCTGAGTAATATTCCAGTGTGTATCTGTACCACATCTTCTTTATCCATTCCTCTGTCAGTAGACATTTAGGTTGCTTCCATGTCTTGGCTATTATAAATAGTGCTGCATTGAGCATTGGGATGCATGTAGCTTTTTGAATTATGGTTTTCCTGGGTATATGCCCAGGAGTGGGATTGCTGGGTCATAGGGTAGTTCTGTTCCACACCCTCCTATAAGATTATTGAGAAAGAAAGAATTGTTGCACAAGGCCAGAACATGAATGGGAGCTCATTCCCAAGTAAGCATAAGCAGTCTTATCTGAGCAAGGACCAGGCCAGGACACAGGATTTCCTGACTGCAGACTCTGTCTGCACAGAGCCTGTCCTGCTGCTCCCAGCCTCCACATGCAGGCAGTCTTCAACTAACAACCAGGCCCAGCTGCAAAAAAAGAATTCTGCAAGTTGCTTGTTTAGAGCTGAGACTGTATTTTCCCTTAGAATTAAATTATTCAAAGGAAGCTTACTATTTAAGCAATGTTACATTTAATTTTCCTTGACTTTAATGAAAAAACAAGATATTGAAGTAAAATTAGACTTGTTGTTCAGTCACTAAGTCATGTCTGATTGCAGTGTGCCTGGCTCCTCTGTCCTCCACTGTCTCCCAAAGTTTGCTCAGATTCATGTCAGTGATATTATCTAACCATCTCATCCTCTGCTGCCTACTTCTCCTTTTGCCTTCAATCTTTCCCAGCCTCCAGAGTCTTTTCCAGTGAGTCAGGTCTTTGCATCCAGAAGCCAAAGTTTTGGAGCTTCAACTTCAGCAACAGTCCTTCCAATGAGTATTTAGGGTTGATTTCCTTTAGGATGGACTGGTTTGATCTTGCTGTCCAAGGGACTCTCCTTAGTCTTCTCCAACACCACAGTTTAAAAGCATCAGTTTTTCAGCATTCAGCCTTCTTTATGGTCCAGCTCTCACATCCATACATGACTACTGGAAAAGCCATAGTTTTGAGTATGTGGACCTTTGTTGGTAAAGTAATGTCTCTGCTTTTTAATGCACTGTCTAGGTTTGTCATAGCTTTTCTTCCAAGGAGCAAGCGTCTTAATTTCATGGCTGCAGTCACCATCTGCAGTGATTTTGGAGCCCAAGAAAATAAAATTTCTCACTATTTCCCTTGTTTCCCCGTCTATTTGCCCTGAAGTGATAGGGCTGGATGCTAGGATCTTCATTTTTTCAACGTTGAATTTTAAGCCAGCTTTTTCACACTCCTCTTTCACCTTCATAAAGAGGCTCTTTAGTTCCTCTTTACTTTCTGCCATAAGAGTGATGTCATCTGTATGTCTGAGGTTATTGATATTTCTCCCAGCAACCTTGACTCCAGCTTGTGCTTCATTTAGCCCAGCATTTCACATGATTACTCTGCATATAAGTTAAATAGGCAGGGTGGCAATATACAGCCTTACTGTATTCCTTTCCCAATTTTAAACCAGTCCATTGTTCCATGTCCAGTTCTAACTGTTGCTTCTTGACCTGCACACAGGTTTTGCTGGAGGCAGGTAAGGTGGTCTGGTATTCCCATCTCTTTAAGGATTTTCCACAGTTTATTGTGATCCACACAGTCAAAGGCTTTAGCGTAGTCAGTGAAGCAAAAGTAGATGTTTTTCTGGAATTCTCTATTTTTTTCTATGATCCAGAAGATATTGGCAGTTTGATCTCTGGTTCCTTTGCCTTTCTTTTTTTTTTTTTTTCCTTTGCCTTTTCTAAATCCAGCTTGAGTGTGTGTGTGTCTTCACCTCCTAGACCGAATTTCTTGAATGAGGCAGTCTGATGGCAGGTGAAAAGGCTGAGAAGCCAGATACTAAGGAGAAAAAACCTGAAGCCAAGAAGGCTGATGCTGGCAACAAGGCCAAAAAGGTGGAAAAGGTGAAGAAAGTTAAGAAGGGGAAGCCCCACTGCAGCCGAAGTCCTGTCCTGGTCAGAGGAATTGGCAGATATTCCCAATCAGCCATGTACTCCAGAAAGGCCTTGTACAAGAGAAAGTGTTCAGCAGCTAAATCCAAGGTCAAAAAGAAAAAGAAGGTTCGTGTTCTTGCTACTGTCACAAAACCAGTTGGTGGAGACAAGAATGGTGGTACCCGAGTGGTCAAACTTCGCAAAATGCCTAGGTATTACCCTACTGAAGATATGCCTCGGAAACTGCTGAGTCATGGCAAAAAACCCTTCAGTAAGCATGTGCGAAAGCTGCGTGCCAGCATCGCTCCTGGGACCATTCTGATCATCCTCACTGGGCGCCACAGAGGCAAGAGGGTCGTTTTCCTGAAGCAGCTGGGCAGTGGCTTGCTACTTGTGACTGGGTCTCTATCCCTCAATCGAGTTCCTCTGCGTAGAACACACCAGAAATTTGTCATTGCCACCTCCACCAAAATCGATATCAGTGGTGTGAAAATCCCAGAACATCTCACTGACACTTACTTCAAGAAGAAGCTGCATAAACCCAGACACCAGGAGGGCGAGATCTTCGACACAGAGAGAGAGAAATATAAGATCACAGAGCAGCGCAAGGTTGATCAGAAAGCTGTGGACTCACGAATTCTGCGAAGAATCAAAGCTGTCCCTCAGCTCCAGGGCTACCTCCGCTCCGTGTTTGCTCTCACAAATGGAATTTATCCTCACAAAGTAGTGTTCTGAACTTCTTGCAAAGAACCTAATTAAATAACTTGTCATTTCAAAATAAATAAATAAATCCAGCTTGAACGTCTGGAAGTTTTTAGTTCATGTACTATTGAAGCCTGGCTTGGAGAATTTAGCGCATTACTTTGCTAATATGTGAAATGAATGTAGTTGTGCGATAGTTTGAACATTCTGTGGCATTGCCCTTCTTTGGGATTGGAATCAAAACTTATTTTTTCCAGTCCTATGGCCACTGCTGAGTTTTCCATATTTGCTGGCATATTGAGCGCAGCACTTTAACAGCATCATCTTTTAGGATTTGAAATAGCTCAACTAGAATTCCATCACCTCCACTAGCTTTGTTTGTAGTGATGCTTCCTAAGGCCCACTTGGCTTTGCACTCCAGAATGTCTGGCTCTAGATGAGTGATTACACCATCATGGTTATCTGGGTCATTAAAATCTTTTTAGTATAGTTCTTCTGTGTATTCTTGCCACTTCTTAATATCTTCTGCTTCTGTTAGGTCCGTAGCATTTCTGTCCTTTATTGTGCCTATCTTTGCATGAAATATTCCCTTGGTATCTCTAATTTTCTTGAAAAGATCCCTAGTCTTTCCCATTCTATTGTTTTCATTGTTCATTTAGGAAGACTCTCTTATCTCTCCTTGCTTTTCTTTGGAACTCTGCATTCAGATGGATATATCTTTCCTTTTGTCCTTTGCCTTTTAGTTCTCTTCTTTTCTCAGCTATTTGAAAGACCTCCTCAGACAATCATTTAGCCTTTTTTGCATTTCTTTTTCTTGGGGATGGTCTTGATCACTGCCTCCTGTACAATGCCACGAACTTCTGTCCATAGTTCTTCAGGCACTCTATCTTTTAGATCTAATCCCTTGAATCTATTTGTCACGTCCACTGTATAATCATAAGGGCTTTGATTTAGGTCGTGCCCTAGTGACCTAATAGTTTTCCCTACTTTCTTCAATTTAAGTCTGAATTTTGCAATATTGAGTTCATGATCTGAGCCACAGTCAGCTCCTAGTCTTGTTTTTCTGACTGTATAGAGCTTCTCCATCTTTGACTGCAAAGAATATAATCAATCTGATTTCAGTATTGACCATCTGATTATCTCCAGATGTCATTTCTTTAGAGCTTTATAGACTTTGCTGAATTATCGTTCAGCATCAAATGTTCACCAGTAGAGTCCTGAGGACAGATTCATTTGCTTTTTCTGTCTTGATACCTAAAGATACTTTTCATTACTGAGATTTATTAATTTAACCAAGCTGTCTTAGTATTGAGCATTTTGTATCAAGTTATTCTAGAACCTGACTTGCTCCTTTAGTCTAAAAGTTCTAATTCAGTGAAAATTTCTTATGTTACCCCTCCTCCTCTTTCTTCCTCTTACTTATTTTCTTCTTGCTCTGTTACCTTTAGTATTACAGTTTTTAATTTATGATTTTATTGTTTTTCAGATTAATAATCTTAACAGTATTACTACAGTTTGGGGGAAATGTGTATGTTTAATGAGTATTGAATGAATAGCAAAGATCAGAACCATAGTAGACCCTCAAAGCTACATAAAATCATTTTATTATCTTTTTTATAAAAGTAATTGTGTGGTACTTTTGTTGCTAAATTATGTCCAACTCTTTTCAACCCCATGGACTGTAATCTGCTAGGCTCCTCCTTCCATGGGATTTCCTAGGCAGGAATTGGAGTTGGCTGTATATGTTTAATGAGTATTGAATGAATAACAAAGATCAGAACCACAGTAGACATCAAAACTACATAAAATCATTTTATACCCATTTTTATAAAAGTACTTGAGAATGTCAAAATTTTTTGTCACATAATGAGTTACTACTTGTTTTCTACGTCCCCAGATTCTATTTACATTTAATGATTAACTTTATAGTCATTGAACTGCGTAATAAATACCTGCTTTAGTATATTTTACAATTTGGATTTGTTCTGTCAAAGCTGTTAGAGTTGGAGAGGTGTTTTGAGATTGGTACAACTAAATAGAAGAGCTGCCTCTGTATCATATGTTCCTTAACTAACGAAGTATTAAGTTACATACGTGCATGCACGCTCAGGAGTGTCCGAGTCTGCGACCCCACGGACTGTAGTCTGCCAGGTTCCTCTATCCATAGGATTATCCTGGAAAGAATACTTGAGTGGGTTGCCATTTCCTGCTCCAGGGGATCTTCCAGACCCAGGGATTGAGCCTGAGTCTCCTGGAGCTCCTGCACTGGCAGGAGACTCCTTTACCCACTAGCGCCACCTGGGAAGCCCCATAAAGTGAAAGCGAAAGTCGCTCAGCTATATCCGACTCTTTGCGACCCCATGGACTCCATGGAATTCTCCAGGCCACAATACCGGAGTGGGTAGACTTTCCCTTCTCCAGATCTTCCCAACCCAGAGATCAAGCCCAGGTCTCCTGCATTGCAGGTGAATTCTTTACCAGCTGAGCCACAAGTTATTGCTATCTGATCATCAAATATCATTTTTCTTATTCATGGCTTTAGTCAATTGATTGTTTCAGCCATTTCCATCTGTTTTGCCATTTTATTTATTGAAATTCAGTTCAGTTCAGTTCAGTCACTCAGTCGTGTCCGTCTCTTTGTGACCCCGTGAACCACAGCACGCCAGGCCTCCCTGTCCATTACCAACTCCCGGAGTCCACCCACACTCATGTGCATCGAGTAGGTGATGCCATCCAGCCATCTCATCTTCTGTTGTCCCCTTTTCCTCCTGCCCCCAATCCCTCCCAGCATCAGGGTCTTTTTCAATGAGTCAGCTCTTCGCATGAGGTGGCCAAAGTACTGGAGTTTCAGCCTCAGCATCAGTCCTTCCAATGAACACCCAGGACTGGTCTCCTTTAGGATGGACTGGTTGGATCTCCTTGCAGTCCGAGGGACTCGCAAGAGTCTCCAACACCACAGTTCATAAGCATCAATTCTTTGGTGCTCAGCTTTCTTAACAGTCCAACTCTCACATCTATACATGACCACTGGAAAAACCACAGCCTTGACTAGGCGGACCTTTGTTGGCAAAGTAATATCTCTGCTTTTCAATATGCTATCTAGGTTGGTCATAACTTTCCTTGCAAGGAGTAAGCATCTTTTAATTTTGTGGCTGCAGTCACCATCTGCAATGATTCTGGAGCCCAAAAAATAAAGTCTGACACTGTTTCCACTGTTTCTCCATCTATTTCCCATGAAGTGATGGACCAGATGCCATGATCTTCGTTTTCTGAATGTTGAGCTTTAAGCCAAATTTTTCACTCTCCTCTTTCACTTTCATCAAGAGGCTTTTGAGTTCCCTTTCACTTTCTGCCATAAGGGTGGTGTCATCTGCATATCTGAGGTTATTGATATTTCTCCCGGCAACCTTGATTCCAGCTTGTGCTTCTTCCAGCCCAGCCTTTCTCATAATGTACTCTGCATATAAGTTAAATAAGCAGGGTGACAATATACAGCCTTGATGAACTCCTTTTCCTATTTGGAACCAGTCTGTTGTTCCATGTCCAGTTCTAACTGTTGCTTCCTGACCTGCATACAGGTTTCTCAAGAGGCAGGTCAGGTGGTCTGGTATTCCCATCTCTTGAAGAATTTTCCACAGTTTATTGTGATCCACACAGTCAAAGGCTTTGGCATAGTCAATAAAGCAGAAATTAAAATAGCTTGATAATCACTATCTATGTGATAAACTTTGTCTTGTCTTGCAAGATTTACTGACATGTAAATTTAAATCATGTTCATGTTGACTAGTATTCAATACTATATAATTGTAGTTATTATTATACAACTCAATGAATTTGCACAAGTGATCTAACTTGCTCAAAACTTGAGTCTCCTTCATTAACATATAACTACAGGTCACTTAAAATATTTCCTGCACTTGATAACTATTCTGGCAGTACTTCCAAGGGGCATCATTGCAATCACTTAAGCTAATGATGGTAATCACATATTAGAAATACTGTGTGGAGGAAGGGTTGACTGGAGAGACCAAAGAGACCTACTAAGGGACAGTCTTAAAGGCATCAAAGTCATAACTGGGGCAAGAACAAAGGCAGTATTGTTGGGAATTGGTATGACAGATCTGGGAACTAGAATTCTGCCTTAATCATCTCTACATTCTAGCCCCATAGCTGCAACATAGTTGGTATTCAGTAATTATATTTAAGTAAAGGAAGATAGAATTTAGTAAGACTTAAGGATGAGTAATTGTTGAAGCAGTCTAGGAGGGGAGGAGTCTGGAATTCCCCTTGATCTTTGGCTTGAGTGGCCTTTGGATGGTAGTTGCCTTCACTGCCATAAAGAGGGAAGGGAGGCAGGGACCCATGCAACAGTGCTCCGGCTGAATGAGTGACATGGCCCAAAAGAACACTGACCACCTCGTCTTGAAAGCAGAGACCTACACAGAAAAGAGTGGGGGAGGAAAAGTACAAATTTTCTCTTCCTCTTTCTTGGTTGTGGGGCCAGTATAAGGAGACAGTGCGAAATAGACAAGGCTTCCTTCTCCCCTCTTTCCTAACTTCTCTTATCTTCCTAAGACCTCAGGTTTCCCCATGTCTGCCACCACCTCCTCAGCTAATGGCTAGTTAATGGATAATGCTTTCAGTCTCTTTGAGCATCTTGGCATCTCCAACTATGCATCTCCTCTCCTGGCTTCAGAAATCTTATTTCCTCAACTGTGTCACCCTGGAGATAGCAGGAAACCAGTCCCGTTAAGTGCATTCATACTGCTGTGCAAATGACTAACGGAGTCCTTTAATTCCCCTCTTGATAATTATTTGAATTTCCAAAGGAGGCTGTTCCTTTCACTACTCCACAGAAGTGAAAGCTCCCAGTCACCTTGTTGAGATGGGGGTGTGACGTGGACGGTTTTTCTGTCACCATTCACCAAGCCAGGCCCTGCCCTGGAATTTTGCTCTGGGGCCAGCTCTCCTCCACAGGTCCTGATTTCATAGGATTTTTGCTTCTTGCATTCTGAGGATGCAAGATTCCTAGGACAGTGTAAGTGGCATGCCGCTGTGGTCCTCGTGGGAGGTGAGGCTGGTTTAGGGTGGCATGTCCCTACTGGGAAGGGAGCAGTCCAGAGACCACACTCAGTGGTGGTATTTCCTTACTGCCCGAGGTTGAGAGGCTCACCCACCAGCAGCAGGGCTAGCCCCCCTCCCCACACACACAGCCCCGCTGTGTGCTTAATGCCCTGTCTTCTTTCACAACTCCAGGATGTCCAGTGTGTACCTGGCACTGTGCTGCTTGCTTCCCATACACCAGCCCTTCGTCTTTGTAACCATCTGTGAGACAGAATCTTCATCCCTATTGTATAGATAAGACTCAGAGAGAACGTAATTCACTCACGGTCTCGTAGGCAGGAATCATGGCAGAGCTCCCGACACCTCGTCCACTGTCAGGTGGCCTCTGGCATGGACGTTTACACACAGGCAGCTTAGGAATGGGAAGACTGAGAACCCAGGGAACTTATTGGAGCTTCTCTTAAAATACCCATAGTGCAGTCAATTCACTGCACAGTCATAAAGGAATAAACCAAACAATGTGGCACAAAACAGAAGAGATAGAGCTTTGTTGTAATTCCCAGTTGAAATGTTCTCTGTTGGTTCCCCATTGCTTCCTATTTAAAGTCAAAACTCCTTTGTTTAGAATTGAGTATGGAAACTTGGAAAATCTCAGTGCATAAAAAGGGGGAGGGAGGAACAGAAAGAGGTAACTACTATCAGTATAGAATTTTTCCTTTCCTTCCTGCTGTCTCTATAATCATCTAAAACAGAATGAACATCCCTGAGTGTCACAAAGTATAATTGCCTTAAAATAGGAGCTCGTGCATGTCTTTTCAAAAAATAGACCATTTTGAATTTTCAGGCAACTCCATCTGTTGACTGTATGATTTCTTCCATTTCTTCCTTGGTTATAAGGTCTTTATGATCATGAGAGTAAATAGCCAACTGTTAGATCCCCATGGTGTTATTTTTCATATTTAACTCTGATTCATCAAAAATATATCTTGTTGTAGTGTATAAGGCAAAGCTCTAACTTGATTTATCCTCCCTCTCTCATAACCAGTTTTCCTGATAAAATTGTTGAAAACACCTTTAATGTCCATTAGTTTGGGATGCTCTTTTTCATTATGTAAAATGCTGTATTCTGATAGATGACAGGGTCTCTTTCAGGGCTTTCTGTTGTGCTGATCTTTCTCTTGGCTATTAAACCAGTACATGAATAGTGATAGTTCTATAATGTTGTCGGTGGCACTGAAAATCCTCATCCTTACACGGATTTTTCAGAAAATTTCTTATCTATCTGATCTCTTTACTCCTTCATGTGAAATGTAGAATCAATTGGTTAAGTTTTAAAATCTCATTCTTGGGACTTCCCTCATTGTCCAGTGGTTAAGAATCTGCCTTCCAATGCAGGGGATGCAGGTTCAATCCCTGGTTGGAAAATTAAGATTCCACATGCTGAGTGGCAACTAAACCCACGTGCCACAACTAGAGAGCCCACGCGCAGTACAGCCCATGCTCCAAAACTGGAGAAGCCCCCCACTCTGCAACTAAAGAAAGCCCACACACCACAACGAAGACCCAGCGCAGCCAAAAATAATAACAATTTAAAAATATTTTGTAATTGCTTTAAAATCTCATTCGTAGTTTGCCAAAATTGCTTCAGACCTTTATATTAACTTCAGAAAAATTAATATAATAATAGTCTCTGTAGTTGGGACCTTGATACACTCTTTCGTGTTTTTAGACTTTCTCTCTTAGTGGGTTTTTTGTCCTTTAGTCTATATAAGTTCTACATGTTTCTTGTTAGGATTATGTCTAGGTATTATTATTAATTTTTTTAGCATTTTTAAAATTGCCATTGTGAATGAGAACTGGAAAATATTTACCATATTACGGGAGTCCAGCCCTGGTTGGATCCAGGGGTTCCCTCAGGATGACGGCTTTGGCGATTTAAAGGGATAGCGTCAGTGGAGAGAATCAGAGGCCTAATTATAATTGGTTTACGTGGGAAATCAGTATACCCCCACGCTCCAATTACTTTGGCCTGAGGAAAGAGTAGAGACAAAAGGAAAGAAGAGAAAGAACGACACGGGGAGACCAAGCTTCGGTGAGCAAGGCCCATAGCTTTATTTTTAGCAGGGACTTTTATACCTCAAGTTGCACATAGAAGATAATGGGGGATGCAAAGTCATGTAAGGTCAGCAGACCTTAATCATTATCGCAAATACAAAGGCTTTGGGTGATTTACATCATCTTCTGGTCAGGAGACCTGCTAACATTTTTCTTCTGATAAGAATTAGTCAACCAGAAAAACTTATTTTCTCCAAAGGTGACTTTTCGTAGAGTTTAGTACCACTCCCCAAAAGCACTAGACAGAGTTGCATTCCTATAGGGCAAGAGTGTCGTGGGGGTAAGTTTAGGGGTCCAAGGTTATTATTAACATTAAAGCTTCTACTTATATTTCTTATATATCAGCTATATTAATTACACTCCCAGGAGCACAGTGGGTAAGAAATATGGAAACTTGGCAGCAGGCATTAACTCAACAAAGAAATCTTCTATCAGTTCTATTTTAACAATTTTCTAACTCCCTGAGAAGCCCTGCATTATTAGAATAACTAAGTCTCCTTGTGTATACCCCGGAGACTTATAAACTAGAGCTCTTAAGTTGCTTTTCTTACAGATAAGAGCGGTTGGGGATAGCCCCTTGTGACTGTCAGAGGAATTGGTGAAAGTCATGAAGCAGTAAAACAGACAGGCTCAGGTTTTGGGGTAGACGCTCAGGCAGGCCCAGAGGGGCACCCCTCGAGTTCTGGCTCGCCTTGCCCACCAGATCGCTCCCACATGACCTTGTCATAGGGTGGGGACTCCCGTGCTGGCTCCCAGCACCATATTTTCTTTCGTTTTCTTTGCTAGAATAGAATTCAGCTATTGTAATTCTGGTGTATTGATTTGGTAGTGTTTTAGTTTGTTCTTTTGAGTATTCCAGGAGTAAATGAGTGCCCTTTTGCTCTCCAGACCTACACCTCTTTGCATTAAGTCCGAATCCTTATCATGGAGCTCCTATGGGCAGGTGCCCACCTCACCTCTGTCACCCCTAAAAATGCCAAGCACACAGGAGGTGAAGAACTAAGCCAAGGAAGTCATTCATGGTCTTGGGTGGCAGCCCCATGAGGGATCATTCTGATTCAGAGTCTGCACCTCAGTCTGAGCAGAAAGTTGGGCTTTGGGCCCCAGGGTGTCTGTTGTAAGGCCCCAAACAGAGAGAGACCTGAAGCTAACTATCTCCTTCCATCCAGAGGGGAGTGGTGGGGGTATCACTCAGTGGTAGAGTATTTGACTGCAGAGGGGGAGCGGTGGCTGGTTTCCCTTGGGAGACCGCACTTGGGGCAGAAGGAGCCAAAGAAGAGGACCCAGCAGAGACTGTGGTCCACGCAGCAAGTCTTGCTCTCCCTCCAGAAAGGCCACTCTAGGGGTCCCCTTCCCAGCCTAGAGCACTCTTCTTTTTTTCTAAGTTGTTTTTTTTTTTAATGTGGATATTTTTTAAAGTCTTCACTGAATTTGTTACAATATTGTTTCTGTTTTATGTTTTGGTTTTTTGGCCACGAGGCATGTGGGATCTTAGCTCCCAGACCAGGGATCAAACATATGCACCCCTACATTGGAAGGTAAAGTCTTAACCACTGGACCACCAGGGAAATCCCTATGGAGCACCTTTTCTGAGAAAGGGACACTCACCACAGACTCAACCCCTCTCCCATGGACCCAAAGCTGAGAAAATGACAGCTGGTTCTAGTTCTCCCTTTGTGTCTATAGCCTATCTAATCATCTACATGGAGAAGGTGATGGCACCCCACACCAGTACTCTTGCCTGGAAAATCCCATGGGCGGAGGAGCCTGGTGGGCTGCAGCCCATGGGGTCACGAAGAGTCGGACACAACTGAGAGACTTCACTTTCACTTTTCTCTTTCATGCATTGGAGAAGGAAATGGCAACGCACTCCAGTGTTCTTGCCTGGAGAATCCCAGGGACGGGGGAGCCTGCTGCGCTGCCTTCTCTGGGGTCGCACAGAGTCGGACACGACTGAAGCAACTTAGCAGCGGCAGCAGCATTGCTCACATCTAATAGAATTCTGTTCTTTAATTAAAAACATAGGTAATACATTCACACAGTTCAGCAAAAGGAGAGCAAACTCAAAGGTGTACAGTGAAATGTCTTACTCCACCTCTGCCCTGCCCCATCCCATAACTAATAATTTGTAACCTTCCAAGGTTTCTTTATTCAAATGCAATCAAATATGAATATATTCTTATTTTTCTCCATTCATATACAAAGGGTAGCATTCTATATATACACTTCACATCTTGATTTATTTAAAATATACATCATCATAATTGAATACAGTATATGCTGGTTACTGTTCTAACCTTATACGTATATAACACATGTAATCCTTCTAATACTCCTATTATTATCCTTATTTTGCCAGGGAGATTTTTGCCTCTAATGAACCTCCTCTGTTTTTTCCAGCTGTGTAGTACTCTGTTGCACAGGTACATCTTAATTTATGTAACTCTTTGAGCAGTGATGGGCACTTAGGTTGTCTCTATTCTTTGCTATTATGGACTGTGTCACATTGTACAGATGTTACCTTTTATGCCTGGAGATAGAGCTGTAGAAAAGAAATCTAGAAGGGGTGTTGCTGGGTCAAAGTATAAATATATTTGTAATTGTGATGAATATTGCCAAATTTCCCTCTCCAGAGTTACTCATTGTTTTCATAATCCTTAGCATTTCTCATTAATAGTGTCATTAGAGAACACTAATATTTCAGTCAATCATAATTATAGTCTTTGTTCAAAACATTCATGACGGACTTATTTGATCTTCTCCAGCACTCCCATATGAGGTGGGAATTACCCGTATTTTACAGATAAGAAAACCAAGGTCCAGAGAGGTTATGTGACCTGCCAAGGAACGGCACAGAGCTGAGGTCAGATCCGCATCTGCCCAGCGTTTTTCTCTGCTCCCCCTACCACTTACCTCAGTCACTGGCCCTGCCTCACAGGCTAGATGAGTCTCTGTTACTTAGATCCAGTGTGCTGAGGCTGGAGGTGTTGAAGGCACATGACCCAGTAGTGACCCCTGTTCCCTCTTCCACACATTTTTCTGTTTCCAGAGAAGTTTTGCTAGTGTGAAATGAGTCTCCTCTGTTTGATCAAGAGGCTTAAGCCCTGGGACTTACCACCTTGGGTGACTTGGGAAGGTTGAGAGCTGGTGAAGCGGAGGACTCGTACCTGGTACCTGGTGCCAAGACTTTGGAACCGGGTTGGCCAGCAGGCTCTCTTTTGGCATTTCTGGGACAAGTTGATCTCAATAATTGAGACTAAAGTGGCCCCAGCTAAAATCCTTTCTCCTGGCCTTAGATGGGCTTACTTGTTATTCTCATTGCTGGTGAGAGTAAATTACAGCAGTATTTCTAGGGAAGTAACTAATATTTTTCCTGGTAATATTTTTTTAATCTGTGATTAATGAGCTTCTGGCTACGCTGGGTCGTCGTTGCTGCATTGCAGGCTTTCTCTGGTTGCGGTGAACCAGGGTTTCTCATTGCCCTGGCTTCTCTTGTTGGCAGAGCACAGGCTCCAGGGCACACGGGCTTCAGTAGTTGTGGTGCCCAGGCTTAGTCACCTCCCTGCATGTGGGATCTTCCTGAACCAGGGGTCAAACCCATGTTCTCTGCCTTGGCAGGCAGATTCTTAACCACCAGATCACAGGCAAGTCCTCCTGGTGCTATTTGAAGAGTAATATTTAATACAATGTTTCAGAATGTGGGCTCTGAGCCAGGCTACTTGGGTTTTAGTTAGTTTCCTATTGTTGCTGTAACAATTTACCACAAATTTAGGAGCTTGAAGATGCTAAAGCTGTAACTCCAGTATTTTGGCCACCTCATGCAAAGAGTTGACCCATTGGAAAAGACCTTGATGCTGGGAGGGATTGGGGGCAGGAGGAGAAGGGGACAGCAGAGGATCAGATGGCTGGATGGCATCACCGACTCGATGGACATGAGTTTGGGTGAACTCCGGGAGTTGGTGATGGACAGGGAGGCCTGGCGTGCTGTGATTCATGGGGTTGCAAAGAGTCGGACACGACTGAGCAACTGAACTGAACTGAACTGAACCATTACAGATAGATGGCTATTTACCTCTGGAGGTCAGAAGTCTGCAGTAGGTCTCATTGAGCTACAATCGAGATGCCTGTAGGACAGTGTTCCTTATGGAGGCTCTTGAGGAGAGTCCATTTTCTTGCCTTTTCTAGCTTCTAGAGGCTGCCTGCATTCTTTTCTTTTTTAAAAAAATATTGTTTATTTATTTATTTGACTGCTCCCAGCCTTAATTGCAGCACATGGAATGTTTAGTTTTGGCATGTGGGATCTAGTTCCCTGACCAGGGATCGAAAGCAGAGTCTTAGCCACTAGACCTCCAGGGAAGTCCCTGTCTGCATTCTGTATTTCCTGATCCCCTGCCACCTTCAAAGCCACCAGGGCAGTATCACTGTGACCTCCGCTTCCTCTCCCTCTCTTTCTCTCCTGCCTCTCTCCTCTTTCCCCTATGAGGTTGCCTGTGATTACATTCGGAGAAGGCAATGGCACCCCACTCCAGTACTCTTACCTGGAAAATCCCATGGATGAAGGAGACTGGAAGGCTGCAGTCCATGGGGTCACACAGAGTCGAACAAGACTGAAGTGACTTAGCAGCAGCAGCAGCAGTGATTACATTGGTTCCACCCAGATAATCCAAGATAATCTTCCCATCTCAAGATCCTTAATATAATCACACCTATCAAGTCCTTTTTGCCATGTGAAATGAAGTGAAAGTCACTCAGTCGAGTCCAACTCTTTGCGACCCCATGGCCTATACAGTCCATGGGATTCTGCAGGTCAGAATACTGGAGTGGGTAGCCTTTCCCTTCTCCAGGGGACCTTCCCAGCCCAAGGATCAAACCCAGGTCTCCCACATTGCAGGTGGATTCTTTACCAACTGAGCCACAAGGGAAGCCCAAGAATACTGGAGTGGGTAGCCTATCCCTTCTCCAGGGGATCTTCCCAACCCAGAAATTGAACTGGGGTCTCCTGTGTTGCAGGCGGATTCTTTACCAACTGAGCTATCAGGGAAGCCCTTCTTGCCATGTGACGTGTCATATTCAGGTTCCAGGAATCAGTACTTGAATGCACACCATTATTCTGCCTACTACAGAATTCTGCCTACTTCTGGACTCTATCGCTTTCTAATTGTGTGACCTTGAACAAGTTATTGTACCTCATGCTTAGTTTCTCCTTCCTTAAAATGGGAACAATGATAATTCCCACTCCATAGGATTGTTATAAGGATTAAGTGAGTTGATATTTGTGAAGTGTTTATAAGTGTCTTGACACATAGTAAATACTATGGAAGTGTCTGCTGGCTAAAATATATTAAATAAAAATATACACTCTCTTAGCAATTCTATTTTGTAATATATTTCATAGAAACAAAAGGATCTATGCATTAGGCTACATAAAGCATTGTCCATATTGGGGGGAAATGCACAAACAGGAAATCACTGGAATGCCCGTTAACATGGAGTTCTGCAACACCCTGGGCTGCAGACCCATCCTGGTCAGAAACCTGTTAGGAACTGGCGAGGAGCAAAGGAGGCTTCGTCTGCTGCTTCACATTGCTCTCATCACTGCCTGAACCACCCCTCACCACCCCTCCTCCAACCCCTCCCCCCTCCCCTGCACACACCCCTCCCAAGCACCCCGTGGAAAAACTGTCTTCCACTAAACTGATCCAATGCATTATTAATAGAATGACTGAGTCAGTGTGGTCCATCTGGAATGTAATGGAGCTATTAAAGAATACATTAGTCCATCCTAAAGGAGATCAGTCCTGGGTGTTCATTGGTGGGACTGATGTTGAAGCTGCAACTCCAATACTTTGGCCACCTGATGCGAAGAGCTGACTCATTGGAAAAGACCCTGATGCTGGGAAAGATTGAGGGCAGGAGGAGAAGGGGACGGCAGAGGATGAGATGGTTGGATGGCATCACCGACTCAATGGACATGGGTTTGGGTAGACTCCGGGAGTTGGTGATGGACAGGGAGGCCTGGGGTGCTGCGGTTTATGGGGTTGCAAAGAGTCGGACACAACTGAACGACTGAACTGAACTAAAGATAATGCTTGTAGACCTAGATGGGGAGTGTCCTGAACGAAAGTTAAATTAGAGGAGGAAGTTACAAAATAATTGTTTAGCATGATCTGATTTTTTTTAAAAAAAAACATCAGCCTGCCCAAAATTGTTGTAGGTATGAGTCAGTTATTTAACCTCTGAACATCTTGATTTCTTCTATCTGTAAAGTGAGGATAATAATAGTTCTCTTAAGAAACTCTACCGAGGATTAAGTGGGATGAAATGTATCAAGTCCTTAGAATTCTGCTAGCAGTCTATGGGGTCGCACAGAGTTGGACGACTGAAGCGACTTAGCAGCAGCAGCAGCAGAAGAGTGTGAATATTTATGTGAAGTGGTTTGAAGAGCCAGAGGTGTGAAGGATGCACCCAGGTTGAAGGATGCTCTCCTGGTTGCCTCCGAGGTGGAGAAGAGCCAGAGGTGTGAAGGATGCTCTCCTGGTTGCCTCCGAAGTGGAGAAAAGAAATTCAGAAGTGCTGGGTGCTTCTGATGATGATTAACTCTGCTTAAAAAAAAAAAAGATTTATTTAATTGGAGGATAATTACTTTACAATATTGTGATGATTTTTGCCATACATCGACATGAATCAGCCATGGGTGTACATGTGTCGCCCCATCCTAAAACCCCCTCCCATCTCCCTCCCCACCCTATCCCTTCGGGTTGTCCCAGAGCACTAACTTTGGGTACCCTGCTTCACGCATCAAACTTGCACTGGTCATCTATTTTACATATGGGAATGTATACATTTCAATGCTTTTCTCTCAAATCATCCCACCCTCGCCTTCTCCCATAGAGTCCAAAAGTCTGTTCTTTACATCTGTGCCTCTTTCGCTGCCCTGCATGTGGGATCTTTGTTACTGTTTTTCTAAATTACATATATGTGTTAATATACAGTATTTCATGGATGGAGGCTAGCTATTACTACTTTGGTAACTTTTTTATGTTCCAATAAGTTTTATTAGTAGTTTGGATACTATCACCATAACCAGAAACACTGAACTGAGAAAAGCACAGATGTAGAAATATACTAGGATTCAAAGTTTTGTAACTGTTTTGAAGAGGCATTTAATAAAGAATATTTAAAGAGAAAAAGAAAACAGGAATGCCCTAAATCAGGCCAACCTTCTGTGTCCACAGCATCTACTGCCGAGGCTGCTCCAAGCCCTTGTGCTGCTCGTGCGCGCTCCTGGATAGGGGCCACAGCGAGCTCAAGTGTGACATCAGCATGGAGATCCAGCAGCGGCAGGATGAGCTGGACACCATGACCCAGGACCTGCAGGAGCAGGACCGCACCTTTGGGGCAGCGCAGGCGCAGATGCGCTCTGCCATCAGCCAGCTGGGCCGCGTACGCGCCGACACTGAGGAGTTCATCCGTGAGCGCGTGCGCGACGTGGTAGCGCACGTGCTAGAGCAGGAGCGTCAGCTGCTGGAAGGCGTGGGTGCGCGGTACCAGCGCGACTACGAAGAGATAGCGGGCCAGCTGGGCCGGCTGGATGCCGTACTGCAGCGGATCCGTATGGGCAGCGTGCTGGTGCAGAGGATGAAACTCTACGCCTCGGATCAGGAGGTGCTGGACATGCATGACTTCCTGCGCAAGGCGCTCCACCAGCTGCGCCAGGAGGAGCCCCAGAGCCTGCGAGCCACCGTGCGCACAGACAGCTTCGACGAATTCAGGGTGCGCCTGCAGGACCTCGTCTCTTGCATCAGCCGGGGTACAGGTAAGCCAGCATCAGCTCAAGGCTGGCCTGTTTACCCTGGGAGGGCTTGGGCCTGCTCTTGCCCCTGGGGAAAGGCAGGTGGAAAAGATCAGCCCCATGTGACATAAGAGGAAACGGGGGGTTTTATTAAGTCTCTTGGGTTTGATCACATCGTAGGTTACGGAGAGCAGGATAAGTCTAGGGGAGCGGAAGCCTGCAGCCACCCAGTAGGGTCACGTCTGACTGATTTACAAGACGCTGAGTATTCGTTGTGATCTTGTGACTCTCAAGGAAGTTGAAAGTGCAAGTCACTCACTTGTGTCCAACTCTGGTCCCATGAACTGTAGCCCACCAGGCTCCCCTTCGTGGAATTCTCCAGGCAAGAGGGACTGGAATAGGTTGCCAGTTCCTTCTCCAGGGAATCTTCCCAACCCAGGGATTGAACCCCGGTATCCTGCATTGCAGGCAGATTGCCTACTGCTTGAGCCACTGGGGGAAGCCCCTCAAGGGACTTAAGAAACTATAAAGCTGAGAACCATACCCTGTATCATTTTAGCCCAGAGGGGCCGACCACTACCACTACCACACCACCGCTCCTGCCCCCCACCCCCATCCCCTGGTTGGGTGCTTACCCAAAACCAGGCTCAGTGGAGGGGATCTTTTGCCCCTCGGATGGCCTGCCATCTGGACTAGCTGCCTACCTTTGTGGGCCCTGCGTGGGCACTGGGGAAGTGGGGAGACAGAGGACCAGTTTCTAACCTGGAGTTGTCCAGTCCAACTGGGAGACAAGGTTGGGGCACATCATGTGGCTGGAGAATGAGAGTGCTTGGCTCTGTAGCCCAAATCCAGGAGTTACAGCAGCTTTCTAGGCGCTGGAGGCAGCATGGAGGCTTCCAAGAGACACAGGGGCTGCACAGGAGGGCCTCCGGGGTGGGGAGGCTGAAATGACTCTTGGACAAAATCTCCGGTTCTGGTGTGAGGATGCCCTTTCAGTGAGAAAGGGGAGGGAAGCCTCGGAATCTGAAGGTTCTTGGGCAGATGGCAGTGATGGAGACCTGCCCACTCCTGCCCTCGCAGCTAGTGGATGTGGATTCATCAAAATGCAGTCCTAGCGTGGACATGCGCCTTCACCTAGGTGGTAACTACTACCGCATGTGCAGGAAATGACCTCCATAGAGTTTAAACAGCTTGCCTCGGTGGTGGCAGAGAAAGGAGTTATTTTATCTTCCAGCATTAGAGATTTAGATTTAATGAAAATAGGCCACAGGTCAGAAGAGTGCCATGGAGCTCTCACTGTGCAGAGAAATCAGTGAGCAGTAACGCTGTAGAATTGTCCATGCTTTGCCTTCGTGGCGGCCCCCAGTTGGAGAGAGCTGTGCTTGGGGTCTGGAGCCAAAGGCAAGCACTCTCCCATGCCACCCCTCTCTTCCTTCTAGGTGAGTTCATGCCCACTGCAATCAGGGAGCTTTCTTTCCAACTACAGCCACTCCATGGAGCTGCCAGAGGCCTTGGAAAAGGGGTCTCCAGGAAAAGCAACAGGAATGTTTCCTTTGTCACTGTCCTAAGACAGGATGCGTCTCACCAGGGATGTCCGTGACCTGCCCATGACCTTCTCTGTGTTCTCCAGATGCAGCTCTATCCAGGAGAGCCAGCCCAGAAGCTGCCAGCACTCCCAGAGACACCTGTGGCACTGACCCGGTGAGATGGACTTGAGGTTTGAAGGGGAGGTGGTCCATCCTGCGGGCCGGGTGGGTTGGGAGTTCCCCTCTGTTGGAAAGGAAACTGAGTCTTGCTGTCCCCGTGTCTGCAGACAACAGAGAAGAGAGAGCACCTGAGAGTATGACAGCAGGGGCCTGGACTGGAGCCTTCAGTGGGAGGGGGCAGAGGAAGGGCTGGCTGGCTCTGGGCTCCTAAGTGCCATCGTAGGTCTTGATGTCATAGTAAGGTCTCCAGGAGGTGTTAGGCCCAGGGATGGACAGAAGCTAAAGCAGTGGTCCCTGGCAGGCAGGCCCCTGATAGACATGGCAGATGACCCTCCCCTCTGTGTGCCCCACTCCAGATATGTGGCCCTTCCCCCACATAGGGTTCTGGAGAGGAGTGGAGAATGAGGCCAGGAGTCAGGCAGTGATCACAGCAGCCTGGGCTCCATCAATGTGATTTCAGGGCCATCACAGTCCTGAGAGCCATAGTATTCAGGGTTGGAAAGCGCCTGCACTCCCTCTCATGTGGTCATTCCCTCTGCAGCACCGCTGACCTGTGACTGTCCAGCCACCATGCACATACCTCCAGGGACAGGAAGCTTGCTCATTCTTGAGGCTTGAGCCACTCCCATCTCTGCAGTGCTCTTAGAGCGCATCCCTGGGTGCAGATGCAGTGGCATCCTGTTAACCTATCCTCTTGGCTACTTGCATGCATTTCTCCTCTCTCCCAAGATAAGCTTTTTCAGTTCCTCCCTGGATCGGGCACCTGGTCTGCTCCCCATCCTGATCATCCAGGTGTGTGTGCCTGTCAAGGAGCTGGGCCCAGGATTGACTGGTCTTCCATGGAAAGCAGGTCTTCTGGTGAGGGCAGCCAGCCTTTGTAGCTTTGCCATGGCGTGGCCTGTAGGAGACAGAGATTGCTGTAGGTTGAGGCAATCAGAAGAGGCTTCCTGTAGGAGGCAGAACTTAGGATCTGAGAGCTTTAGAGTTAGGAGAAATCTTGGAGTCTGACCTGCTCTTGTATAGAGGATGAAGCTAAGACCCCAAGAGAGGGTGTGACTTAACCCAAGGCCACACAGCATGCTAATGCTAAGGGCAGGACTTCAAGCCAGTTCCCAACTGTCTTGGGTACTGCATTCCCATATACACACATATAAAATTTTAAAAGGACATTTAATTCTGGATATTTAGGACAAGCAATACAATCACATGGTCAGAAATTGTAATAAAAACATAGAAAAGTGATAATGTCTTCCTCCCACCTTGTCCCCCATCTGACCAGTGTTTACACCCATATTGTTGTTTAGTCACTGAATTGTGTCCGACTCTTGCAACCCCATAAACTGTAGCCTGCCAGGCTCCTCTGTCCATGAGATTTCCCAGGCAAGGATACTAGAGTGGATTGTCATTTCCTTCTCCAGGGAATCTTCCCAACCCAGGGATCAAGCTTGCATCTCCTGCATTGAGAAGCTGATTCTTTACCACTGAGCCACCAGCGAAGGCCTACCTATATATCTTTATTTATTTCTTATATATCCTTCCAGAATTTCTTTATGTAGTTACAAGCAAATATGACTATATATTTGCTTTTTTTTTATTTTTGGACAAAGGTAGCACAGTGCCGCATATATACTGTGTCTAGGGCACAATACTATTGGGAATTCTTATCTCATCAGTAGGCAGGGAGCTTCCTGATGCCTTTTTACATCTGCATAGTGGTCCATGCTAAATTAGGTGTAGCGTGATTTATTTAGCCAGTTCCTTGGCTTTTAGGTTATTTTGATATGATAGACAATGCTAGAATGAAAAAATGTCTTCAAAGAAGTTATGAATGGTGGTGAAAAGTGCCCCAGGGCCACAGACTGCTCTGGCTTCCAGGTGCCAGTCGTTAGTTAATGAACAGCAAGAGAGGCTATGTTGTCTTGTGTGAAGAAGGTCTAGGCATTTTTCTGGGTCTCGTCTTGTGCCCGCTCACTGCCAGTTACTAAGCAGGTTGAACTTGGAGCATCAGAAGACTGCTCTGTGCAGACTCTCTTGCTTTCACTTTGGTAATAGGCTTGGGGGTGGGGATGGATGGAGCTGGGGAATGGAAGTGGGTCATACAGCCTAAGTGCAAAGGACAGGTGCCGCTGCTTGAGGGGCAGGCGTGGTCTGGCTGTGCCAGGAGAGAAGCACCGCTTTGACCCACATTCCTGCCTTAGGAGGCAGGAACTGGGCTTCCAGCGCCAACACGCATCCCTCTTGAAACCGCTGGTTTATTTTAGTCCCCACCCCATGCCTAGGTGGAGAGGATGATAAATACCAACTGGTGTAATTAACTAGGAGCGCTTGGGTAGGACGGCACCTCGGACATTGTCCTTCCTCTCTCTCCCTTGGTTCTTTTTGTAATGATGTCACAATACTTTAATGGAAAAAATAAATTGTTTTAAAACTGTAAAATAACTATGAATCAGTCATGATGATTTTTTTTTCTTTACTGAGCTCTCATGTGTGTCCCTGCTTCATTAACATGGGTAGGTGGTGTCAGGAAGATGGGGCAGAGGCTGAGAGGACCCCAGCCCTGCCTTTGGGGAGTTCACAGCCCACGTGGAAAGAGGTTCTCTTACATGTCAGCAGTCTTCAGAGACACACACAGACAGGCAGACGAAGACCTTTTGAACTCTTTTCATTTTTTAAAAAAAATTTATTTATTTTCTGGCTGCACTGGGTCTTCATTACTCACTCGAGCTTTTTCTAGTTGGAGCAAGTAGGGGCTCCTCTCTGGTTGTGGTGTACACGCTTCTCAATGTGGGGGCTTCTCGTTGCAGAGCACAGGCTCCTAGAACGCAAGCTTAGTGGTTGTGGCATGCAAACTTAGCTGCCCCTCAGCCTATGGAATCTTTCTGGACCAGAGATTGAACCCAGGTCCCCTGCATTAGAAGGCAGAGTCTTAACCCCCGGACCACCAGTAAAGTCCCCATTCTTTTATTTTTAATGGTGATCAAATACATATAACATATATTTGCCTGGAAGTGGAATTGCTGAATCATATAGTAATTCTGTTTTTAATTTTTGAGGAATCACCATAAAATTTTCCATAGTGGTTGCACAGCCCACAGCGGTTCCAGTTTCTCCACATTCTCATTCACACTTTTTTTTTAAGTAGTGGCCATCTTAATGACTGTGGAGTGGTTTAAACCTTTTGACCAGCACCCACTGTAAAAAATATATTTTACCTCTAATCTACTGGTGTATACACATGCACATACCTATAGCTAAAACAGAAGTTTTATGCAATAAATTACACTTATAAATGTGGAATGTACGCTAAGATTTTTCTGTTCCGTTGTATTCTATGTAATATAAAAAAAGCTAGTCATGACTTTGCTGCCGTGATCCAGTCATGAGTCACAACTGTAATTTGTAAAACACTGGCACAGAGAGTACCCTGGAGATTGTATATTTTTCCAAGAGGCCTGGGAGAAAATGACCTGCCAGATTTTCCCCTCCTCCCACACAACCCCCCCCACCACCACAACCCCCCTCCCCACAACCTCCACCCCAGACAGGTCCACTCTGATTCAGAGAGACAGCTCTCCTCTCTTCTTGTGAAGATGTTGAGAAAAAGAAACCCGAAAAGGAGGGAAGGAAATCAGTCCATGATAGTCCATGATTTGGGAACCCACATTTGACATGAATGCACTTGACATCCACCTCAGGGTCTTGGTCCCCAGCACACGGCCTGTCGTGCCGGGCTTCCCCGCCTTCCCCTGCCCGGGCTTGGCCAGGTAAGCCCTGCCGTTCACCCCGTGAGGGCACGCCGGACCATGTGCCCCACCGCTTGGGAGCGGACAGAGCCTGTCCCCGTGAGGAAAGCACATTCCTGACCTCACCCTCTTACAGCCCAGTGCCTGGGTTTTCTGACACAGCTCAGCTTAGCCAAGAGCCCCCTCCAGCTGTGTGGATGGACCTCGGGCTCCGTATGGACCCTCATCCGCCGAGTGCACAGGGAGTGTGAGATGCCAAGGAGTCAGGATTGGAGGCAGGAGGGGCAGGCCAGGGCCCCTGGACTGAGCCCCGGAATCTGGGCCTCTCATTGTAGAGGGATGCTCGCCACATCACAAACACCATTTCAGCAAAAGCTCCAGCTTACTCTTGAGTTTCCCACAATAGGGAAAGATGATGCAGAGGGACATAAAGGAGACAGTGAGTGAAGAAAAGGGAGCATACTCAGGCGCAGAAAGGGAACCTGCATTTCAAAAGCACTGGATTTGGACTTCCCTGCTGGCGCAGAGGATAAGAATCTGCCTACCGGTGCAGGGGATGTGGGTTCAATCCCTGGTCCAGGAAGATTCCACATGCCGCAGAGCAGCTAAGCCCACGCCCCGCGACTACTGCACCCATGCGCCTAGAGCCTGTGCTCTAAGAAAAAAAAGCCCTCACACCGCAACTGGAGAGTAACCCCCTCTTGCCACAACTAGAGAAAGCCCGCACAAAGCAACGAAGATCCAATGCAGCCAAAAATAAACACATTTTTTAAAAATTAAAAATAACACTAGTTTTGAGCCCCTGGTCCAGGCCCTTATTAGGTATATGACCTTAGGAAATCACTTCACCTCTCTGTGCCTTGATTTCCTTCTCTGTAGATGGGCAATAATCATAATATAGTACCACCTCCTTTTTTTTAAACTAATTTCATTGTAAAATTCTCTGTTTTAAAGTGTACCATGCAGTGACATTCAGTGCGCTCATAGTCTCATGTAACTGTCCCAGACTCTAGTTCCTGTACTTTCGTTTCCCCAAAAGGAAAGCCTGTATCCACGGAGCAGTCACTCCTCACTTTCCCTCCCCCAACCCTCGGCAACCTGCAGTCTGCTGTCTCTGCACTTGGCACTTCTGGATATTTCGTATAAATGGAATCGTACAATATGCATTCTTCTGTGGCTAGCTATCCACTTAGCATGATGTGTTTAAGGTTCATCCACCTTGTGTGGTCAGAACTTCATTCCTTTCTATGGCTAAATAGCATTCTCCTGAATGGCTACCCTACATTTTATCTCTTCATCAGCTGACATTTGGGCTGCTTCCACCCTTGGGCTATTGTGAACAGGTGATGGGGCAGGGGGCAATGTCAGCTCAGTAGAAGGGTCCCCTCCCTATGATGAATTTGCAGCTAGAGAGGAGCTACTACCTACCATTAGTAGGAACCACCACCACCACTTTGTCCCTAGGGTTGTCTATGCTGGTCTCTGTTTAGTCACTCAGTCATGTCTGACTCTGCAGTGCCATGGACCGTAGCCTGCCAGGCTCCTCTGTCCATGAGGATTCTCCAGGCAAGAATACTGGAGTGGGTTGCTATGCCCTCTTCCAGGGGATCATTCCAACCCAGAGATTGAACCCAGGTCTCCCACATTACAGGTGGATTCTTTACTGTCTGAGCCACCAGGGAAGCCCTGGAGTTGTCTAGGCTGGGTCTACTTGTCAAGCGAGCCTTGAGGTGTTGGGCAGTGTGATCCCTGAGGTCATCTTCTGGCACCATTAGGATGCACAGGCATCGACGTGGTCCCTGGGATGCCAGCACCTCAGGGTTGCCAGAAGGTGAAGTTCTGGAGGCTGCAAGGAAGACTTCTGGTCCCCAGTAGGCTCTGGGTATTGGACCAGGAGCCAGCTCTTATGTCTGGGTGAGGCCTTGGAAACTGAGCTGACCCCACACCAGGGGACCTGGCTGGTCCTACTGCCTGGTCATTTCTGTTTTTTATATTTATTTATTTGGCTGCACTGGGCCTTAGTTGAGGCACATGTGCTCTTTAGTTTTGGCATGTGAGATCTAGTTCCCCAACCAGGGATCAAACCTGAGCCCCCTGCATTGGGAGTGCAGGGACTTACCCACTGGACCACCAGGGAAGTCCCCTGCCTGGTCATTTCTGACTACTTTTGTTTCCCAACTTTGCAGCCAGAGGAGGTGCCGAGGGACCAGGTGCAAGCCGCGGGATTGGCCGTGGTACAGCCGGTGCCAGGGGCACACCCTGTGCCAGTGTACGCCTTCTCCATCCAAGACCCCTCCCTCAGAGAAGTAAGATATTCCCCAGCCCTCGCCTCCCCTTCCCAGGGCCCAGATCCCACTAGGTGGTAAGAGGTGGAATGGAAGTGAGAACCCAGACCTCAATAGGCACCTACTCTGTGCTCTCCCAGCTCTTGGTTGCCGTGTTAGGAAGCCTCCCTCCAAGCAGGAGCCCCTCCCAGGGCAGTCAGAAGCCAGCAGAGATCGGTGGTCAGTGGTCACCAGCAGGGCCAGTGTGCCTGCTGACCTGGGAGGGCCTCTGTGTAGAGAGGTGTGATCTGCATGGCAGATAGCAAAGTGGACAGCAGGAGCAAAGGGCATGGGGCGGGGAACAGATTCCTACCACTCAGGTCTGGGTCTCTGCCCACTGCCCCAGTCCCCTGGAGGCTCCTGACCCTGCCCTGTGACACCCCACTGCACAGGAGGGCACCAACACGGCCACACCGCAGAAGAGGAAGGCCTGCCAGACCGAGTGCCCCCGGAAGGCCATCAAGATGGAGTCTGAGGAGGGGGAAGAGTCTAGGTTGGCTCGGAGCTCCCCTGAGCAGCCCAGGCCCAGCACCTCCAGGGCAGTCTCGCCACCCCACCTGGATGGGCCCCCCAGCCCCAAGAGCCCCATCATAAGAGATGAGCTCTCCCTGCCTGAGAGCAACCATCAAACCGGCGACCCTGCAGAGACAGGTAGGGAGTGGGGATGGGCGGGATGGGCTGAGGCCTGCATGCTGTCTTCCAGGGGCTGGGTGGGACCCCTCCTCTGCATCCTGACGCCCTTCCCAGGAAGCCCAAGGCAAGCAGCATTCCCTGTGTGTCTTGCCCTCTGCTGCTGCTGCTGCTGCTAAGTCGCTTCAGTCGTGTCCGACTCTGTGCGACCCCATAGACGGCAGCCCGCCAGGCTCCCCCGTCCCTGGGATTCTCCAGGCAAGAACACTGGAGTGGGTTGCCATTTCCTTCTCCAAAGCATGAAAGTGAAAAGTGAAAGTGAAGTCGCTCAGTCGTGTCTGACTCTTTGGGACCCCATGGACTGCAGCCCACCAGGCTCCTCCGCCCATGGGATTTTCCAGGCAAGAGTACTGGAGTGGGGTGCCATCGCCTTCTCCGTCTTGCCCTCAGCTGCCACCAAATGGGGAAGGGCAAGCCCAGGGTTTGTCTGGGCGGTGGGGGTGGGGGGGGTAGGGGTGGCACGAGAGTGGATGGTTTAGCCCATGCTTTGCTGGGATGCCCATGTAGGGAGCATGATGGCCTGGGGAACACATTTCCTTAGCTCCTTCCCCTGACACACCCTTTTTGAACCCAGTACCATGCCTCTGCACAGGATGGGTCTCCCCAAACAATGTTTGTTGGTGGGTGTCTAGCACATGCTCAGAGAAGACTTGGGTAAAGTCCACACCCATCGGTTCCCAAATTTTTTTACAAAGGCCATCCACCTAAAGTATCTCGCTTGTTCAAGGTATCTTTTATGGCCACTGCCAGACAGGGAGTCCTTTCATGTGAGTGGAGGTCAACCCATAGAATCCTGGAATGTTCAAGACAGTTCTTCCTGGAGCTGTTTTACCCAGTGTCCAGCTTTGTTTTCATTCTAGGTCCCACACTGACCCCTGACCCCGGCCATACACTCAGCCCCAATGGAGAATCCTTGCTCACAAATGCTATTGGTAATCAGAAGGTTTTGTAAACCTAAAGTATCTTTTAACTGAAACATCTCAGCTCACAGAGCTGAGAATTGGAACAACCAGTGTGCTGCTTTAGGATGACCAAAGGTTCCAAAGCAGGTGGTGCTTGTCACACCCCCTCCACGGGTAGTCAGTTCTGAATCATTCCAGGGCCAGCAGCTGAATTAAGTCTTCACAGACAAGGCATAGCAGGCAGTGATGGAAAGCCACCTTGAGTAACCCCTCCATACAGGCAGATCCTGGCTTCCCAGGTGGCCCAGTGGTAAAGAACCCGCCTGCCAACACAGGTAGACGTCAGAGAGGCGGGTTCGATCCCTGCATTGAGGGTCCCCTGAAGGAAGGCACAGCAACCCACTCCAGGATTCTTGCCTGGAGAATTCCACTGGCAGAGGCCTGGCGGGCTACAGTCCACAGGGTTGCAAAGAGTCGGACATAAATGAGCGACTAAAGAGGCAGATCCATGCTGGCTCACACGCTGAATGTTGACAGCCCCCTTGTAGGGCACATGTCACCCACCCAGCCCACTGGCCTGCAAGGATTCCCACAGGAGCACACCCTGGGCTCCGTCCATGAGCAGCCCTGGTAGGGCCTAACCCCGTCTCCCCTGCTCCGTTTCAGAGGAGCGCGTCGTGGTGATCAGCAGCTCGGAAGACTCAGATGCTGAGAACCCGGTGAGTGGCTCAGAAGTCCGGCCCAGGACACTGCCTCCCCCCCATTCCAGGTCCCCGGGGGCACAGCCCCAGCAGATGACTCTCAGACTCACCTCGCACCCAGGGGATTTATCAGCAAGGCAGTGAGTCCTGAGCTATCTGGAGGTTAGTCTCCAATTGCCAGCTGTGGCCTGGATCACCCGGCCCTCCCATCGTACCAGGGTAGGAGCCGTCAGTAATCACATGTACTCTTTCTGAAGACCTGGACAGGGCTTCCCTTCAGAGCCCTGTGTCTTTTCTGGACTAGCCAATGCCTGTGTCTGCAGCTTCCTTATGCATTTTCTGCCCTCATAAGTCTCAGTGAGGAGGGCGGACCCGCACCAGCTCCCCGGTTAACGGCAGCGATGCAGGGCCACGTGGGAGTGTGAGGGCGCAGGGCAGCACCACGCAGGGCCCAGACTAGCACATTGTGACTCCACGTAAAAAGAACTTTCTTTAAAGCCATCCCACAGTGGGACAAGTGGCCACATGGGTTGTGACCCTCCTGTCCCCGGAGGTTGTTCATAGAGGTTCATAGAGGCTGGGCTGTCACCTGCCCAGGGGTGAAAAGGATCGGAATTAGAGTGGAAGGCTGGACTGGGTGGCCCCTGAGGCCCCCTGCCAGCCCTCAGTCTGAGGTTCTGTGTTGGAAAGCGTGCGGAGCCCACTGAGACCGCCGTCCTGCCTCCTTCCTCGTCCGTCCACCCCCCGCTGAGAGCTCGCCGAGCGTCCCACTCCCTCCAGGCCTCTCGTCTGTCCCACGGCACATGCCGCCCCCCGGCTTGGCCTCCCCACCATCCTGCCGAGCAAGCTGCCATCCCCGACGCTGAGAGTCCCAGCCAGCCTTCCGGTCACCAGGAGCAAGCCGCCGTCCACCGTGGGATCAGCTTCCTGTCACGCGGGGCGCAAAGAGCCTTGCGCCCTCGAAGCACCTTTCACCTGCCGCTCAAAATGTATGGTGCCCACACGTGCACTTGGCCTCCCTCCATGGGTCAAGCCACCACCCTGGCCACCACTGGGCCTCCCAGCCAACCTGCCAATCCCCAGGAGGATCCCACCCGCCCCCAAAGAGCCGGCGGCCAACCCCGCCTGGTGCAACTGGCTGCACGACCCCTTGACCCCTTCCCTTCTGTGTCCCAGTGGCTCAACATCTTTCCCCTTCCTCACTCCTCTGGGATCTCCCAGCGTAACACCTTTTACAGGAGAATAATGAGGGGAGGCAGAGCATCCCAAATGCCTGGACCAGCGATCTCCCTTGGGGATTCTGGCAGGGCCCCCATGGAAAATCCCCCAGTCCAGGTCCCCCCGGAGGCCTCTCCAAGTGCTTTCCTACCACCCCACCCTCTGGAGAGGCCACCCACAGGCACAGACACCCCGCAGACAAGCCTCTGAGAGTCCCAAGTGCCTCCCTTCTCTGCAGCCCTGGAGACTGGCAGGTTGGCATCCCGAAAGTCTTGTCACAGAATGAAGCAGGGAATGAATGGCTCCGTGGACCTCTGAACAAAGAGGCTTAAGGCCTCCCCGGTCAGGATATTCTCATTCCTCACATCCTCAAGTCTCTGCCCAAGACAAGGAAGCTTCTCGCACCCTTTGCAACTCCCACGGCCCCATTCTCCCACCCCAAGCCTTCCCACTGGGCCTCTGCCAGGATGTAAGCCCATGAGGGCAGGGACTGTGTGGCTCCCAGGCCCTGGCAGGTGCGGCTGCTCAATAAACACTTATTGAACGATTACCCTCGCAAACCCTTCTTCCATGACCATCAGATTCCCTGCTGGGCCTAGCTCCTCCTGGCTGGTGGTCTTTGTCTCCTCTGCACGGACACTTGGTTCACCTGTGGGGCTGCTGTGACCCTCTTTCCTCCATACCCTGTGTAAGCATCAGAGGTGGGAGGTGGGGTCCAGGCCCTCTGTGCCTCCTGGACTGTTTTGGTTCTGCTATCTGGCAGCGTCCTCCATGCCCCGGAGGCTCGGGCTCTCCAGATGAACCCCACTTTCCCCAGATCATCTTAGACATCCTTCTGCTCCCCACTGTATAGGAAGACTGCCTCCTAGGTCTCCTCTCCCAACCCGGGTCCCACTTTCTTCCTGGATAACTTCAATATGCACCACCCTGGCCTCTCCTCTCCTTGACCTTTCAGGGATCTTTGCCCCGTTCCCCTGTAGCTGCCACCCCCACCCCCCTTGCCTCCTCCCCTCCAGACCACTCCATCACTGAGAACCTTCCCTCTCTAGACTGGCCCAGACTGACCATAGCTTCCTTTTCCTTGAGCTCTCCATCAGTTACTTGCAGGACTTGGGCTGTTTGCCTCCCAGTTCCTTCTGCCATTACCTCCCGCCCACCAGCCAGCAAGGTCCACCGTTTCAGCCAGTCTTCCACCAGGATCTTGGTGCCCTGTCTCCCCACCACCCCTCCTGGTAGCCTGCCCTCCAAAGACAGCCCTGGAATGATGCACTCGTTTCCCCTGCTCTGCACTGCCACCTGGAGGCCAACTTTTGTTGGAGAAAAGTCGAGGGGAGGAAAGCTATAAATGATTTGTCTCCTGGGCTCCTTAGCCTCCTGCCTAGGCATGCCCCGCCCCCTGCCCTCCATGGCACCTCGCTGCACTCCTGCTTCCCTAGCCCTGGTCCCTCTTCCCCACCCTCGCTTTTGGCCGGTGGCTGAACCTTCTGCCCTAGGAGGACCACAGGACAGGTGGCGTAGCAGCGGCCCACATCTTGCTCTCTGATGACCGATGGACCCAACCCCATCACATCCCTCCCCATCCCTTCTGTTAGGACTAGAGGACCCCCCTCTAGGACTCACTCCTCCTCTCCCTGGCCATGCCCTCCTGCCCCCTTGGGAACCTCCCTCCATCTCCCCATCCTCATTTGCATCTTCAAACACTTCCTGTGGGCTGTAACTAAGCACCCTGGAGAAGTCCCATCTTTGCATGCGCCCCCCACACACAAACCATTTACCCTTCAACCTTCAC
This sequence comes from Bubalus bubalis, assembly GCF_019923935.1. NCBI lineage: Eukaryota > Metazoa > Chordata > Mammalia > Artiodactyla > Bovidae > Bubalus > Bubalus bubalis. Next base: position 35,838,275 of record NC_059176.1, read on the forward strand.
CCACTCGGTGCTCCTTCCTTGCCCCAGTCCCCTGCCTTTCCCCACCATGCCCAGGAACCCTGCCACCATCTCCAGGGTAACCTCCGTGCCTCTGAGTCCAGTGGTCACCTTCAGTCCTAACGCCCCAACACTCTGCTTCCCTTGGGTTCAGGAGGTTTCCTCCTGCAGCTCTGCTGGTCCTCCTCACTCCCCCTTCAGGTCTCTTTGTTTTTTTAAATGTTGTTCTTCAAGCTTAGGTTCTGGGATCTCATCTCCTAGAATCTGTACACTCTCCCCATGATCTCAACCATGCGCACAGCCGCATAGTGGCCACCCAGTGTCTCCACTCAGATGCCCCACAGAAACCTCAAACTCACCTCGCCTCTTGTCCTCTCTGTAAATTGCACACATCTGCCTAGTTGCAGAAGCTGGGACCCCAGAGCTGCCCAGGACTCCCCCCACCCTTTTCACTATTCCTCAGAGCCAGTCACGTTGTGAATCTTACCATGTTCTAAATTCCTCAGAAAGCTGGTTACTTCTTTCTATCCCATAATCTTGATAACATTAAAACAAGGCTAACCCTGGATGGAAGTAGAAGCCTGGGAAAGAAAGAGCAAGAGAAGGATTCGAATGCTGTTAATCTGGCCAGACTTCGTGAGAGTCAGGTGGAAGTCCTGAAACCAGCAATATTTTGGTGGCGTGGGGCGGGGGTGGGGTCAGACTAGCACTTAGCTGTCAGTAGCAAGGAGCCACTAGGTGCTGTCTGAGGTTGATCAACTCAGGAAGGAGAAGTGCATTTCAGGTTACAAAGAATTAAATGATTAGAAGCAGCTGCTCGTGTTTGGAGACCAGGTCTGGAGGCAAGAGAACCAGAGGGTCACTGCTTTTGTGTGGGCGTTCTTCAGACATGTTTTTAAAATTAACCATTACGGGAGTCTGAAACTTATTGGGGAAAAAATTTTTTTAGAAAGCAAACAAATTAGATCCTCCTAAGTAGGTGCATTTCTCACCCACCTGCCATGCCCCCTTCCAGACCCCTGGTGCTCCCAGAGTTCCTTAGCAGGAGGGGGCAGGGCGATGTCTGCAGGATGCTCCCGGCTCCCACGTCCTCCCCTCCCTATGGCCTTTATCCGTCCTGCCCCTGTGTGAGAGCTTCGGAATGCCTGCTTAGTCGCTTCAGTTGTATCCACCTCTTTGTGACCCCATGGACTGTAGTTCACCAGGCTTCTCTGTCCATGGGATTCTCCAGGCAAGAATACTGGAGTGGGTTGCCGTTTCTTTCTCCAGGGGCTCTTCCCCACCCAGGGGTTGAACTCACGTCTCTTACGTCACCTGCTGAGCTGTGGAATAGTGGCCTGCTAAGATTCTGTGTTTTCCAAGTGTACCAGGGCATGCAAGCCCCCAGCTTGGGCTGCAGCTGTGTCAATGGCTGGAATCCAGACATGTCGGGGCTCTGGCACTGATCTGGTGTGGTGGGCAGGGCTGGGGAGAGGCTGCTCGAGCAGCACGGGTGTTCTGTTGGAGATCTCGCCCCTGCTGGGAGGCAGTGGGGCTGTAGTCTTGGGGTGGAGAGGGAGTCCCAGGTCTGATGCTGGAGACCTGGGATGAGGACTGTGCTTAAAAATGAGGTGGGTCAGCCACACCTCTACTGCGGGCACTGTATCAACAGAGCCAAAGGAGAAAAAGGTAGATGTCTTCACCCACTCTTGCAACAGAAGATGCCCCAGTTCCTGGTAGCAACAGGACCAAGCGGAAGCAGGAGGTGGCCTTGCCGAGGGGGCAGCCCCCGGAAGAAGTGCATGGTGACCGGCAGTGGAAGGCAGGCCCAGGGGAGCAACTGACCCAGGGGAGGGACCGTGATGCTGGTGAGTGTGCACATCAGAAAAAGACACAGGTGCTCGGCTGGGAAGATGGGAGCCGTGGCCCCTGGAGCCTGCAGAGGGGCCAGAGGGCCGTAGGGACCACAGGCTGGCTAATGGGATTATCTGGGTTAACAGATAACATGTGCGGTATCTCTGGGGCCTTCAGGCTTTGCAAGAGCTAGGGTCTTCTGTCTGCAAAATACAGGCATGCATGTGTCTGGCCAATCTGATCCCAACTGTAAGCTCAAGTGCTGAGAAAGTTCCTCAGGAGACAAGGACCTCTCAGTTCAGTTCAGTTCGGTTGCTCAGTCGTGTCCGACTGCGACCCCATGAATCGCAGCATGCCAGGCCTCCCTGTCCATCACCAACTCCCGGAGTTCACTCAGACTCACATCCATTGAGTCAGTGATGCCATCCAGCCATCTCATCCTCTGTCGTCCCCTTCTCCTCCTGCCCCCAATCCCTCCCAGCATCAGAGTCTTTTCCAATGAGTCAACTCTTCTCATGAGGTGGCCAAAGTACTGGAGTTTCAGCTTCAGCATCATTCCCTCCAAAGAAATCCCAGGGCTGATCTCCTTCAGAATGGACTGGTTGCATCTCCTTGCAGTCCAAGGGACTCTCAAGAGTCTTCTCCAACACCACAGTTCAAAAGCATCAATTCTTCGGCACTCAGCCTTCTTCACAGTCCAACTCTCACATCCATACATGACCTCAGGAAAAACCATAGCCTTGACTAGACGAACCTTTGTTGACAAAGTAATGTCTCTGCTTTTGAATATGCTATCTAGGTTGGTCATAACTTTCCTTCCAAGGAACAACTGTCTTTTAATTTCATGGCTGCAGTCACCATCTGCAGTGATTTTGGAGCCCAGAAAAATAAAGTCTGACACTGTTTCCACTGTTTCCCCCATCTATTTCCCATGAAGTGATGGGACCAGATGCCATGATCTTCGTTTCTGAATGTT